>NC_041389.1:443358940-443400125 GCF_002162155.2 Triticum dicoccoides | reverse complement strand
AATAGGACCCTGTGGTGTTGCCTGTAGATGAATAGGACCCTGATTGATCGAGCCGGTTGGGGCTAGATGAATAGGACCCCGTGGAGGCTGGATGAACAGGAAGACCCCATGGAGGGCTGGATGAACAATAGACGGTGGAGGGCTGGATGAACAGTAGCCCATGGAGGGGTGGTTGAACAGGAGCCCGTGGAGAGGGGTGGTTGAACAGTAGCCGGTGGAGTAGCGCGCGGTGGAGGCTGGATGAACAGGAGCCCGTGGATGAACAGTCGCAGGTGGAGGCTGGAGGAGGTTGACGATGGATGCACAGTAGCCCGTGGAGGCTGGAGGAGCTCGACAGTGGAGACAAACATTATCCCGTGGAGTCCCGTTTTGCGGTATGCCACAGCCCTCCCGATGAACAGGACACCCATTTCGACCGTAGTGCTCCAACACAAGTCCGTTTCCTTCGTTTTGCGGTACGCCACACCCCTCCCGATTAACAAGACCCTGTTTCGAACGTAGGAGGTCCAACACAAGTCCGTTTCCTCTGTTTTGTGGTACGCCAGACCCCTCCCGATGAACAGGATCCCGTTTCGAATGTGGCCGGTCGAACACAAGGCCGTTTCCTCTGTTTTGCGGTACGCAAGGCCTCGTTTCCATCGGTTGTTTGATACGTCTCCAATGTATCTATAATTTATGAAGTATTCATGCTATTATATTATTTGTTTTGGATGTTTAATGGGCTTTATTATACACTTTTATATTATTTTCGGACTAACCTATTAACCGGAGGCCCATCCCATATTGTTTTTTTGCCTATTTCAGTGTTTTGCAGAAAAGGAATATCGAACGGAGTCCAAACGGAATGAAACCTTCCGGAGAGTTAATTTTTGGAACAGAAGCAATCCAGGATACTTGGAGTAGACGTCAGGGAAGCTTCGAGGTGGCCATGAGGGTCACGGGCGTGCCCTACCCCCTGGGCACGCCCCCACCCTCTAGGGACCCTCGTGGATCCCCTGACCGACTTCCTTCGCCTATATATATCCATATATCCTGAAAACATCGAGGATCACAATAGATCGGGAATTCCGCCGCCGCAAGCCTCTGTAGCCACCAAAAACCAATCAGACCCTGTTCCGGCACCCTGCTGGAGGGGGGATCCCTCACCGGTGGCCATCTTCATCATACCGACGCTCTCCATGACGAGGAGGGAGTAGTTCACCCTCGGGGGTGAGGGTATGTACCAGTAGCTATGTGTTTGATCTCTCTCTCTCTCTCTCGTGTTCTTGATTTTGCACGATCTTGATGTACCGCGATCTTTGCTATTATAGTTGGATCTTATGATGTTTCTCCCCCTCTACTCTCTTGTAATGGATTGAGTTTTACCTTTGAAGTTGTCTTATCAGATTGAGTCTTTAAGGATTTGAGAACACTTGATGTATGTCTTGCATGTTCTTATCTGTGGTAACAATGGGATATTCACGTGATCTACTTGATATATGTTTTGGTGATCAACTTGCGGGTTTAGTGACCTTGTGAACTTATGCATAGGGGTTGGCACATGTTTTCATCTTGACTCTTCGCTAGAAACTTTGGGGCACTCTTTGAAGTACTTTGTGTTGGTTTGAATAGATGAATCTGAGATTGTGTGATGCATATCGTATAATCATGCCCACGGATACTTGAGGTGACAATGGAGTATCTAGGTGACATTAGGGTTTTGGTTGATTTATGTCTTAAGGTGTTATTCTAGTACGAACTCTATGATAGATTGAACGGAAAGAATAGCTTCGTGTTATTTTACTACGGACTCTTGAATAGATCGATCAACAAGGATAACTTTGAGGTGGTTTCGTACCCTACAATAATCTCTTCATTTGTTCTTCGATATTAGTGACTTTGGAGTGACTCTTTGTTGCATGTTGAGGGATAGTTATATGATCCAGTTATGTTATTATTGTTGAGAGAACTTGCACTAGTGAAAGTATGAACCTTAGGCCTTGTTTCCTACCATTGCAATACCGTTTACGCTCACTTTTACCACTTGCTACCTTGCTGCTTTTATATTTTCAGATTACAATTACCCATATCTACTATCCATATTGCACTTGTATCACCATCTCTTCGCCGAACTAGTGTACCTATACAATTTACCATTGTATTATGTGCGTTGGGGACACAAGAGACACTTTGCTATTTGGTTGCAGGGTTGTTTGAGAGAGACCATCTTCATCCTACACCTCCCACAGATTGATAAACCTTAGGTCATCCACTTGAGGGAAATTTGCTACTGTCCTACAAACCTCTACACTTGGAGGCCCAACAACGTTTACAAGAAGAAGGTTGTGTAGTAGACATCACTGTTCCGTCCAATCCCTCCCGATGAACACGACGACGTATTCCGTTCCGACCCAGCCGGTTGGCTCCCCATGAACACGACGACGACTTTGTTTCTCCATTCCGACCCAGCCATGTACATGAGCCTTGGCCGTACGTATGCGCGAGTAGGCATTCGAGACCCCGCTCGTATGTACGTATGTGGCCATATTTACTTTCTTGCACCCTGGCTGCTGTACGTACGTGTACATGCTACGTGCGCGCCTCTACTACGACACGTGCGCGCCTCTACATCGACCAGTATGTACATACACGTTCGCGACCAGAATGACAACGCTACATACGCTTCGACCAGGTGGGTCCCGACTGTCAGGTACTTCCTTGCGTGCGAAGATGTAGCTGGTGGGTCCTAGTAGTCTGAGGGGCGAATCGTTGTTTTTGCCCGGACGCACTTCCTTGCATGCGAAGATGTAGCTGGTGGGTCCCAGCAGTCAGGGGGGAAACGTTTTTTTCGCGAAATATGGTGGCCCCTCCGGTGGGTCCCTGTTGTCAGGTGGAGGAATAATTATTTTGCGTGTAATAAGGAGGCACTTCCTTGCGACCACCATGGACACAGCTGTCAGCCTCTCCACGTACAGTACTCTTCCAATGGAAGTCGTTCCTTGACCACATTGACCATGCCGCGCCGAGAGCACCGGGGCGGTGGACGACGACGAGGCCTAAGAAGGGGATGACGCGGAGCCGGGGAAGACACGGCAGTGGAAGCCCACGCGGAGAGGAGTATGAGGGTTCACTGGTTCAGCTATAGTGTGAGGCTGCCGTCGCAACAGGGCCTGACCAGCGGTGGGAGTAGTAGGGGGCGGTGAGGCCTCCGCAGCAACACAACCGACCACGGTAGGCAGGAGCAGGCGGTACGATCGGCGCTGCTTTGGGCGGCTGGAGCAAGAAGACCAGAGGTTGAAGAAGCACTACGACCGTTGGATGAACATCATACGGTAACTGGAGCTAGAATCGTTCATATTGACTAAGTTGACAAAGCCCTCCATCCCCGACAACTTAGTAGGCCCACAAGTCATCATCCCACTATGTTGGGTCCCAGTTAGCAGGGGGAGTATTCATTTTTTTGTGCGTAATAAGGAGGCACTTCCTTGCGTGTGAAGATATAGCTGGTGGGTCTGACCTGCCAGCGGGGGGACTGTTTTTTTCGCAAAATACAGAGGCCCTTCCGATGGGTCCCATATGTCACCTGGAGGAATCATTATTTTGCGTGTAATAAGGAGGCATTTCCTTGTGTGCAGCCGTGGACCCGGCTATCAGCCTCTCCACGTACAATCCACGTCCGATGGAAGTCGTTCCATGACCATGTTGACCACGCCACGCCAAGAGCACCAGGGCGGTGGACGATGGCGAGGCCTAGGAAGGGGACAACATGGAGCCGGGGAAGACGAGGCAGTGGACGCCTACAGGGAGAGGAGTACGAGGGTTCACTGGTTCGGCTGTGGTGTGAGGCTGCCGTCGCCGCAGGGCTTGGCTAGCGGTGGGAGTAGTAGGGGGCGGTGAGGCCTCAACGACAGCACAGCTGGCCACTGGAGGCAGGAGCAGGCGGTCTGTCGGCACTGGTTTGGGCGACTGGTGCAAGAAGAGCAGCGATTGAAGAAGCAACAGGACCATTCGTTTCAAATCCAACGATTACTGCTGCTAGAATCATTTGTTGACTAAGTTGACAAGCCCTGCGTACGTGTCAACTTAGTAGGCCCACAGGTCAGCCTCCCAACCGGTGCACCCCAGATGTCAGTGTGAGGAATCATTTTTTTCGCGTAATAAGGAGGCAATTTTTTTGAGCAAATAATAAGGAGGCAGTTGATTGCGTGCGGCCAGGCCAGCGGAGGGAGTAGGGTGGGCCGGGGAAGCCTGCGCGCATCACAGTGGGCCACAAGAGGAGGTAGCAGGCAGTCCCGCCGGCGCTAGTTTAGGCGGCTGGAGCAGGAAGATCAGAGATTAAAGAAGCACGTCGGCCGTTGGATGGACATCCAACAGCCACTGCTGCTAGAATCATGTCTTGACTGACAAAGCCTTGCGTAAACAAGCCAACCTCGAAATCTGTGGCATGTACAACCCATTTGCTATTATTTTTATATTTTTACTCATTTTCTAATTCATATGGAATTTATTGCAACCCGTTTTCCTTTTTTAGAATTGCTGCCCATTCAGTACCAGGGTTAAAAAATTAACTAAATATGTGCAAAATTTTGAAAATTCACAATTTTTTGCTGGGGAACAAAATATTCTTAATCCAAAAATTAGTAGCCATACTAAAACAAATTTAAAAATAAATTAGTACTATGTCATGTTAAATCCAATGAAATACTCTCTCTATCCCAAAATTCTTGTCTTAGATTTGTCTAAATACGGATGTATCAAGTCACGTTTTGGTATTAGATACATCCGTATCTAGACTAATCTAAGACAATAATTTTGGGATGGAGGGAGTATAAAATATCAGTGAAGAACAAAAACAAAAAAGAAACTAATATCCCATTTGCTATAATTTTTTTGGAATTTTCAACCCCTTTGATATTACTTTTAACACACACTGAACATACTCTTTGGGCAGGCCAGAATGCATCCCTCCTCGTCTTGAAAGATTTGCAACCCAGTAAGTCGGAGAAAACAAATAGGCCTAGCTTGGGTATTCTTCAAAAAGAAATACTGGGCTACCTATTTTCCCAAAGAAAAAACTGCTGGGATGGTCATGTTGTTAGACGGGCCACAAAGACCGCACAACCCAGTTTATAGCCAGCTCCTCCGAATTACTACTCAAAAAAAGTTGTGCAATTCTTTCGTTAATTGAATATACGTTGAAAATGATGCGGGTCCAAAATATCAGCAGGGTGGATTAGAGTAAAAAAATGAGGGGTGCATCCGAGTAGTAAAAGAGGCGCTTGCTTTGTTCGGGAGTGGACCTGGTGGGTTCGTATTATCATACTCATAACTACAGTCCTCTCCCAATTCACTATGTTGATAGGGACCATTTCGAAAAAACTATGTTGACAGGGCCGGACGGCAGCGCCGCTGAGAGAGTCCTCGATTAGGGGGTCCTCGGACAGCCGGACTATATACTTTGGTCGGACTGTTGGACTATGAAGATACAAGATTGAAGACTTCGTCCCGTGTTCGGATGGGACTCTCCTTTGCGTGGAAGGCAAGCTTGGCGATTCGTTTATATAGATCTCCTTCTCTGTAACCGACTCTGTGTAACCCTAGCCCCCTCCGGTGTCTATATGAACCGGAGGGTTTAGTCCATAGCACAACAACAATCATAATCATAGGCTAGCTTCTAGGGTTTAGCCTCTACGATCTCATGGTAGATCAACTCTTGTAATACTCATATCATCAAGATAAATCAAGCAGGAAGTAGGGTATTACCTCCATCGAGAGGGCTAGAACCTGGGTAAACATCGTGTCCCCCGCCTCCTGTTACCATCAGCCTTAGACGCACAGTTCGGGACCCCCTACCCGAGATCCGCCGGTTTTGACACTGACATTGGTGCTTTCATTGAGAGTTCCACTGTGTCATCGCGATAAGGCTTGATGGCTCCTTCAATCATCAGTAACGATTCAGTCCAGGGTGAGGTTTTCCTCCCCGGACAGATCTTCATATTCGGCGGCTTCGTACTATGGGCCAACTCGCTTAGCCGTCTGGAGCAGATCGACAGCTACGCCCCTCGCCATCAGGTCAGGTTTGGAAACTTGAACTACACCGCCGATGTCCGCAGAGACTTGATCTTCGACGGGTTCGAGCCTACGTCTGGAGCACCGAACAGTCACGACGGGCATGACTTAGATCTGCCATCGGACGGTGTTCGGGATATCGCACCTACGACTACCCTGACCTTTAATCTAGAGCAGAACGCGCCATCTGAGGACGGGTGGATGGACCCTGCCACGGAGGCCGCACACTCATCGGCGTTGGAGCCGAACACAGACTCCACCTCCAAAGAGATCTGTGTCACCGGAGCCCCAGACTCGCCTCTGGTCTTAGGTTCCGAACCGCGTGTGTCCGTGCCTATCGAATCTGATTGGGCAGCCATCACGGAGTTTACCTCCGCGGATATCTTTCAACACTCACCCTTGGGTGACGTGCTAAATTCATTGAGGTCTCTCTCTTTATCAGGAGACTCTTGGCCGAACTATGTCCGTCTCGAGTGGGAAGAGGACGACGGAGAAATTCGTTACCCACCCACCACCCACTTAATAGCCACTGTCGATGACTTAACCGACGTGCTCGACTTCGACTCCGAAGACATCGACGGTATGGACGACGATGTAGGAGGAGAACAGGAACCGCCGCCCATAGGGCGCTAGACAGCCACCTCATCATATGATATATATATATATATATATATATATATATATATATATATATATATATATATATATATATATATATATATATATATGGTGGACACCCCCAAAGAAAACAATGGCGATGAGGCAACGGAGGACAATCCCTTGGGGAAGCAATTAGAGCACCGGCGTTATCGGCGCCGCTCTAAGCCCCACTATGGCAGAAATAGCAGCACCGACATAGGAGATGATAGCAACCCGGATGGTGCCGAAGAAGAAAACAATCCCGCCCAGCCTGACTTCGAGCAGGCCGAGCAGAAGGATGGGCAAGCTATCCCTAAGGAGCAGGCAACAAATGGAAAATCCGAGGATGACAATTACATGCCTCTCTCCGAAGACGAGGTGAGCCTCGGCGATGAAGAATTTGCCGTTCTTGAGGATCCCGTCGAGCAGGAGCGCTTCAAGCGCCGGCTTATAGCCACTGCTAAAAGCCTGAAGAAAAAACAGCAGCAGCTTCAAGCTGATCAAGATCTGCTAATAGATAGATGGACTCGGGTCCTGGCAGCTAAGGAATACGGACTCGAGCGCCCAACCAAAAGTTACCCAAATCGCAGGTTGCTACCTCAACTCGAGGAGGAGGCACTAGAGCCTACACTACCAGCGCAGGACGAGGTTGACCGGCCACCTCGTGGCCGAGACAAAGTGGCATACCAGCCCGAACAACCACCCGCACCCCGCCGCCAATACACTATGGCCCAGGGCTACATGCAAGACCTGCAAGACGTATTGGAAAACAAAGCAGGACAGTCAAGATCGATCTACGGATCACGGGGGCGCGCCACAACGCGTGAGGATGATCGTTACACCGGATACACTAAAAACTAGTCCGACCGGGCCAAATACAACATACCAGACTCATTCGAACTGTGTCGTGATGTAGCCCGGCATAGAGGCGCCCCACACCCCCTATGCTTCACTGATGAAGTAATGGATCATGAATTCCCAGAAGGGTTTTAACCTGTAAACATTGAATCATATGATGGTACAACAGACACCACAGTATGGATTGAAGATTTCCTTCTCCACATTCACATGCCCCGCGGCGACGATCTACATGCCATCAAATACCTCCCACTTAAACTCAAAGGACCGGCTCGACATTGGCTGAATAGGCTGCCGGCAAACTCCATTGGCAGTTGGGAGAACCTGGAGGACGCGTTCCTTGACAACTTCCAGGGCACTTACGTGCGACCACTGGATGCTGATGACTTAAGTCACGTAACCCAACAACCCGGAGAGTCAGCCAGGAAATTCTAGACTCGGTTCCTAACTAAAAAGAACCAAATCATCGACTGTCTGGATGCTGAAGCCCTAGCGGCCTTTAAGCACAATATCCGCGAAGAGTGGCTCGCCCAACACCTCGGCCAAGAGAAGCCGAAGTCCATGGCAGCCCTCACGACACTCATGACCCGCTTTTGTGCGAGCGAGAACAGCTGGCTGGCTCGCAGTAGCATCATACCAAGAAATCCTGGCACTTCAGATGCCCGAGTCAGCAACGGCAAGCCACGACGCATCAGACATAAGCGTCGCAACAATTGCGACAACGCGGAAGACACGACAGTCAATGTCGGCTTCAGTGGCTCTAAGTCCGGTCAGCGGAAAAAGCGATTTAAAAAATACAATCTGGGCCCGTCTAGTCTGGACCGTATACTCGATCGCTTGTGTCAAATTCACGGCACCCCCGATAAACCAGCCAACCACACCAACAGAGAATGCTGGGTGTTCAAACAGGCCGGCAAGTTGAATGCCGAAAACAAGGAAAAGGGGCTGCATAGCGATGACGACGAGGAGCCCCGGCCGCCGGACACAGGGGGACAGAAGAAATTTCCTCCCCAAGTGAAAACTGTAAACATGATCTACGCCACACACATTCCCAAGCGGGAAAGGAAGCGTGCACTAAGGGACGTCTATGAAATGGAGCCAGTTGCCCCAAAGTTCAACCCATGGTTGTCTTGTCCGATCACTTTCGATCGCAGGGACCATCATACCAGTATCCGTCATGGTGGTTCAGCTGCATTGGTCCTCGACCCGATCATTGACGGATTCCATCTCACGCGAGTCCTCATGGACGGTGGCAGCAGCCTGAACCTGCTTTATCAGGATACAGTGCGCAAAATGGGCATCGATCCCTCAAGGATCAAACCCACCAAAACCACCTTTAAAGGTGTAATCCTAGGTGTAGAGGCCTGTTGTACAGGCTCAATAACACTAGAAGTGGTCTTCGGATCTCCGGACAACTTCCGAAGCGAGGAGTTAATCTTCGATATTGTCCCCTTCCGTAGTGGCTATCATGCACTACTAGGAGAACCGCATTTGCTCGATTCAATGCGGTACCACACTACGCATACCTCAAGCTCAAGATGCCAGGACCTCACGGGGTTATAACAGTCAATGGAAACACAGACCGCTCACTTCGTACGGAGGAGCACACCACGGCCCTCGTAGCAGAAGTACAAAGCAACCTTCTTAGGCAGACCACCAACTCAACGTTAAAGCCCCCGGACTCCGTCAAGCGTGTCCGGAGTACTCTACAATAGGATCGTCTGACACATCCAGAGCTCGACTAGCAATTCGGCCTCCGTCCTAGTCCCAGTCAAGCGGCGACATTTGTGCCGCGCGTACATAATTACGCACTCAAAATACCATGGGCATAGGTGGAGGCACGGCTACGACGCGGTCCACAATGCGACTTGGACACCCCAGGACCCGTATACCTTCATCATTTTCTTTCTTTCAGGACCCTACTTTCGGGAAGCCCTTGCAGATAGCCTGATTATCGTACTCATCACGGGAAGGAGAAACCAAGGGGGCAAGAGGCTTTGACGTACAAAGGAATACCCAGGTGGTCTCTGATAACGATCATTATACCTGTTTTACATACCCGCACGCAGCCTGCCCTTGGCTAGGACATGTCAAATAGTCCTACCTTTGCTTATCGCATTACTTGTACACATACGCTTTGACGTATTATTTAAATAACAATGGAAAATATACAGTGTCGGCTTATTATTATATTTTCTTTATCTTTTTTCCTTGCCAGCTTATTTAATATAAATTGCACCCGTACACTTTGGTATGTTTTGTTCGCCAGGGGCTTCAGAGTACCCCATAAAACGGCACAAAAAGTCTGAACACTTTCGACAGTGCGGCACCCCGAACTTATAATATTATATGCATCAGCTCCGAATCATGTCTTGGGTCAATAGTTGGGTTTGCCCGACTCCCATGTTTTGGTGCCTTACATTCCGTTATATCGGCTAAGGTAGCGCTGGGAGAACTACTGCGATTTTGTCGCGGTTTCTCCGGACGAGCACCTCAGTAGAGAAAGCCGAAAACTGACTGTCATGATCCGGCGAGAGCTCGTCGCTGTTCGAGAGGTCTCAAATCCTTAAAGATTTCTTCCGCTTCGGGCGAGGAATCGGCCTTGTCCGATTTAGGCGTGTATAGCACCCTTGGTTCGGCCTTCCGAATACTAGGGGCTTCACCAAAGTTTAAAATTGTAGACTTCTATGGCTAAGTGAGAGTGATAAAGCTGCATAGTCTGATTGCCTTGTTTGCTGTGCTAAACACCTCGTTAAAGGACCAAAAATTTGGATAAAGAGTGTTTAGATTTATCCCGAACACCCTAGTACTAGTTACATGGGGGCACAAGCCGACGACTGGCCAACTTTCAGATTTTTGTAAACGGCTGCACAGAAGGTAATATTTTAAATCAACAAGCGTTATATTGCACACACGAACTTGTTTTCATATCACAGGATGACATGAGTCTATTTATTCAAAATTACATCCTTGGCACATTCCTCCGCCACAAGGCGGGCGCCTTTCATAACACCATCATAGTACTTCTCGGGATAGCGGTGCACCTTACCCTCCGGCGGCCCCTCCGTCACCAGCTTCTCAGCATCCATCTTCGCCCAGTGCACTTTCACGCGAGCGAAGGCTCGGCGGGCGCCTTCAATGCAGACGGACCGCTTGACGACTTCAAGCCGCGGACAGGCATTTACCATCCGCTTTACAAGGCCGAAGTATCTATTGGGCAGGGGCTCGCCAGGCCACAACCGGACTATGAGGTCCTTCATGGCCAGTTCGGCCGCCTTGTGCAGTTCGACCAATTGCTTAAGCTCGTCACTCAAGGGCATCGGATGTTCGGTCCTAGTATATTGAGACCAGAACAACTTCTCCATCGAGCTCCCTTCTTTGGCACGGTAGAACTCCGCGGCATCCGATATGCTGCGTGGCAGATCTGTGAACGCTCCTGGAGAGCTCCGAATTCGGGTAAGTAAAATGAAAGTTTCCTTCACATGCTTACTTTGCATAATGAATGCCTTACCCGCTGCTATCTTCTTGGCTGCATGAATCTCCTGGAGGGCCTTTTGGGCTTTGGCCTTGGCGTCTTGCATGCTCTAGAGGGCCTTCGCAAGCTCGGACTCTTGCGTCTTGGAGTCACGCTCCAAGGACTCGATTTTTTTGCCGAAATCCCGGAGCTCTTGTTGTACCTCATTAACCCGAGCCTCCTGTTTCTCATGCTCGGTGTGCTCCTTGGCCGCCTTATCTTCGGCCTCGGACAACACTTTTTTAAGGTCCGCCACTTCGGTCGTGTCCCCTATTACAATTCATGATGCTTCTGTTAGCATCAATGATTTTTCCCTTTATATGAGATACAGACAGGGTATCACTTACCTTTGTTCTCCTCGAGCTGCCTCTTTGCGAGACTGAGCTCTCCTTCAGCTCGCTCCAGGTCCCGCCTCAGCCCGGAGACCTCCGCAGTACGAGCAGCAGTAGCTAGCAGCAAAGCCTGCTTATTCACATAGACATTTTCTGTTAGACTCCTGCGGATAACAATTGACCCTCTGTTCGGCTTTTCCTTCCGGACACCAAACAGAGTATTAGGGGCTACTATATATAAGGTGATATTTTCTTACACTTTTTTCACTTACCTCAAAGCCTGTTAGGAGGCTGGCGCAGGCTTCGGTCAATCCGTTTTTGGCGGAACGAACTTTCTCAATCACCGCACTCATAAGAGTACGGTGTTCTTCGTCAATGGAAGCGCCGCGAAGCGCTTCCAGCAAATTGTCCGATGAATCTGGGTGGACAAAGGTCATCGGCGCAGGCGGCTTGCCCTCCTTAGCGAGGGGCTGCCTACTTGAATCCGGAACCATTGGAGGTTCCGGCGTGGTATCCGGCTGGGGGCCAGACTTGCTGCGGCCCCCGTCAACATAATCCATGGGGATCTTTCCCCCCATGTGCCCAACGTCTGGGATTTCGCCGTGGGCGTCTCCAAACCAATCACCCCTTGTTCCGATATCCTCTAGGACAACACCTCGGTGTCATCCGCAGGCCGGGGGGAGGAGGCCGTCAGGAGCGAATAGCTATTCATCTCCGATTGACTCAAAGACCCATCCAAAGAGGATACCTCAAGGTGGGACTTGGCCGGACTGCATACGCGTGTTAGGCGTCATAAGAAGCAATGAAGCTAAAACACACTGAAAATACTATTTAGTATGGATACTTACGACTTCGCCAGGGGCTTGTCCCTGGGCAACCACTCCTCGTCACTGTAGGCGGCCGTGGTGGACTGGTCCGGAAGGGATGTCTTTCCCTTCTTAGATGATCTGGCCTCCCCCTGTGGGGCGACCTTCCTCTTCTTCTCCCCCCCCGGTTGGGGGAGGGGGGGGTTCTTCCTCCTCCTCGTCTTCGTGGGAGAAATGCGCCTCGGCGTCCTCAGACGACGAGTGTAATACGACCCTGCGCCAGAGACCTTTCCTGGTCCCCGTGGCCGCCTTCTTGGCCTTCTTCTCCGGCACCTCATAGGGCGTCGGAAACAACATCTTCGTTAGAAGCTCCGATTCCGGATCTTCCAGTAACGTAGCCGGCAGTCGATCCACTCCGCCACTGCTACCCATCCTGCAGATACAACGTGAAAAGCTTGGATCCTCCTCCAGATGTGCTGATGAAAGGCGCGCCCTGCAAAACACATGAACTTACCGGATTGGCGAGGCGCTTGGCGCTGAGTCCGCGATCTTCGGTTATGGGTGGGGGGTACCTCGTTGGTCTTGAACAACAATTTCCAGATGTCTTCGTGCATCGTGCCGAAGAGCTCTCGTAGTGTCTGATGTTCGGCCTGGTCGAACTCCCACATATTGCAAACCCGTCGTTGGCACGGAATGATCTGGCGGAGGAGCATGACTTGTACTATGTTGACGAGCTTGATCTTCTTGCTTATCATATTCCGGACACAGTTCTGAAGTCCGGGCAGCTCTTCCGTGGACCCCCAGGCTAAGCCCTTCTCTTTCCAGGAGGTGAGCCGCATGGTGGTGCCGGATCGAAATTCGGGGGCCGCCGCCCAGTTGGCGTTGTGGGGCTGGATGATGTAGAACCACCCCGATTGCCACCTGAGGGAGTCCTGGATTAGGGGGTGTCCGGATGGCCGGACTATGACCTTTGGCCGGACTCCCGGACTATGAAGATACAAGATTGAAGACTTTGTCCCGTGTCCGGATGGGACTTTCCTTAGCGTGGAAGGCAAGCTTGGCGATATGATATGTAGATCTCCTCCCATTGTAACTGACTCTGTGTAACCCTAGCCCTCTCCGGTGTCTATATAAACCGGAGAGTTTAAGTCCGTAGGATGAACAACAATCATACCATAGGCTAGCTTCTAGGGTTTAGCTTCTCTGATCTCGTGGTAGATCTACTCTTGTACTACCCATATCATCAATATTAATCAAGCAGGTGTAGGGTTTTACCTCCATCGAGAGGGCCCGAACCTGGGTAAAAACATCGTGTCCCTTGTCTCCTGTTACCATCCGCCTAGACGCACAGTTCGGGAACCCCTACCCGAGATCCGTCGGTTTTGACACCGACATTGGTGCTTTCATTGAGAGTTCCTCTGTGTCGTCACCTTCAGGCCCGATGGCTTCTTCGATCATCAACCACGACGCGGTCCAGGGTGAGACTTTTCTCCCCGGACAGATCTTCGTATTCGGCGGCTTTGCATTGCGGGCCAATTCACTTGGCCATCTGGATCAGATGGAAAGCTACGCCCCTGGCCATCAGGTCAGATTTGGAAGTTTAAACTACATGGCTAACATCCGTGGAGACTTGATCTTCGATGGATTCGAGCCACAGCCGAGCACGCCGCACTGTCACGAGGGGCATGATCTTGCTCTGCTGCCGGACAGCGCCCAGAGCGCCGCTCAGGTGTCCGCTCTGACCCTTAGCTCGGAGCCGACTGCACGGATCGAGGACGGGCGGCTGGACGCCGCCTCGAGGACTGCAATCTCTACGGCGATCGAGCCGAACACCAATCTTGTCCTTCGCGGAGCTCGTGAGTCCAAGGCACCGGACTCCGTTCCGGACTCCAAATCTTCCGCACCTCTCCCGATCGAACCCAATTGGGCTCCGATCATGGAGTTCACCGCCGCGGACATCTTTCAACACTCGCCCTTTGGCGACATCCTAAATTCACTAAAGTCTCTCTCTTTATCAGGAGAGCCTTGGCCGGACTATGGTCAGCAGGGTTGGGATGCGGACGACGAAGAAATTCGAAGCCCACCCACCACCCACTTCGTAGCCACTGTCGACGATTTAACCAACATGCTCGACTTCTACTCTGAATACATCGACGGTATGGACGCCGATGAAGGAGACGACCAAGAACCAGCGCCTATAGGGCACTAGAAAGCCACCTCGTCATACGACATATACATGGTGGACACCCCAAAAGAAGGGGATGGCGATGGAACAACGGAGGATGACCCCTCCAAGAAACAGCCTAAGCGTCAGCGTCAGCGGCGCCGCTCTAAATCCCGCCAAAGCAAAAACGGCGAGTCCGGCACCGGAGACAATAACACCTCGGACAGTGCCGAAGACAACCCCCTCCAGCAAGATTCAGCGCAGGAGGATGGAGAAGCCAGCCCTCATGAGAGAGCGGCAGACAGAGAGGTCGAGGACGATAATTACATGCCTCCCTCCGAAGACGAAGCAAGCCTCGACGACGACGAATTTGTCGTGCCTGAGGACCCCGTCGAACAAGAGCGTTTCAAACGCAGGCTCATGGCCACGGCAAGTAGCCTCAAGAGAAAACAACAGCAGCTTAGAGCTGACCAAGACTTGCTAGCCGACAGATGGACGGAAGTCCTAGCTGCCAAAGAGTACAAACTCGAACGCCCCTCCAAGAGCTACCCAAAGCGCAGGCTGCTACCCCAACTAGAGGAGGAAGCAACTAAACCAACATCACCAGCGTATGATGCGGCCGATCGGCCACCCCGTGGCCGCGACAGAGAGGCCTCTCGGCCATCAAATCAAGCCGCACACCGGCGCCGCTCAAAAAGTACCAAGGCACGGGGAAATGCGCCAGACCTGTGAGACATATTGGAGGACAAGGCAAGGCAAACAAGATCGATCTATGGATCGTGTGGGCGCCCCACGACACGTGACGATAACTGCCATGCCGGATATGGCAAATACGGCCAGGCCAAACACAACAGACAAAGCTCATCCGAGCTACGTCGTGATATAGCCCAGTACAGAGGCGCCGCACACCCACTATGCTTCACAGATGAAGTAATGGATCATCAAATCCTCGAGGTTTTAAACCCGTAAACATCGAATCATACGATGGCACAACAGATCCTGTGGTATGGATTGAGGATTATCTCCTTCACATCCACATGGCCCGTGGTGATGATCTACACGCTATGAAATACCTCCCACTCAAGCTTAAAGGACCGGCTCGGCATTGGCTTAACAGCTTGCCAGCAGAGTCAATTGGTTGCTGGGAGGACCTAGAATCCGCATTCCTAGACAATTTCCAGGGCACCTATGTGCGACCACCAGACGCCGATGACCTAAGCCACACAATTCAGCAGCCATAGGAATCGGCCAGACAATTCTGGACACGGTTCCTAACCAAGAAAAATCAAATAGTCGATTGTCCGGACGCAGAGGCCCTCGCAGCCTTCAAGCATAACATCCGAGACGATTGGCTGGCCCGGCACCTAGGACAGGAAAAGCCGAAATCCATGGCAGCCCTTATGACACTCATGACCCGCTTTTGCGCGGGAGAAGATAACTGTCTAGCTCATAGCAATAACATGTCCAAGAGCCCTGGTAATTCGGATACCAAGGACAACAATGGCAGGTTGCGTCGCAACAAGAACAAGCGCCGCATTAATGGCGACAATACTGAGGATACATCAGTTAATGCCGGATTCAGAGGCTCTAAACCCGGTCAGCGGAAAAAGCCATTCAAAAGAAATACTCCGGGCCCATCCAGTTTAGACCAGATACTCGATCGCTCGTGCCAGATACACGGCACCCCCGAACAACCAGCGAATCACACCAACAGGGATTGTTGGGTGTTCAAGCAGGCAGGCAAGTTAAGTGCCGAAAACAGAGACAAGGGGCTGCATAGCGACGACGAGGAGGAGCCCCAGCCGCCGAACAACAGAGGACAGAAGGGATTTCCCCCACAAGTGCGGACGGTGAACATGATATACACAACCCACATCCCCAAAAGGGAACGGAAGCGTGCGCTCAGGGACGTATATGCGTTGGAGCCAGTCGCCCCAAAGTTCAACCCATGGACCTCCTGCCTGATCACTTTTGATCGAAGGGACCACCCCACTAGCATTCGTCACGGCGGATTCGCCGCATTGGTCCTAGACCCAATCATTGACGGATTTCACCTCACTAGAGTCCTCATGGACGGCGACAGCAGCCTGAACCTGCTTTATCAGGATAGAGTGCGGAAAATGGGCATAGATCCCTCAAGGATTAAACCCACAAAGATGACCTTTAAAGGCGTCATACCAGGTGTAGAGGCCAACTGTACTGGCTCAGTTACACTCGAAGTGGTCTTCGGATCCCCAGATAATTTCCGAAGCGAGGAGTTAATCTTCGACATAGTCCCGTTCCACAGTGGCTATCACGCCCTGCTCGGACGAACCACATTTGCAAAGTTCAATGCGGTGCCGCACTACACATATCTCAAGCTCAAGATTCCAGGCCCTTGCGGAGTCATTACGGTCAATGGAAACACCGAACACTCTCTCCGAACAGAGGAGCACACGGCGGCCCTCGCGGTGGAAGTACAAAGTAGCCTCTCAAGGCAATTCTCCAGTTCGGTTGCTAAGTGTCCGGACACCGTCAAGCGCGCCCGGTGTAACCTACAACAAGACCGCCTGGCACGTTCCGAGCTAGCATAGCAGTGCGGCCCCAGCCCCAGCCCTCGCGAGATTGCGATACCAGTACCACGCGTACACAATTACGCTCTGGAAATACCATGGGCATAAGGGGAGGGGCACAACCACTGCATGCCCAGAATGCGGCTTAACCGTACTAGGGGCTCCCGATTTTTTTGATTTCTCTTTTTTTACTTTCAGGACTCCACTATTCGGAAGACATGTCCGGTAGTACAATCACCGAACACACGATGCAACAGCCAGGGAGACAGCAAGCCACGTCGAATGTCCAGGTGGTCTCTATAACGAGCTAAATACCAGTCTTACTTAAAGTCTCGCAGCTTTCCCCTGGAGGGGGACATTTCAAATAATCCCATCTCTTGCTTATTGCACTATTTGTATCGTTCTCCTCTCATAACAACCCTTTAATAAACAATATATAGCTCTTGTCTATTATTGCATTTATTTCTTACATATGTTCAGTTTTGACATTATGCAACCGTACACTTTGGTACAGCCAATACACCAGGGGCTTAATTACTCCAGAATATGGTGTGAGAAGACCGAACACTCTCATGAGTGCGGCACCCCGAACTTATAGCATTATATGCATCAGCTCCGAATCATGTCTTGGGTCAATACTTGGGTTTGCCCGGCTCCCATGTTTTGGTACCTTACGTTCCGCTATGTTGGCTAAGGTAGCACTGGGAGAACTACTACGATTGTGCCCCAGTTGAGCTGGGTTAACACCTCAGTAGAGAAAGCTAAAACTGACCGTCATGATAGGGCGAGAGCCGGTCGCTGTTCGCGAGGTTTTTCGAGTCCTTAAAGACTTATGCCGCTTAGAGCGAGGAGCTGGCTTTGTCCGGCCTAGGCGTGGATAGCGCCCCGAACTCGGTCTTCCGAATACTAGGGGCTTCGCCGAAATTTAAAATTATAGAATTCTATGGCTAAGTGAGAGTGATAAAGCATTATAAGTCCAATTGCCGTGTTCATTGTGCTGAGCGCCTCCCTCGAAGGACCCAAGAATGGGAACAAGAGCGCTCAGGTTCATCCCGAACACCCTAGCACTCGCGGCATGGGGGCAGAAGCCGACGACATGCATCTCTCAGATTTAAGAAACGGCCGCACAGAAGGTAATATTTTAAATTAAAAAAGTGTTGCTTAGTGCATATGAACAAGTTTTCAGTGCACAGGATAAACACGAGCGAGTTTACTCAAAAATTACATCCCTGGTACATTGATTCGCCACAAGGCGGGCACCCTTCAGGACGCCCTCATAATACATCTCGGGCCTGCGATGCTCCTTCCCCTCCGGTGGCCCTTCTGTCACCAGCTTCTCAGCATCCAGCTTTCCCTAGTGCACCTTAGCACGGGCAAAAGCCCTACGGGCACCTTCGATGCATACAGAGCGCTTGATGATTTCAAGCCGCGGACAGGCATCCACCAGCCACCTCACCAGCCCGAAGTAGCTCTCAGGCAGGACCTCCCCAGGCCATAGCCGGCCTATAAGGCCCTTCATGGCCTGTTCGGCCACCTTATGGAGCTCGACCAGCTCCTTCAGCTGGTCGCTCAAGGGCACCGGGCGTCCGGCCTCAGCATACTGGGACCAGAACACCTTCTCCGTCGAGCTCCCGTCTTCGGCTCGGTAGAATGCGGCGGCGTCGGACACACTGCGGGGCAGATCTGCGAATGCTCCTGGAGAGCTTCGGATTCGGGTAAGTAACACGTAATTCACTTTCACATGCTTGCTTTGCATAAAGAATGCCTTACCCGCCACTATCTTTTTCATCGCCTCAATCTCCTGGAGGGCTTTTTGGGCTTCGGCTTTGGCAGATTTGGCACTTTCAAGTGCCGAGGCAAGCTCGGACTCTCGCGTCTTTGAGTCAAGCTCTAAACTCTCGTGTTTCTTCACGGGAGCATTGAGCTCTTGCCGCACCTTCGCCACCCGCGCCTCTTGTTTCTCTCGCTCGATGCGCTCCATGGCCGCATTATCTTCGGCCTTCGATAGCGCTTCCTTCAGGGTCGCCACCTCGGTTGTGGCCCCTGTAACATTCACGTTGGTCCTGTCATTATTTGCAACTAGGTATTTTTATATATATTTACATAAGGCACTACCTACCTTCCTTGTCCTCGAGCTGCTTCTTGGCAAGGCCGAGATCGTCGTCGGACCGCTCGAGGCTCTGCTTCAATGCATCGACTTCCGCAGTCAGTGCAGCAGAGGTCAGCAGCGCAGCCTTCATTCCCATATTGACATATTTATGTTAGACTCCTGCGTATATCTTTTTAGATCCTCAGTCCGGTTTTTGTTTCCGAACACCAAACTGAGCATCAGGGGCTACTGTCTATGCGGTAACATTTTTACATGTTTTAAATACATACCTCAAAGCCTGTTAAAAGGCTGGCACACGCTTCTGTCAGCCCGCTCTTGGCGGACTGAACCTTCTCGATCACCGCACTCATAACAGTGCGGTGCTCCTCGTCGATGGAGGCACCGTTAAGCACCTCCAGCAAACTGTCTGACGCCTCCGGTTGGACGGAGGCCGCTGGCGTCGTAGGCTTGCCCTTCTTGCGAAGGGGCCGCCTACCAGACTCCGGAACCACTGAAGGTTCCGGTGCAGTGTCCGGCCCAGGGCCGGACTTAGATCCCTCCAGGGTTTTATCCCCTTTGGGCCTGGAGTCCGGGAGGTCGCCTTGCTGCGCCTCCAGGACCACCTCCTCCTGGCTCAGCCCCTTTTGGGACTCCACCTCGGCTTCGTCCGTAGGGCGGGGGGAGGAAGCCGTCGGAAGTGAAAGACTATTCATATCCGACGAGTCCAGGGAGCCACTCGACGAATCGTCGAGCTGAGCCTTGGGCGGACTGCATGATTATATTCGGCGTCAGAAAGTACTGTGCAATAAAGGAATACCGTGAGTTATTCTGGTATCCGGATAGTTACGATGTTGCCAGGGGCTTGGCCCTGGTTGGCCACTCCTCTCCGTCGTCTTCGGCGTCGGAGGCGTAGTCCGGGAGAAGGGTCTTCCTCTTCTTGGACCCTCCGGCCTCCCCAGTCGGGGCGGCCTTCCTTTTCGTGCCTCCCCCCGCTGGAGGGGGAGAGGCCTCTTCTTCCTCCTCCTCGTCTTCGGAGGAGGAGTGTGCTTTGGGGTCGTCGGGCGATGAGTCCGACACCACCAGTCACTGGGAGCTCCTTCGAGTTCCCGTGGCCTTCTTCTTGGCCTTCTTCTCCGGCACCACGTGAGGTGCCGGAACCAGCAGATTTGCCAAACGGGCGTCTGCTGGGTCGTCAGGCAAAGTAGCCGGACATTCGATCTGTCCGGCCTTCTTCTGCCAGTCCTGTTAAAGGAATGGGAGTTTAGATCCCGCATAGAGTCAAACTATGAAAAACAAATACCCTGTAATGGGTAAACTAAGCTTACCGCGCTGGCTTGGTGCTTCGCGCAGAATCCACGATCCTTGGTAGTGGGAGGGTGAACCTCGGAGCTCTTGAAAAGCACCTTCCAAGCATCTTCGTGTGTTGTGTCGAAGAGCTTGGACAGAGTTTGGTGCTGGGCCGGGTCGAATTCCCACAGATTAAAAGCCCGCCATTTACACGGGAGGATCCGGCGGAAGAGCATGACCTGGACTACGTTGACGAGTTTGACCTTCTTGTCCATCAGGTTCTGGACGCAGGTTTGGAGTCCGGTCACCTCTTCCAGATTACCCCACGACAGGCCCGTCTCTTTCCATGAGGTGAGCCGCGTGGGGATGCCAGATCGGAACTAGGGGGCCGCTGCCCATTCAGGTTCACGCGGCTCGGTGATGTAGAACCACCCTGATTGCCACCCTTTGATGGTTTCCACAAAGGAGCCCTCGAGCCATGTGACGTTGGCCATCTTGCCAACCATGGCGCCTCCGCACTCCGCTTGTCGGCCGCCCGCAACCTTCGGCTTGACATTGAAGGTCTTCAGCCATAAGCCGAAGTGGGGCTGGATGTGGAGGGAGACCTCGCACACGACGATAAACGCCGAGATGTTGAGGATGAAGTTTGGGGCCAGGTCGTGGAAATCCAGGCCGTAGTAGGACATGAGCCCCCGAACAAATGGGTGAAGAGGAAAACCCAGTCCGCGGAGGAAATGGGGGAGAAACACGACCCTCTCATGGGGCCGGGGGGTGGGGATGAGCTACCCCTCATCTGGGAGCCAGTGCGCGATGTCGTTGGACAAGTATCCGGCTTTCCTCAGCTTTTTGATTTGCCCCTCCGTAACGGAGGAGGCCATCCACTTGCCTCCCGCTCCGGATATGATTGGAGAAGGTTGAGGTGGGAAGTGCGGACTTGGGCGCTGGAGCTCGAGTGCGCAGGAATGGATAAGCGAAGGAAGAGGAAGGCGTAGATGGAAAGGGTAGATTCTTATCCCCTTATATGGGCGGCCGAAACTATGTGCCCCCACCAGCCTAGTAAAACTCGCTTATCTCCCAAGCGCCGCGATTAATGGCACGGTTGGGTTACCCACGCCCGTATTGATGAGAATCCCGGAATAAGAGGACACGATCTCTGCTTTGACAAGATGTGCCAAGGAAACCGCCTCGCTAAACACGCTGAGGTGGGACAGTAAAACGATTCGAATAAAGGCTTGGCTGTGGCATGATGTCATGCTACGGAATACGTCAACAGATTAGATTTGTGCGAATATTATTCTCTCTATGGTGGTATGTGGAAACTATTTTGCAGAGCCAAACACTATCCTTGTGTTCAAACATCTTCAATGAAGTATTCGGAGGAGGAACCCGCCTTGCAATGCCGAAGACAATTTGTGCGCCGGACTCATCGTCATTGAAGCCTGGTTCAGGGGCTACTGAGGGAGTCCTGGATTAGGGGGTGTCCGGATGGACGGACTATGACCTTTGGCCGGACTCCCGGACTATGAAGATACAAGATTGAAGACTTTGTCCCGTGTCCGGATGGGACTTTCCTTGGCGTGGAAGGCAAGCTTGGCGATACGATATGTAGATCTGCTACTCTGTGTAACCCTAGCCCTCTCCGGTGTCTATATAAACCGGAGAGTTTTAGTCTGTAGGACGAACAACAATCATACCATAGGCTAGCTTCTAGGGTTTAGCCTCTCTGATCTTGTGGTAGATCTACTCTTGTACTACCCATATCATCAATATTAATCAAGCAGGAGTAGGGTTTTACCTCCACCGAGAGGGCCCGAACCTGGGAAAAAACATCGTGTCCCTTGTCTCCTGTTACCATCCACCTAGACGCACAGTTCGGGAACCCTACCCGAGATCCACCGGTTTTGACACTGACACCACCCCTTTACTGCCTCCACGAAGGAGCCCTCGGGCCAAGAAACATTGGGCATCTTGCCCACCATGGCGCCCCTGCACTCCGCTTGCTGGCCTCCCACCAGCTTTGGCTTCACATTGAAGGTCTTCAGCCATAGGCCGAAGTGGGGCGGGATACGGAGGAAAGCCTCTCACACTATGATGAACGCCGAGATGTCGAGGATGAAGTTGGGGGCCAGATCGTGAAAATCGATCCCGTAGTAAAACATGAGCCCGCGGACGAATGGGTGGAGGGAAAATCCCAGTCCGTGGATGAAATGAGGGAGGAACACTACCCTATCCCGAGGTTTCGGGGTGGGGATGATCTACCCCTTAGCCGGAAGCCTGTGCGCAATGTTTGCGGCCAGGTATCCAGCCTCCCGTAGCTTTGTTATGTCCTCCTCCGTGACGGAAGATGCCATCCACTTGCCTCCTGCTCCGGACATGCTTGAATGACTTTGCGGAGAAGGTGAGGGCGCCCAAGCGAAAGGGAATGGATGAGCAGAGGGAGAAGAAGGCATGGCTGAAAAAAAGGAGTCCTTATCTCTTTATAAAGGCGGTAGAAATTGTGCGCCTCCCCACTTGCCTGGTAAAGCTTGCTTGATCCCCAACCACCACGATTGATGGCACGGTTGGTTTACCCGTACCCATATTGATGAGAATCCCGTGATAAGGGGATATGATCTCTGCTTAGACAAGACGTGCCAAGAAAACAGCCTCGCAATATGTGCAACAGCTGGTTGAGGAAAACTGTTCGAATAATGGCCGGGCCATGGCGTGATGTCATGAAAAGTTGTCAGCAGATTAGATTTGTGGAATATTGTGCTCTCTACAGTGGTAAGTGGAAATTATTTTGAAGAGCCGGACACGATCCTCGTATTCAAGATCTTCCATGGAGTATTCGGAGAAGGAACCCGCCTTGCAATACCGAAGACAATCTGCGCGCCGGACTCATCGTCATTGAAGCATGGTTCAAGGGCTACTGAGGGAGTCCTGGATTAGGGGGTCCTTGGATAGCCGGACTATATACTTTGTCTGGACTGTTGGACTATGAAGATACAAGATTGAAGACTTCGTCCCATGTCCGGATGGGACTCTCCTTTGCGTGGAAGGCAAGCTTGGCGATTCGGATATATAGATCTCCTTCTCTGTAACCGACTCTGTGTAACCCTAGCCCCCTCCGGTGTCTATATAAACCGGAGGGTTTAGTCCGTAGGACAACAACAATCATAATCATAGGCTAGCTTCTAGGGTTTAGCCTCTACGATCTCGTGGTAGATCAACTCTTGTAATACTCATATCATCAAGATAAATCAAGCAGGAAGTAGGGTATTACCTCCATAGAGAGGGCCCAAACCTGGGTAAACATCGTATCCCCCGCCTCCTGTTACCATCAACCTTAGACGCATAGTTCGGGGCCCCCCTACCATAGATCCGCCGGTTTTGACACCGACAGCCGCAGCAAGCACACCAAGGCGGAGGATAAAGTGCTGTCGCCAATGTGCTGGGCTGGGTTGGACATTCTTATTGAAAAATAAAAATGGACCGGAGCTATTTACGACGTTGACTACGATTTGCATGGGTCCGCTGGTTGTAGGAAGAAAATGCTGGGAGAAAGAAGACTGGTCGCTATCTTTGCCTAAGAATAATATCGACTGAATGTAACGACACTATCATAGGAAATAATATCCTCATGTTAACTCGTGAATTTAAAGAACTTGTGCATGAGCATTTAACTTTTTTTTACTTATTTATGTTTAGGGGACCATGAGCATGTACCTGGGACGGATTCATGTGAGAGCCTCCCTTCTAGTTAATTATGGGCTCCTCTATTGGGCCTTCATCAGTGGGCTGCATGTTATCAATAAGTGAAAAATGTGTTTCGTACGAAAAATAGTATGTGCTACGTACGGTACGGGGCACTAAAGGGTCGAACCGTGCAACGACTTCCAAAACATTGTGTTTGTCGTTCTAACAACACATTTATTCAACCGACAGACGAAATATACTACTGATTGTACATTGAAAATAGCAGCAGCAGCAACCAGGGCTGGGGGTGCAACAGAAGCAGTAAGCAGGCCAGAAGAGTGAAGACACAGCTCTCTCTTCCAAACCAAACATTAGCCATCATTACAAAAGGGCTACCAAAAAAGAACAAGTGTATGCATCAAACTAAATAAAGATCCTACTACACCAAGTGTACGCATCTAACTAACTGGTCAGTTAGATGTTACTATTTATTAAGCTGTGGAGATTGGCTGACGGCTTGAACCAGATGGGTGCGTGACGGGGGAAACTCCAACCAGCAGGTCGAAGTCTGATACTTGCGACCCTCTCTCCTACTTTGGGCTGCAGAGCGTGGTGGCACATATCAGGGTATGGTGCATGCAGAGACGCATGGTACACTGTGTACACATAGTTTTGCCTGATCCTTGCCGCGCTACCATCATGATCCTTGCCATCAGTTATCTCCTGGTTAATCAGATAATTCAGTCTAACAAACGGAGAGCGTGTACCAAGGCTACTTACCAACCTCCAGTCAAAAATTCCTGAAGGCCCAGAGAATTTGGGATCCTGCTCAAAGACCTTGCTGTGACTATGATTGTATTCCGTGAAACAACACGTCCGGTACGTGCGAACGATCATCAATCGTTCACCGTCGTCTGATCGAGCCAGGAACCACCTGCAACTGCCATGCCCCTTTTCTTTGAAAGGTTCTGGGATTAGGAAGGGTAGGGACACCAGGCGGCCTACAACATCATATCAAGTTGGAGTCAAATAAAAAAGGGCTCTTGTTGTAGTCAATCTTAAGAACAACATGTTATGAGCATAAATATTTTTTCAGTAAATGTTGATAGTTATATAAGCAAGCTATCATGATATCATAGGAAAGTAACATACTGCAGTAATAGCCGTTTGTAGCGATGACTGGAGTAGGCTAGCAATACGTCCAGCCATAGAAGGAGTCGACAGTGTAAATGAAGCCCTTGTGTTCAATGGCATCAGAGAACCATGGAGGATGTATGATCCTGTGATGGACGTGCAGATTTATCCACTTACCGCCATGACCTGTCAGATAGGCGAGACCGCAGTTGAAGAATGCAATTAGCCTTCAGTCTTTATAATTCACAAATCTTGTGGGCACTTGGTAGATTACAACCTTTAGCAAATCAAACTTGGTATCATGTTGGCTACTGTAAGATTCCGAGTACTCTGGGCCGCGGTGCCAAAGCAGTGCAGTGTTAATCGAAGGAAGGGGGATCAATCGGCGGGTGTAGACCTCCACGAGCATCCAGCTGCTGCGACCGTCGACGAGCACCATCCAAGACGTGTTCATGCCGACCCAGTACATACCGTTAATGTAGTTGAGGGTGACGGGGATCGGATCGCAGTCAAGGGGGTTGATGCTCGCCACCCTACGATCGTTATGCTGCATGACATGCCATTTCTAAAGATCAGGCGGCATCATCAAGCAAGGAGCTGGCTTAAAAAGCTCCGTCCTGGGGGCTTTAAGTAAACAGTACAACCCCGACGAGCACGCGGCGAGCGGCATGTTACTGAGATTGTGCACACGCAAAACTATGAGTTTGATTACCTCTGTGGGGAGCGAATTTCAGCCACTCTTTCGGTGGACGCTGCTCAGTTCTGCCATTGTTAGTGCTTGGGTTTTAGACGAGGGGGAGGCGCCTTAGCGGGGATGGAAGATTGGATGAGGGGGGCAGGCACCTTAGCGGGGATGGAAGAGCGGACAAAGATGGAGAAGCGAATATGTGCTGCGGGAAGTGGACAGGTGATGATGACTACAGCACACCGCTTGACTTACGAGACACATACCAGCAGCGTAGGGTCATATCGAAGTCAGACAACTTGCTTGAGTCATCATAGTACTGGTACTCCCTACAGTACCTACTACTATGCCCTAATTTGCTTGAGTAGAGTAGTAATGGAGTAGGACTCTACTCTACTGCTAGCACCGGAGGAGTAGTATATTCTAATCTAAAATAGTTACAAACTTCAATGCCCGAGCGTGGAACGACTACGAACCGCCATCGGTGCTAACTCCAATCCCCAGCAAACATTCGCTAGGAGACATGGCAGTTGCAAACGCCCGCAACGCAGTTACAGTACATGTGTAAGGGTGGCGGTTTTGTCAAATACTATGGCTTAAAAACAGGCCACCGTCGGATGGAAATCTGATGGTTACGTGGGATTCGCCAGGATTGAGCTCGTGCCGAACAATCGCGAGATATCATTACTAAAAAAAGGTTAAAACACCCGGGGCTATAACTTGCACCGGCTAACCACTAACAATGATACTAACATAGTTGTAAAATGGTCAAAGACCGTGTCTACGTGGTGTTTGGAATTATGCAAAAAAATTAGCAAGATGCCCATGCATTGCACGGCACACCATCATCACCAACTCGGTTTTTTCTCTACTCCTACTCCTATAAAAGACTCAGTTGGTGATGATGCAGGTGAGGAGGCGTGTTCAGCTAGGCATGCAGCGGACGGCGTAGTTTTATTCGATTTGTTATAAAAAACAAGAGTAGTAGAGATAGAGATAAGAGTAGAGACAGAGACTTAGGGAGGAGCACCATCTACTGCTTCATGTGCTACTCCTGCGCTCCATTCAGTGGCCGCAATGTCCCCTACAACCACTCCCTCCCGCGCTCCATTCAACGAGCGCTGTTGAAATTTTGGCAGCACACTCTCGCGACTACTGGCAGCCACGACTTTACCGACGACGACTTCTTCCCCGACCTCGGCAACCTCTTCCTCAACAACATGGGCGACGACCTCAATGGCAACGGTGCTGCTCCCGTTGCACCGTATGTGTTTCTGCCCTTCCCATTCGAAATCGTGGTAGAATTCATGTTTCTACTCTATATCCTACTAGATTCGATCTGTTCATCTACTATGCTAGTCCACATGATTAGTTTAATCTCTGTTATAGCCGTCATGATTTATTTTGTGCTTATTCAGATTAAATCTCGTAGTAACTTGCTCATATATTCAACTGGCACAACGTCCCCTACAGCCACTGCCGTTTCATGGACGGCCTGGTCGATGCCTCCAAGGAGCCCTTCGTCTACTGCTATGACTGGCCGATGCCGTTTTGGGGCTTGCCGGCGAACATCATGCATCACCTCACGGATGCGTGCAATGGTCACTACTGGCCCTTGGCGGAGAACATCAAGTACGAGATGTGCTACCCGTTCACCATGCCGGAGTTGCTGGAGGATCACCACCACCTGCTAGTCTTGGAGGAGGACAGCAACGTCTTCCTCTTGATCGTGGGCACCGGTGAGGCTCGCGCAGGCCGCCGCCCCGTCTCTGTAGTGTGCATCAGGGGCAACGCTGCTGACGTTGACACTGATACGAGGCTGATGTACGGTTGCATGCCCACTGTTACTACCCCTCTGAGGTACGTGGGGGGCGACACCGGCTCCATCATGTTGACTAGGATTGTGCAGAGCTGGGACGTTCCCACCGATGTGGACATGGAAGACGCATGGTATGATTTGCCCCCCAAAGCAGTGCACGGGGACTCCAAGGAGGTTCACCTGGACATACACATTATCAAGTTAAATGTTTATCATTAGTCTTCTCTCAGTGTAATCCGCTGTCTAAGCATGTGGAGACTTCCATGCATGATCTTGCTCTATTGGAGTATTGCACATGAATAAAAATGTATCTATTTATAGTTTAGTCTAGAATCTTCCTTGTATGATTTTTTACTACAGTACTGGTGAAAGACTTACTATGAACCATTTCTTACATCTCCTCTGCCCCTTCCAAGTTATCCTGATTTAATCCCTCCATCTAGGTGTATAAGGGCATGGTTAATACTTAATAGTATAGCCAACTGTTGACTGTAAGAAAGTGCAATGTCATCTATAGCCAACATGTATAACAATTGATACTCAAAAACTAATTCTTAAAGATCATTTCTTGCAAAGCACAATAAGTGTTATTTCTTCACAAGTTTTGGATGCAAGTTGAACAGTCGAATGCTTTTGTTTGCAAAAGATACCTTTTTATCCATTTCACCCGGATGTTTGTGAGCTCTACAGATGAAATAATATCCAAAGAAACCTATCGATACCCGTTACACATGAGATGCCCCCCACATCCTTTGTCAAAATAAACAACTCCCTGATCAATGCATCTCACTCTTCCGTGCAACGCACGGTCACCTTACTACTATAGATTAGTACGACCAAAAATTGAACTAACATTATATATAGTACAATAAATGCTGATGCATGTCACCTAAAGTTATATCATTGAAAACTATGTTCAAATACGAATCTAACGATATAGTTTTTGTTGACATGCACTAACATTTTGTTAGTTAAATCTTCAGTCAAAATTCAATGAGGGACTAATGAACCACGACCGATGTAGTACAAGTGTAGAGGGCGGCGCTGCATGGGAGTCTCACCTCTCACCCCGCTCGTGGTGCGGCAGTAAAGCCGTCATATCACAAAACCCAACCACTGCCAGTAATAAGTGGGTCGGTACAATAAACGGACAAGCAACCATCACATCCCTCCGTTTTTTTGCATTTCATCTCTCTGCATTTACTTTCTCCGGTTCATCTCGCACACTCGACCCCTAGCTACTACTCCTAGTATCCCTAGCTACTACTCCTAGGGCCAGTTCTTTTGGCGGCTTAAAAAATAAGCCGTCTCTTCCCGAGCTTTTCCCATAAGACTAGTCACAGTGGAGAGTAACATTAAGGCGCCTCACTCATTTCTTTGGGCTTCTAAACTACTACTAGTACCTCCGTCCTGGTTTATTCATCACCATTGTAATTTGTGGTAAATTTTGACCAAAGATTTAACCGATAAAATGTTAGTGCATGTGACAGGCACAAACATTTCATTAGTTAAATTTATGATCAAAATTAGACACAGATTACAATGGGGACCAATAAACCAGGATGGAACTACTAGTAACGGGATTACTACTAATTTAGAAGCCTAAACGAATTGGCCCCTGGTACTCGTACTAGTAGTACTAGTACTCAAGTTGGAATTCGAATTGCACGGCACAACCTGTTAGGCAAAAAATTCGATACAGGGTGTAGGAAGCGGTTTGGGAATTTGCATGCCTTTTCGACCAGTGAGGTACTCCGTACAAAGTATGACAGAGAAATAACCACACAGAAGGAAGCTAAAAGTAAACAATCAAACGAGCATTTTTGCATTTGTTTTGCATTGAATCGTTTCACAAGCTTGACTAGTGTTGTTTTTCTACTTTTACAAAAACCACATCATAATGTTAAAACGTGCATTTGCACGTACATAAGTAATAGTAGTACTCCCTCCGTCTAGGTGTATAAAGTCTTCCCTCCTTCTTGGTGACTAGTTCACCTGGACGGAGGGAGTAGCATAGTTTGCAAGCATATATAGAGAGAGACGTGTAGTGCGATAGTATATAGTAAAGTTTGTGCTATATGCACCTACTTACAAAATGCGTACAGATACACAAGGTTTCCAAACTTTCCCTCTTACATACTTAATTAAGGACGCTAATAATTCCCGAACATTCAGGATTTATCATTTGCGTCCCAAAACTAGTGAGATCACCTTACAAAACTAAATTATACTCCTACTAAAAGCCACAATGCTTGCAGGAGCGCTTGCGGCACGCCACGAGTGCCCTGGTGCGTGGCCGTTTCCCAGTGCGCCGACACAACGCCTCTTCCTCAGCCTTGCAACTCGTGAGGTGCTGATTGGCGGCTTGCCGGCGGGCGAGCGCGATCTCACCGGTGTGGTGATCCGGTGCCAACAGGTACTCCTCCTCGCTGGAAGCGTGCACCCAGTCCATGTACCGTCAAGCGTAGATGAGGCGCTTGGGCCCGACTGCACTCAGGGCTTTGGCACAGGTGTCCTCCGCCACCCTCATGGCCCTTGCACGAGCCTTCTACCAAAGAGCCAATTGCCTAACTCTCTCGGACGCGATATAGACCTGCCAGGCAGCTTGCCGCGCAGCGCGCTTCTCTTCCTCGGCCTTCTTCTCCGCCTCTATTTTGGCGTGCTCTGCCGGCGGCAAAGCCTCCCACATGGCGACATCCATTTCTTTACAAAGCTCCTCAAGGCTGGGGGCTCGGCGGGCGGCGCAACATTCTCCTCGTAGCGGGGAGCCGACACATCCTCTGACGCGCATGCTGGCTAGATTGGGAACACCGATGCGTCCACCTCGACGTGTCGCGATGAGGAGTGGAACACCGATGCGTCCTCCTCGACTAGTGGCGGCGAGGAACAGAACGACGATGCGTGACCGTCCGGTCGGTGCAGCGAGGGGCGCCTAGGGCTTGGGAGGGGCGATGCCATGGTGGTCGACATGAGAGGGAGGGGGAGGAGATAGCGATGAACGTGAGCGTTCTTCCGAATGCCGTGGGAGGCACATTATTTATAGCGAGCAATGGTGCACCTATGTAAGATATGGACTGAGCTGCACTGACTTAACTGCAGGTCCAGTTGTGTCACTGACATGTGGGCCAGACCCCTGTTGGGCCCACATGTCAGTGACCCAATGCACTTGCAGTTAAGTAACTAAAGCAACATCCCGGAAGATATGTTGCGTGATTAACGTAACAGCTACGTGGGCATATTTGTTGGAGTAAATTACGAGGGAGGGAAGGGGTGGAAATATTGCTGGTCACAACGGATTGTACGAGCGCAGGGGGAGGAGAGTCATGCATGCAGATTTTTTCCACACGGGTGGAGTGGTGGGACCGCAGGAGGGAGACGGAGAGTCTGGCAGGCATATTGTTTCCACACATGGAGAGGAAAAGATTTGAAGACGAACAGGCTTCCTGCAGGTATGGGGAACGGTGCATAATAAGTCATCTTGCATGCCGGGCTAGGTATAGTCTCAAGTCATTCAAAACATACACGCCCCACACGTGTTCATATTTCAAGCTGCACTAAATTATTGCATGCGACGATTAAGGCTGGCCATAATGGTGGTATCTTAGCTGGTATCATGCACATGGGAATAGCAAACATGCTGATGTGGCAAAGAATTAAAGAAGAGAAGGGGGTTAGAGTAACTAGTATTCATGCATGCATTGGTAAACACATTTTTTTTGTGAAGAACGACATCATTAGTTGAGTACTTTTTCAGACTACAAAAACTATTCCACCGCCTCTATCTTGCTAAGAGTAGGTGAAAATTTTGAATCGAGCCCTTTAAACTAGAAGGGGGGTAGTAGTACTCTAATAGCTAACCTTGTTGTGATGACAAGATAGGACATGGCACGCACCTGGACGCAGGAACTAGTCTGCATTGTGCATTTAAGTTTTGTCTGAAGTCAATGTACCTCTACTTTGACCAAACTTATAGAATAATGTATCAACATTAACAATGTCAAATCAATATTTTTACACTAATTATAAAATGTAGTTCTTATACTCATTATAATCAGTATTGTAGATATTGATATTTTTAGTATAAATTTGGTCAAACACTTTGCAAACGGTTGACGGAAGTAAAAAGGACCAAAGGGAGTATCATGCATGTGGAGTAGGCAAAAAAATTGCTCATTTATAGCCGGTCGAAGTCTCAAAGGGTGCGACCGCGCGAGGGAGGCAAAGGTCCTGGGAGGCGCGACGGTTGACGGAATTAAGCGAAGTTACATCCACGCACCGGCTTGGCGTGCGAACAGGCAGAATCTATACCGTCAGGCCTACGATATGGGTCTACTAGACATGACATCTAGTGGCCCCCGCATAGTTCTCGAGAACTCTTTGGTGGCTTGCAGCCATTTATCCACTGGGCAAGCCAGCAACCCCACGCCGTTCGCACGCCCTACTCTTCCCCGTCTTCTACTAGTATAGTACCTTACAACAGTTTGCTCCTAGTCGTCCCGTCCTTTCACATTACACCAGTTCAACTTCTCCTAACCCTCCTCCAAAATCCATGGCCTCCCAAATCTCCATGGTCTCCGCTGAGTACCAGGTTAGAGCCATCACCGGTGATGAGTTCATCGTAATCTACACACGTGGATCCACGACGGTGAAAGCATGCCTTGCTCGCTTCCTACACATGTTCAACAGTTCAACAGATGGGTGGGTTGTTGGGCTAGATATTGAGTACACCACAGTCCTGGAAAGAGAGAAGATTATAAAGGAGGAAGAGAATAAGAAGCCCGCCATGATCCAGGTTTGCGTACATAACGTGTGCTTGGTCTACCACATATGCCATGCCGACGTTGAGTGCCAGGATTTTAAGAACTTCCTCAAGGACGAAAGTGTGAAATTCGTTACTGTAGACTTTAGGAACGACAAGGATGTCCTGCGTCGGATAGGCCTCGTTGTAGGCCATCCCTTCGATCTCCAAAAGGCAAGCCTGGTGTCCTCCTCTCAGCCTTCAATGCTGACCCTGGCAGCAGCCATGATTGCTCCTTCGTACGCTAAACTGAAGAAACCTCACCACGAGTTTCATCATGCATGGGAGTCGAAGACATTAGATGAAGATCACATCCTGTACACAACAATGGATGCCTACCTTTGTTTAAATATCTACAAGGGTTGGATGAAGAAGAAGATCCCAGTGTCTGGTTCAAGCAAAGAAGGGTCGGCAAAGAGGAAGAGGAAGAGGGACGAGGACGAAGTCGAGGACATGGACTCTAACTCCGAGTAGGTGGCAGTGCCGTCGCTCATGTTGGTTCTACTGCAGTGTCAAGTGGACTAGTTTCTTAGTTTATTTTCAAGGGTGTGTTGTGCTGAGGCCCCAGCAGAACTATGTTTATGTTCTTTCTCGTTATTTGAACTCTTTAGTATGTATAGTAGTACTAGTACTATGTCTTACTACTGTTCTTCTTGCAGTTGGTACTACTGCTCGTATCTTCGTGTTCCTACTATACTTAATACATTCGTACTAGTAGTACAATTTGGGTCAGTCGATTTGTGAAAGAAGTTCGACAGAGCAAAGAAAGAAGACGACAGAGAAGCTACCCTAGTATCTATATTAGGGTGGCAGGGTGCCCATGATCTATCTTATGAGTGTTGGGTGTGGAATGCAGTTCGCCGGAAAAAATGGATCGTGCCCGGGGATAAACGGATGGTGGGGTGGGGGGCATGGCGGTGGCGGGTGGTTCAGGGGAGGGCGGGGCAGCGGCGGCAGGCGGTTAGGCGTGTAGCAGGCTGAGAAGATGAACCGTGCATCAATTTCGGAGGTTGAAGAAGCCCTTCTAGCCATCCATGTTGCATCAAACGGCTCACAAGAGTGGACTGACCCAAATTGCTGCTTCAGATTGCAGGATCCACGTGGCATTCAAGGTATTGAAGGTAGATTCCGTGTCCGCATCCGGTTTGCGGGCTCGACGCACGCGTGACCCGCTTCTGCCGCGACAGCCACCATGCGCGCCTTCTCCACGCGGGCGGATACGACAATGACACGCTAGTTCCTCATCGGCATGCTGGAGCACGCGCTCGTCCTCCTCTTCATACGTTGCGTGCATAGACGCGGATCCACCAGCTGCTCGCGTGCTTGGCAGCATGTCAACATCACGAGGAGGGACTGCAAACGACGTGAGCGGGCGAGCCTTCGGCTTCATGGCACAGGGATGGCGGCGACATGGTGGTGATGGGCGAGAAATTGTTAGCCGAAGCAGAAGGGCGCCGACATGCGCAATGACGGCGGCGGCATATTGATGAGTGCGCGTATGGGAGCTTAGTTTAGTTTTATATATAGGGTTCGTCAAACTTAAAAAGAACACCGTACTAGTACATTTAAACATTAGACTTAGGCAGCATTTTTATTAGTTACCACAACCACGATACGGAATCCTGTGCAAGCACGTGAACCGCGGCCACGCGGTCGATCGAACGGTGCGTCACCGTGTCGCGCTCGAAGGACGTCCACCGAACCTTTTTGTGTGTGTGAAAACAATCCCTGAATATTATTCAACTTTTTTTCTGGAAAAGTTCTTGATGCTACAGTATTTCCATATATTTGAATTTAGCTCTAGTTCATGTTTATTTGGATTTGGACGTTTTAGGTGCGCCCTGGTTTTTTCTAATACTGATTTTGTGTGTGTGTCTGAGAGAGAACGTGTGTATGTGTCCATATGTGTGTTGTGGCGGAAGGGCAATATGGAGACGGTGTGCGTGTGATAGGGACATAGAGAGGTGTGAATGTGCAAATGATCATGCATGAATGAGACATAGATAGATGCTGATACGTTGTGTATAAATGAGAGAACGGTATTCTATTTTACTTGTGTGTGTGTGTGTGTGAGTGAGAGAGAGAGAGAGGAGCATCCGTAACACAACAACCATCTCTCTCGATTTGTCGGGCCCTCGCACGATCGCATGTAACACATGCATCAACACGCACATTTTGACACCCTCACCCGGCCCCTGCCCACCTCAAGGCCCGCACATCGCTCTCTATCTCGCACGCACAATCTCTTCGTGAATACCATGTTTAGCATGTAGCTTTCCGCCACATACACACACATTTCTCTCCTTGGGTTTGTTTTCTCTCAATCTCTCTCTCTCTCTCACACACACACACATGCACACACACACACACACACACACACACACACACACACACACACACAGCACAGCGCACACACCCCCTCCCCCGAGCACACAATTCATCCCCATCCAAGGTTATATGGCGACCACTCTCATTTGTGCTTCTATGCACACCAACATGCACAACACCTCAATCTTCAAAGAGGGCATCGAGGAGATCGAAGATGGAAACCACGCTGCACTAGAGAATGCAGGGCCATTTGGAAGCAGGATGATGTGACGACGGCTGACTGACTCCTCCCCCCACCCTCTCTCTCGCACAAAAGTACCAATCCCTCTCTCCGCCGCACAAAATTATCAATCCCTCAATCCACGAGATCCTTCCCCTCTTGTCCATGTTTTTTTCCAGCTCTCTCATCAAGCCTGTTGTCTCTTCTCCTTCCACGTGTACAGAATTCGAATGCACACGCATCTCACGTATATTACATGTCTCCATCTTTCTCACAAGCCTAACTTCTTCCTCTCTCCATCTCTCTGTCTGTCTCGTTAGGTTTGTCTCCTACTCTCTCGTCCACATACATACAATCTTTTCCGCCCTACCTGCTCCATCTTTGCAAGCTCTTTTTGCATGTTTCATTCACACATTGGGATATGTTCAAAATGTTTCTTTTATAATGGCTGATGTAGAGTTATGGTTGGTTTTGTTGCATCCTACAAAGTAATAACTATGAAATGCATTTAGATTCTCATTCGACTGGGATTATGTGAGTTTGAGCATGTTGTGAAGTACTATAGACCTCGTATACATCTTGGAATTCGACAATGATTGTAACTATTGAATTGTATAGACCATTACATTCAAAGTCAGTAGCCTAATATATTTATTTCACAATTTCAACAAATGATTAATTCACTACAAACTAAGAAAACAAATGTGTACTCCCTCTGTTTTTATTTAAGTCCGCGTATTAGCATTGGTCAAAGTCAAGTTTTGTAAACTCTCAGAAAGTTTATAACAAAAAATATTAAGATATACAATAACAAATAAATACCATTAGATTCATTATTGAATGTACTTTCACATCATACATATTTGTTATGGTAAATGTTTATATATTTCTACAAATTGGTCAAACTTTAGGAAGTTTGACTTCGGTCAAACCTACTCCCTCCGCCCCATAATGTAAGATGTTTTTTGGCACTAGGCTAGTGCCAAAAAGCGTCTCACATTATGGGACGGGGGGAGTAATATGCAGAGTTTACTAGTACTACTCGCTAGTTGCTTAGCTGAATCACCCAACACGCCACACGGGGAGTTCAGTGTCAAATTTTTTTGAGGTCGGCGGGAAAATCTCCCGTGACCCCGATTCAAGCAGTGGGAAGTTACCATCATAGCCTTCGGAACAGGCCTACGGATGATGTTTGGTAGGGGGCTGTTTTTGTAACTTCAGGTTCACCCTACCCAGCCAACCCCACCGCGGCACCCAGAGTAGTACACCTGAATACTCCCCATTTTCTATCCCCACCACAAAATAGACTTTTCCACGGCACCGCAGCCGTGCTCCTCCCCTTCTACATCGCCGCACTCTTCCACCGGAGTGCATCTACCTCATCGACGACCTCGTATGCCGCACTGGAGCCGGTCCACCGTCGTCGTTGTACACGAAGCCTCTTCCCCGGCGCCGTCTTCCACGGTCTCGGATCTGCTTTCCGGAAGCTGATGCCAAGCGCAGAAGCACCACCGTCATGGACAATGAACTGACTCCCGTTGCCGACCATGATTCACAGAGGCCGCCGCGACCATCGGTCTCCTCCTTGATTGGTAATGTATGTATTGAATCACTTAGCAGTACATGTGCGGTTCCAATTTTGTTCATACCTACCTTTCAAATTTCCTGCGTGCTATTGTTCCCATAAAAGTAATTGGTTATAGCCTCCATTGTCCAACAAAATATCAGCTTGTAATTGTGCGTCGCTCCTGTATCGCGCTGTGCCTGGGTAGGTTTTTCATCTGCAACCAGTAGTGTGGCAAATGATGGAAAGTTTTTTAGAACTAGCAAGATGTCCATGCGTTGCACGCATCAAGATGCATTTGTATGAGTAGTTTATCTTGTGGGAGAAAAGGGTGAACAAGAGAAGGCCTTATTTGCAAATCTGGAGAGGGGTGTGGTTATCTTTTTGCAAAATTGTCATTGTTTCCTTCCTATCTGTCAGATATAAATCGGACGGCCTATATTGCAGGATGGCAGGCACACCATCATCACCAACTCTGTTTTTCTATAAGAGTAGAGAAAGAAAAGTAGAGAGTAGAGAAGTAGAGATAAATATTAAATATAAAATAAATATAACAGTAGATAAGAGAGTAGAGATAGAAGAGACGTCGGGAAAGGATCACGCGCGCGAGGGAAAAAGCTGTCGGGTGTGCGCTAGTTTTGGCGTGCGGCGTCCGATGCGCTTTATAAAATCCAACGCCCTCCCACCGCTCTATGCCTTGCCACCGCTCTCTCCCCGCTCTGTGCCTCGCCACCGCTCTCTACCCGTTCTGTGCCTCGCCACCGCTCTTTATTGCCTCGCCGCCGCTGCGCCACCATGCCGTCGTGTTGCGGGAAACTTGGGGATACCGCGGTGTCCACGCGCGCCCCACCGGTGGCTTCTCTGTCGAGATCCAGTTCCGCGGGATGTGCCTAGGCCTTGGGAGTTTCTACACCACCAACGAGGTCGCCCGTGCGTTCAACGCGGCGGCGTGGCACCTTCGATGGCCTCATAGAACATTGAACTTCCCCAACTTGCTGACGCGGGAGCGGGCGCAAGAGCTCACACCTCTGCTGTGGCTTATCACCAACGAGGATCGTCGTGACAACCGGAGGCGGGAACACCATCTCGGCATCGCCAAGATGGACGAGGAAGCCATGACGTTGTGGCGCCAACGCTTCCCACAGGACATCATCAACGAGTGTGAGTTCTATGCGCAAAGGAGGGCGGAGAGGGATAAGAGGATGGCGGAGCGAGCCGCCTATCGCGAGGACAAGCGTAGGCAAAAAGTGGACGCTCAATTCAACATGAGGCTAGGAGCAGCGTCGCCCTGGAAATCCAACGACGATCGGTATCTTCACGCCTACAGTCAGACGTTGGAGGAGGACATCACCGAGGAGGAGTCGGACGATGAGGAGTAGTTGAATTATCTATTTTTTATCTATCTATGCTGAGAAATATCCTCTACTTTATAGTCTCTACTCTCTATCTCTACTTCTCGATCTCAGCACTGTAAATGCTTTTGTAAAGCACCGCATGTTGCGATTCTGTTCGAGATGCTCTAACATGACAGACGAGTGCTTTAATGTTGCCCACAAGATGCGCGAGTATTACTAGTAGTATATTTTTCTTGCCATGTTGAGAATTTAAAACCACGAGTGCGAACATGCAGAGGAGCAATGAAGACCAAACACGGGATATTGGGGCCATCTTCAAGGAGCATGGCAAGTTAAAGAGGAGCTGCACCGAACCTGTAAAACGAGCCTTGGTAAGTAACACCCTTTCAATTACTTTCGTTTAGCCTCGTGTTCTTCGATGTGTATATGTTGTAGTTTCTGTTTCTCTTAAGCCTCATGTTCTTCGATGTGTAATAAGAAGAGTCTTAATCATCCTAATGCTTTCGTTTTTAGCTTGATGTAGGAAGTGGGTGTTATCACCTTGTAGTCTGTTTTTATATATTTTTTCCTTTTGAATTCACTTATCCGAGTTCTGTTTATCTGGCTTCTACTAAATGGATATGGGTTGCTCTAAGTATTGATCTAAAAAAGAAGTAACTTCATGTCAGGATGCAGTTCCTGCGAGGAGGGAAGTATGGTCAACCTCAAGATCATGTTTCCAAAATGAGGCTGGATTACACACAAGGTGCCAGTTCCCTAATGATGCTGGATTAGACACAAGGTGCAAATTCCCAGATGATGTTGGATTACACACAAGCCAGGTGGAGTAGTCAGCTGTTCGTGTCCTCGTGGCTCTAGTAAAGGCTGAAAGAAAGCATGCAACAGCCCTTGAGAATGTAGCTGAGTTCCTGAAGAAGCTAAAAGAGCAATCATATGCTCTCTTCACCCAAGCCAAAGAAGAGATGGAAGAAGCCAGAAATAAGCTAGCAGAGGCAGAGCAGGATAGGCGTCTCCTCCTATCTAAAACTGTTGTCAATACAAAATTTCCTTCATAATAGCTAGGTTCAAATGTTTATCCAATCAGCATGCCTGTTATAATGTCCGTGCATCTACTGATGTGGCACAAAATATTTTTTCGGGTCATGTAATAAGAGCAATTACTTCCCAAACAATAACAAATGAAGCATTGGACATGGTATAGTTCAGGCGCAAGCCCGACATTCCAAGTTCAACTTCCACATCAAACTCATGTTCACAGATATCTGCATTCATACATAATTTCCACAACCATGATTCACTTCAAAGCCAAAAAATATGAGGAGAGTTATAAATAAAGAAAAACCTCTAGTTATTGCTACCAGTGCGAGCACAACAAGTCAAGACCATGCGTAATTAATTATATTTTGGTCATTTTTTGTGTTCTAAAATGCCGGTTGGCTCGTGGAATGATGTGTTGCCGGCACATGCGCGGGTTCAATGAAGGCAGGCGGGACAGTCTGACGCCGGTTGCATGCGGCGAGGAGGCGTGTTCATACGGGCCTGAAGCGAGTGGGGCCCTCTTTGCCGGCGCACTGGTTCAATGCGTGTGCTATGAGAGGTCACGTCCTTGTCAGAGCAATCACTCCCTCCAGTCCTTTTTTTGTTTGGGTATAACAAAATCTCGTTTTCCATTCACATTTTACAAGTAAAATTCATGGACAAACTTTGACCCATAATACGATGGGGACTAGTAAACCAGAACGGAGGTAGTAGTTTTTTTAATCGAAGAAGGGTTTCCCCCTTCTGATTTTCATTACTGAAAACCAACATCTAAATCTAAACCATAGTATTTTCCCTAGAACTACCAGGTTCAACATCTCGCAACATAAACCCATATAAACATACGCCAAGGAGGTACGTAGTACTATGAATTCCATTTTCGCTCCATACCAATCGTTCTAAAAACTACTTAGTACTTATAATGCGCCATTGAAAATTGAAACTCTTAACCACACTAAAAAATGATATTTTAAACGTGGCTACTCGATCTATGGCAACTGGCGAGCCACTGCCTCCAAGTCGTTCACCTGTGGTCCCGACCATCAACTCCTACGGATCAAATTGTCAGGCGAGCTGACTATTCCTACAAAGGTGCACTCCACCATGTACCCGGTACCCGCAATGCAGCAATCGTGCACCTAGGGTTTTAGGGTTTATTTGTTAACGTTGCCTTTACGTAACACTCATGTGTGCGAGACAACGGGAGACTGACTGCGTGCGTGCGCCTCTTCTCTTTGTTTATGTACTCCACCATTTGTCTGGTGTCCAAAAAATTATAATAACTACTAGCAATGTGCCAATGCGTTGCCACACGATCAAAGTAGATTAATACATATTCACCGATTTTATAGAAAAAAAGTCTAGTTTTGAAATACGTATATCACTAAAAATATGTTATGTTTCACTCAAAATATATTCCTTTGGCGGTTTTGATGAGATAAGGGAGGAATGTTGTTGGTTTCAAGATTCGAGAAGTGGTATATGTCTAATTTCTACTCTTACTAGCAAAATGCCCATGCGTTGCACGGAACATCAAGATCTTGTGGGAGAAAAGGATGAACGAGGGAAGGCCTTATCTGCAAATGTGGAGAGGGGTGTGGGTAAATTGCCATAGTTTCCTTCCTATCCGTTAGATATAAATCGGACGGCCTATATTGCAGGATGACAGGCCCACCATCATCACCAACTCTGCTTTTATCCCTACTCTTATAAAAAGCATAGTCGGTGATGATCGTGTGCCTGCCATCCTGCAATATAGGCCGTCCGATATATATCCGATGGATAGGAAGGAAACTATGGCAATTTTGCAAAAAGATACCCACAACCCTCTCCACATTTGCAAATAAGGACTTCCCTTGTTCATCTTTTCTCCCACAAGATAAACTACTCATACAAATGCATCTTGATGTTCCGTGCAACACATGGGCATCTTGCTAGTTGTTGCAAAAAGCCCATGTGTGTGAGAGAGAGAGGGAGAGATGAGGAGGACGGAGTGCATGTGTAAAAAAGACACAAAGAGTGTGTGTGCGAGAGGTATCAGCTTAAAATGAGGTGATAGTGTGTGTGTGCACGATCGAGAGGGCGTGTCTCAAGAAGGGAAGAAAAATCTACATAGATACAAGGAGCGGGAGAGAGACATGTATGCGATAGTGGAAGCACGAGTGTGCGGGTGTATAAACTTATCTAGAGGCTAGTCGATAAATGTTTGTGAGAGAAATACGAGTTGGGGGTGCGAAAGCGAGAGTTTTGTGTGTGTGTGAGATAGACGATAGTCGG
>NC_041389.1:443325883-443358631 GCF_002162155.2 Triticum dicoccoides | reverse complement strand
GGGGGGGGGAGTTTGTTTGATCGGTAAACAAATGAATAATGTCAGTCTAGGATGGAGACGAAAAGGAGACCGCAACAAATGTTGTGTCTACAGGAGAGAGAGAGAGAGAGAGAGAGAGAGTAATTTTAGTGGTATGAGTCATATCTAGAGACATATAGGGTGTGTGAGAGAATCCCATAGAGAGAAAGACAAAGTGAAAGACGAGTGGAGACTGTGTGTGTGGCGGTGAAAAAGAAAGGTTAGGTACCTAGTGATACCAGAGAATGATAGAGACGTGAGAGATAATGAAAACTGTGTAATGTATAATGATAGGGAGAGTGTGACACTTTTCAAGGGAGACGTCGAGAGACCATGTTTGGGAGGATAGGAGAAACATGAAGTAAGCATGCCGGTGAGCTGAAGAAAAGAGAGTGATAGCTACATGAAGGAGCATGCATGCGAGAGAGATGGGCATGAAAGGAGTGAACATAAAAGGGATTCAAATATTTGAATTCGAGATGATGATACATGTAATCCATACTCGAACCAAAATTGATCTATCAAACATGCATACTCATATGAATTCACGCGCATCTATGTTATTTAATATGTAGATATTACTGATCCATACATTTTAGTAGAAAATAATTTGGTTTAAATTTTTTGAATTCAACCTTATGATTTTGAGATCATTGTATTTGTAAATCATATTATACATATAAAGGAGCATAATTCTTTGTTGTGCTTTTGAAAGTATATATATAAAAAATTATGTATATAGAATTTTATTCCAATCGAAAATGGATCCCGCCCGAAAAAATAGAATACAAACGGGATTTGAATTGAGTTGGCACGGTCAACGTGCACTTTGCAAAATTTCAACGAAGCAGGGAAAGTCGCAGTAACCGCCTGAAACCAAAATGTGCGAGATGGAAATTACTACTGCTTATCCCTGCCACGCAAAGCCTATCTACTCGATTTCTATAGGTTTCGATAGGGGTAGGTTTGTAATTTCACTCAAACGTGACATAACCGCCTGTCACCCGAATTCATACACGGTGGGCGCCAAAACACAGTGTGTCCTTGGCCAAATCGATTCCCTCCCCGATTCATACACTGTGGGCGACAAAAACAAACTCTCGTCAGCAAATATTTGGTGTATGCGAGATTACCGTCCTATCCCCAACCGACTAATATTGTTGTGATGTAGGAAATTTGAAACAGGGGCTAAGTTTGTAAATTTCCTCGCATTTGAGACAAGCGCCCCCCGAAGACATGGTTCCCCCTTCCTCTCTACCTCGATTACCCCATTCTTACTTCATGGGCGCCAAAACACCTCTCCACCCCAGCCTCTTCCGTCCGCCACCCCCATCCACCGCCGTCCTCCTCCACCATGCCAGAGCTGATACCCCGACGCCGCTGCCATTACAAGAGGTCGACCTCTCTCATCCACAGCTTCGGACCGGGATCCTTGCATCCTGTCCTCTCGCTTCATCCCCGTCGTCGTCCACCGTCCCGACACCGCTCCTACAACCGTCTCGTCCACCGCGCCCCACCGCTACCGTCTACCCTCCTAGATCTGCTTCCACGCTGCCGACAACCATCACTACCGCAGCACCGTCAAATTCTCAGCAGATGCATACATGGCGCCGCACCAGAGGCGGTACTCTTTCGTATCTGCTCAACTTATTTATTGCAGCAAGAAAATATATCGCCACTGCTTTACTGTGATTTCTTGTCCATCACTTACTTACTAGTTGAAAGCAAACATTGGTTGTGAAGTTGCCTTTGTCCGGTTTGCACCTTCATATCTGCCATGGCACGCTCAACACTATAGTCCCAATGCTTATGGTTTTCCCCTTTTATATTCCACACTAATTAAATCGCAGTAGACTAAATTTCAAAATTGGATCAGTTGATTTTTCAGAGCTCGCTGGAGTTTGTCGGTGCCAATGAAGGGGCTCGGGTGGGGATGGTGGTTGGGGGGGGGCGGTGGTGGGGCCTCGCCGAACGAAGAAAACTCGACGCAGGTGGGGGTGGCGGAGGAACACATGCAGTGGGGGCAGTGGTCCTGCTGGCGGCCTGTGCGGTGTTTTGTATGGGAAGAATCAGAGACGAGGAAGAAGAAGGGTTAGGAGACGTAGGATCTTCATCCAACCGCCTGGAATTGTCAACTGACCCAAATGACAAAAGTCACGCGACTTGCATGTAGACATGACTTTATATTCAGTACCGTCATCGTACCTGCTTAGCACTGGTCCTGAATCCATCAAGCTAAACAACGTGCCACTCATAATTCCAAACTTGTTGCTCAAGTACGAATCTGATATGATGCTGATATTACTAAAACAGATAACATTTAATTGGTCATCTAATGTTCCTACTTTACTTTTGAAAATCATGTGCACCACATATAGAGAGACAGTAGGGAGTTGCTTTCTTAATGCACTCTGGTTCATCATGTGTGGGCACTGCGCAACAAACATTTTGTTATCCAAAATCTGCTTGCTCTTCTTTAGCATGTTCCTCTTCCATTCTTCTTTAATAAGTACTCTCTCCGTTCCTAAATACAAGTCTGTATAGATTCCACCATGGACTACATATGGAGCAAAATGAGTGAATCTACACTCTAAAATGTATCTGGATACATCTGTATGTGATCCATAGTGGAAATCTCTACAAAGACTTATATTTTGGAACGGAGGGAGTATGATAGTAGTACAGTATGTTCCTTGTAGTGAAGATGAGCAGGGACATTTGTAGTGTAGAGGTCTATACAATCGGTTGTGATGGACACTTTGAACTCTTAGGGCCTCTTGGATTTGTAGGATTTTGTAAACATAGGAATAGGATTTGTAGTGCCCTACACACTTGAATCCTGTAAGAATAGCAAGGAAATGCGGGGAGCTGTGTCGCCTTTTAGAGTTACACTGATATTAACAGTACCGCACCTCCAGTTGAAGAGAGTTGGTATCCGAAGCCTTTCTAGCTGTACCGGTAATACTAGCACATATATTCCAACAAGTTCCACTTTGCTGATTTTACTCTGATGCTTACGGTTTTCCCGTTATATCTAGACTATGATCTATGTAGCTACTTTGTGTCGCACTAGCAGCAGTCCACTCTTGAAGCTTAACACTGCAATGACTTACAAAATTGGCACCAAGGCATTGAGTGCCATTCTGGATGCAATGAAACTCATACGCTCCCCACTTGTTGATTCTTGTTCAGAATATAATCCTAATGACTATTCTAACCTCGAGGAGTCAAAGGCAGATGGCCTGTCCTGTTCACCCATCGAGGTGCCTGTTCTAATTTGGCAAGGTTTTATTGATTGCGCGCATCTTGCATATGTTGTCTTGAATTTCTTCTACTTTGTTGCACCACCATTTGCTTAGTTTACTCATCATATATGTCGAGATGCCATGCCCATCCATGATCAATACATATTCCATCTGTCATCATACCATGTTTTTCCACTCAAATGTTGTTCTTGTGCATCAGACATCAAAAAGGAAGAGGGTGATTGCCGAACCTAAAGGAGCACTAGCAAAGTCCTTGAAAAATGTGGTGGTGCCGAAGAAATCAGACAACACCCCACTTATATTGGCTGTACAACCAGTGACACAAAACGTAGGACCGAGTCCAGCAGACTGTACCCATACTTCACTGGCCACACCACTAGCCCCACCACATAGGACCTGCACTCCAGCAAAATGTATACCGATTTGAGTTGCCATAGAACCAGTCGTACCACAGAAAAATCCCACTCCAGCAAAAAGTACAGCAAGTCCACCGACCGAAGACCTATCACAACTGTAGAGATAGCCAATTCCTGCAGATTGGAACCCCATTCCAGTTATTCCCATCTTAAAAGACAATGCTTTCAATGTTGTTAGGGACTACGTGCATATATTCCCATCATGGGAAAATTATAGTGAAGACAAACACCATTTTCACATCTTCTTGTCCAACTTACGTGTAAGTGCTATTATTCATGGTTATTATTTTCCTATTTTCTGCTGATTGAACACATTAATGATTTACATTACATTGTTGTAAGTAGGCGAGGGTCAATCTGGATAGTCATGACGAGCAAAGCTTGCTTGTGATTTTCGAGGAAGCATTGCAGGAGTATCGATGTTACCTGAGGAAATCACACTTTGATGGCAAGTCTATAAACGAATTTCCGGTGAAGTCTCCTGTGCTAAATTTAGAAGACATTGAATGGAAAAACCTTGTTATGCACTGGTCTCGTTCCCAGGATGAGGTACTGTCTATGAAATCACATGAGAATTTGAACTTCCACTTTTCCTCATGTGCCTTATGGATCTTTTTTGCAGGAAATCTGCTCGAAGAAGAATTCCAGTTTGAAAAGAACGACATGATATCACAAATATGCTGCCCGCTGCTTTGCTCTTGTTAGTACCTATTGTCCTATATCACTGTACTTTCATACATACCTGGTTCATTATGTGACAGCAGTATGCATGATAGCTTGCTTATCAATTGTTCGCTCCAAATTATCCGATCTGTATGAATGGTTACATTAGTGTAAAATATATCCAATGCCAATGAATTTTTTTAGCTCTGCATTGTTCTTGTAAGTACTTATTTTCTTTTATCAGTGTACTTATATTGACAAGTAGTTGTTCATGTACCATCACTCTGCAGCTTATTTTCCTTTGCCCTCCATTTTTTACACATCAGATATATATTTACTCTTACCATAAGGTTGGATAACACCGATGGTACTGAAGAAGTTTAGCTGTGCATTGCTCTTGGCTGTACCTTTTGCCTATATCGCTATACTTACATTTATAGCTACTTGGTTATGTAGCATCACTCTTGATCTTATCTTAAATATTCTCCATTTTTCTTATATTATCACATCTATATTTACTCTTAACAAAATGTAGAATAAAGACAATGCTTATGAAGAAGATTCTGTGGTAAACTAGTTGAATTGCCCCCCCCCCCATCAGCATGGACAAGGGCTTTATAGAGCCTGTCTTCACCAATAATGTAAGTTTGTCCTTCTCAAGCCTTCAAACTTTGTTGTGTATATTTGGTTAGGCATGACTGCAACAGCTGTTTATTTTTGGTGTTTGCATCAAATTGCATGTTTAAAGTTTATTATGTAGTTCATAAACAAAAGTTTGTCCTTCTCAATTTAAGTTTTCAGTTGTATAACCAAGTTCCTTCATACCATGTAAATTAAACTATACAGAGCAAGTGATCTTATTTTGCACTGCATGTATGCTTCTGTTCTTGATCCGTAATCCAGTGGTGTGGTGAACCTACCCACTACAGCACAATGTCATATTCTGCAATGTCTTAACTATGAATAATGTCATATCATTCTACTATTATTTAAACCGTCTCTTTATTTGCCAATCCGAAATGGGATAAATTGATAGCACACTAACCATTGATACTTATGAGTTCTTGATCTGTAATCCAGTGGTGTCGTGAAGCTGCCAACTCCATCACAATGTCATTTCCTACCATGTCTTGACCTGAGCAATACCATATTGTGTTAATGCAATTTTAAACTGTGTCACTTTATTCGTCAGTAAGAAATATGATGAGTTGTCAGCATTGATACTTTTATGTGCAAAACCTATCATCTGTTTGCTTGTTTATCTTTCAGAGTGAGGAGGATATAAGTGTTAAACAAGCGCAGCCTCATCAACTTTCTTAGCTGCTTGCCCTGCAGCTTCCCAGTAGGGCTAACCTTTCTTGAACTCTATTGAAGTGTTGTCAGTTTTGTATATTATTTTGTCGGCGTGTTTATTTGCATTGGTGGCGATCTTTGATGCCAAGTGTATGTACTCTGATGTCTGCTTGTGCTTTATTATCATAGTGGCGAACTTTGATGCCGAGTGGATGTAATATGCCGTAATTTCTTTATTGTATAGTCTATGTTTTTTCTTATTCACGATGATGCAGTTATTTTACTGTATATATATCATGTCTTCGCAGTAAACCGGCCAAACCATAAAATTACGGTACATAATCGGGCCATCATGCAATCATGATGTATGATCCGCATCATGGGCCCCGTCATCTTGGTCCGTTAAAAGGCCTAAATGTAAACTGGCCCACTAGTAGATGCGGGCCTTTAATAGGCCGAGTAAACCGTCGGCCCTCTTTTCGCAAGAAAACTCAATGGGCTTTTAGGAGGCAGAGAAGTAGGTTGGGCCTGAAACATGCCGAACAGCTCACGGGTCAGCAGCAGCCCGAAATGGACACCGACCCATGATTGTGCCAATCAAATCACGGGCTTTTAACATGTCAAAATTGGCTTGGTCCTTGTTTGGCCCAATCAGATTATAGGCTGCGAGCAGGCCGGATGCAAATCGGGTCGTAGTTAGGCCCAACTATATTGACGTGCTTTTAACAGGCTGAAATTAATATAGGGCCAAAATGATAAATGGGCCCTTAACAGGCCGAAACTAATATCAGGCCGATTACTAAATGGGCCATTAGCAAGTGGGCCCAAAAGCATAGCATCCAGTTGACAGTCCGAATGTGATATGGGCCATAATTAAGCCCAAAGCCTCTTAAAGGGTCGGACTTGATCTGGGCCGTAATTTGGCCCAGAACGTGGTAGGCTTTTAACGAGCCGGATCTCATATGGGCCATTATTAGGCCCAGAACATGGCAGGGCATTAGTGGATCGGATCAAATATGGGCCGACATTTGGCACAAAACATGGCAGCCAATTAATGGGCCGGCCTACTAGGGTCCTCAAAATCTTGTGGGCCTACAGCTCGGCCGACCCATTAATGTCGGCGAAATCTCGTGGGCCTTTAGCTGGGCCGACCCATTATAGTCCGCAAGAATCTTGTGGCCCTTTACCTGGGCCGGCCCATTATGGCCCGCAAAAATCTTGTGGGCCTTTACCTGGGCCGGCCCATTATGGCCCGCTAAATCTTGTGGGCCTTTAGCTGGGCCAGCCCATTATGGTCCGCAAAATCTCGTGGACGTTTACCTGGATCGGACCATTATGGACCGCTAAATCTTGTGGGCCTTTAGCTGGGCCAGCCCATTATGGTCCGCAAAATCTCGTGGGCCTTTACCTGGGCTGGCCCATTATGGCCTGCTAAATCTTGTGGGCCTTTACCTGGGCCAGCCCATTATGGTCCCCAAAATCTCGTGGGCATTTAGCTGGGCTAGCCCATTATGGTCCGCAAAATCTTGTGGGCCTTTAGTTGGGCTGTTCCATTTAAACTTTATGGCCACTTTTGGGCCGGTCCACGTGTCAACATATCATAGGTGCATCTCTCCCATTGGATGAGTGACACCTGTGCAAACGCGAAGCTGACACGTGTTTCCTCCAGCCAATGATGATTTTACACATGGAAAATCCCCATTCGTCCAGGCTGTTAATAGGTTATCGGATCCAAAACCGGACCCGAAAGCTTAACGGTGTTCCGTTACGGTGGATGCCACGTGTCGGTCACCCTTGACAAAAGCACTTCTGTGACGCGCGATTTATCGTCATGGAAGTGGACACTTTAGTGATGATAATTTTGGTATTTCATGGAACACTTCTACGACAACAGAAGTATGAGTATCTTGATTTTATCATAAAATCGTCATGGATGTACATGCATGACAAAAAACGCGACCTACTGTGACCAACACGTATCATCACGGAAGTGTATTTTTTTTGTAGTGACGGTTGCCATGGTACACGAAGAGGCTAGTGGGGAGTGGACGGTTGCCACGATACAAGAAGAAGCTAATGGGGAGCGGACGGTCGCCACGGTATAGAAAGAGGCACCCCGGCCTACATTGACGCCCTTTCAGAAATTATGCAGAAGGACTCGCCGTCGTCTCATTGACATGTTGGAACATGACCACATGTCAACGAAACATGGTGTGTCGTTTCTCGTGCAAATGCGATCTGGCCGCGTTGTCCCGAGGTGCCACATTATTTCTCGACTTTATTTTTTAATGGCATGTAGTTCAGTCTTGAAGCACAACTAATAGGTATTGTATGTAGAGAAAATATAAACTACTCTACCACTACTATTACTAGTATATAGGATGGAGCTTCAGCGCTTGCTTGCTAAGGGATACCCACTTGCTTCTCACACTATCACCTTCTCTCCAGATCTAAAAAAGACATGGGTGGCCCTTCTCTATTCCTCATCACCGGCGGTCACAGATTCGCAAGGATCCTGTCCGCCAGGGAAGAAAAGGACGTGCAGCGTTGACACACTCATCGTCGGTGAGCGAGGTCACACACTGACGACAAGGCCATCCTCTCAAACCTAGCACCAGCGCGGGATGGCTCCATCCCCAAGCTCGTTGCCGTAGTGTGTGTGGAGGATGACGACCACGAGCGAAGCCACTTCCTATCGACCCTCGGGTATGTGACCTCTTTTCGAACCATACCCTTATTCTATTGCCCCATCTGCCACGTCGCTGCATGTGGATCTTTTTTCACTCCCCCATCTCCCCAATTTACAATCCTCTACTTTTCTGGTCACGCCGACGAAAACCTTAATTTGCATTATTAAAGGAAACCCTACTTCATGTAGACTAATCCATGTCTGGGTTGAATAAGGAAAGAAAGTGAGAAAGTATAGTCGAAGAGACTAGGTATCAAACCCACATCTTAGTTGAAAAAGGGAAAATCAGTAGCTATGGAACCAGTCTCTTGTCTCTTGGTTGAAAAAGGGTAGAAAGGCATGGCAACACAATAGAGAATGACCAGGCCGATCGGTTTGTTGTCCTCACATAGGAAAAGGTGGCTAAAGGGAACAAAAAAGAGGCGTAATCCACATATGCTGCCTTGATATTTGTTGCTTTGGGCAACCATCCCCCTCACCACTCTATGCATCCGTGGAGGTACATCATTGATACGTCTCCAACATATCTATAATTTTTTATTGTTCCATGCTATTATATTATTTGTTTTGGATGTTTTATATTCATTAATATGCTATTTTATATCATTTTGGACTAACCTATTAACCTAGAGCCCGATGCTAGTTTCTGTTTTTTCCTTGTTTTTGAGCTTCGCAGAGAAGGAATACCAAACGGAGTCCAAACGGAATAAAACTTTTGCGATGATTTTTCTTGGACCAGAAGACACCCGAGAGACTTGGAGATCAAGTCGGAAGATCCACAAGGTGGCCAAAAGGGGGAGGGCGTGCCCCTTCCTTGTGGGACCCTCATGACTCCCCTGACCTAATTCTTTGTCCTATATATTCACATATAATCCCAAACCACCAGAAGCATCCACAAAAATTCTTCTCCACTGCCGCAACCTTCTGTACCCATGAGATCCCATCTAGGGGCCTTTTCTGGCATCCTGTCGGAGGGGCATTTGATCATGGAGGGCTTTTACATCAACTCTATTGCCCTTCCGATGAAGCGTGAGTAGTTTACCTCAGACCTACGGGTCCATAGCTAGTAGCTATATGGCTTATTCTCTCTCTTTGGTTCTCAATACCATGTTCTACTCGATGTTCTTGGAGATCTATCCGATGTAACCTTCTTTTATGGTGTGTTTGTCGAGATCCGATAAATTGTGGATTTAGGATCAGCTTATCTATGAATATTATTTGAATCTTCTCTGAATTCTTATATGCATGATTTGATATCTTTGTAATTCTCTACGAACTATCGGTTTAGTTTGGCGAACTAGATTGGTTTTCTTGCAATGGGAGAAGTGCTTAGCTTTGGGTTCAATCTTGCGGTGCCTTTCTTAGTGATAGTAGGGGCAGCAAGGCACATATTCTATTGTTGCCATCAAGGATAAAAAGATGGGGTTTACATCATATAGCTTGAGTTTATTCCTCTACATCATGTCATCTTACTTAGTGCGTTACTTTGTTCTTCATGAACTTAATACTCTAGATGCAGGCAGAAGTCGGTCTACTTGACACGAACGTGATGCCTATATTTCATAATCATTGCCTTAGATATCGTCATAACTTTGCGCTTTTCTATCAATTGCTCGACAGTAATTTGTTCACCTACCGTATTATTTGCTATCTTGAGAGAAGCCACTAGTGAAACCTATGGCCCCCAGGTCTATTTTCCATCATATAAGTTTTTGATCTACTATTTTCCATCATATTAGTTTCTGATCTACTATTTTGCAATCTTTTACTTTCAGATCTATAAACCAAAAAACCAACAATATTTTATCTTTTGTTTATCTGTCTCTATCATATCTCACTTTTGCAAGTGACCTTGAAGGGATTGACAACCCCTTTATCACGTTGGGTGCAAGTTGTTTGATTGTTTGTGCAGGTATCGGTGATTTGTGCCTTGTCTCCTACTGGATTGACACCTTGGTTCTCTAACTAGGGGAAATACTTATCTCTACTTTATTGCATCACCCTTTCCTCTTCAAGGGAAAAACCAACGCAAGCTCAAGAAGTAGCAGGAAGAATTTCTAGCGCTGTTGCCGGGGAGATCTACGCCAAGTTAAGACATACCAAGTACCCATCATAAAACTCTCATCTCTTGCATTACATTATTCGCCATTTGCTTCTCCTTTTCCTCTCCCCCACTTCTAAAATGATCTTCAAAAAGATTCGCCCTTTTCTTTGCCCCTCTTTCGTTTGTCTTCTTCATTTGCCTTTCGTGTGCTCATGTGTTGGATTGATTTCTTTGTCACTATGGCTCAAGAGAATACCAAATTGTGTGACTTTGAGAATAGTTTTAAAGAATTTACAAGTTCGCAAAAGAATTTTAAAGCCTTGGTTGAAAAAAATTTGCTTAAGATTGATGATTTGGCAGGAACATGGATAGAATTTCTCTTGATGTTGATTCTTTAAAAATTAGATATATTCCACCCAAGCATGATATCAATGAACCTCTAAAGTCTACAAGAATCTCCATTGATGAGTGCAAATAAAGAACCGCTAAGATGCATGCTAAACGAGATTGGTTTGTAAAAGCGTGTTCATCTAGTTTTCGTGAAAATAATGATGAAGATCTTAAAGTGATTGATGTGAATCCCATTAAATCTTTGTTTAACAATATAAATCTTCATAAACATGGGACTGGACATGAATCAACTTTAGTTAAAAGGCGTCCCAATGATTCAGAGTTTTTAGATCTTGATGCAAAAATTGATAAAAGTGGGTTTGGAGAGGTCAAAAGTTTAAGTAGCAATGAACCCGCTCTTTTGGATTTCAAGGAATTTAATTATGATATTTTTCTTTAATAGTTTGTATTTCCTTGTTGCAATCCATGTTGAATTCTCCTCATGCTTATAATCAAAACAAAGCTTTTACTAAACATATTGTTAATGCTATGATGCAATCTTTTGAAGAAAAGCTGGAATTGGAAGTTTCTATACCTAGAAAACTTTATGATGAGTGGGAACCTACTATTAAGATTAATATTAAAGATTATGAGTGTCTTGCCTTTTGTGATTTGGTTGCTACCGTTTCCACAATTCCTTAAACTTTATGTGATGTGTTAGATTTCCGTGAATTTGGTGATTGTTTTTAAATTTGCATCTTGCGGATTCCACTATTAAGAAACCTATGGGAAGGATTAATGATGTTCTTATTGTTGCAAATAGGAATTATGTGCCCGTAGATTTTATTTTTCTTGATATAGATTGCAATCCTACATGTCCTATTATTCTTGGTAGACCTTCCTTAGAACGATTGGTGCAATTATTGATATGAAAGAAGGAAACATTAAATTTGAATTTTCGTTAAGGAAGGGCATGGAACGCTTCCCTAGAAAGAATTAAGTTGCCATATGAATATTACGAGAGCTACTTATGGACTGCATACCAAAGGTGACAATACCTACATCTATTCGTGTTTTTATGGCTAGCTAAGGGCGTTAAACAATAGCGCTTGTTGGGAGGCAACCCAATTTTATTTTTTGTTTTTGCTTTTTGCTCTTGTTTTGATTTTAAAAATTCATCTAGTATCTGGTTAGATGTGGCTTTGTGTTTTAGTTAGTGTTTGTGCCAAGTAAGACCTTTGGGATGGCTTATGGTGATAGTTGTTTTGATATTGCGGAAACACATAAACTTTTGTGCCCAGGAAAATAATTTTCATAATTCACAGAAGCATGCTTTTGATCTGATTCTTTTTGAACAAGATTGGTACACAAATTTCCCAGGTTGTCCTAACGTTTTAGAATTTTTGGAGTTACATAAGTATTTGAAGTTTCCATATTGCTACAGACTATTCTGTTTTTGACATATTCTGTTTTCTATGTGTTATTTTCTTATTTTGATGAATCTATGGGTAGTATTGGGGGGTATGAACCATGGAAAAATTGGAATACCATAGATATTACACCAATATAAATAAAGAATGATTTCACAATAGTACCAAAAGTGGTGATTTATTTTCTTATACTAACGGAGCTTATGAGATTTTCTTTTGAGTTTTGTGTTGTGAAGTTTTCAAGTTTTGGGTAAGGATTGGATGGACTATGGGATAAGGAGTGGCAAGAGCCTAAGCCTGGGGATGTCCAAGGCACCCCAAGGTAATATTCAAGGACAACCAAGAGCCTAAGCTTGGGGATGCCCTGAAAGGCATCCCTGAGGGAGTCCTGGATTAGGGGGGATCCGGACAACCGGACTATATACATCGTCTGGACTATTGAGGCATGAAGATACAAGACTCAAGATTTTGGCCCGTGTCCGGATGGGACTCTCCTTTGCATGGAAGACAAGCTTGGCGATCCGGATATTATATTTCCTTCCTTGTAACCGACTCCATGTAAACCCTAGCCCTCTCCGGTGTCTATATAAACCAGAGAGGATGGTCCTTAGAAGGCCGATCACAATTACAATCATACCATCATAGGCTAGCTCTTAGGGTTTTGCCTCTATGATCTCGTGGTAGATCTACTCTTGTACTACACATATCTTCAATATTAATCAAGCAGGAAGTAGGGTTTTACCTCCATCGAGAGGGCCCGAACCTGAGTAAACATTGTGTCCCTTGCTTCCAGTTACCATCAGCCCAAGACGCACAGATCGGGACCCCCTACCCGAGATCCGCCGGTTTTGACACCGACATTGGTGCTTTCATTGAGAGTTCCTCTGTGTCATCGCTTCGAGGCTTGATGGCGTCTTCAATCGTCAACAACATGGTCCAGGGCGAGAGTTTTCTCCTCAGACAGATTTTTGTGTTCGGCGGCTTCGCACTGCGGGCCAATTCGCTTGGTCATGTGGAGCAGATTGACAGCTACGCCCCTGGCCACCAGGTCAGGTTTGGAAACTTGAACTACACGGTGGACATTCGTGGAGACTTGACCTTCGACGGATTCGGGCCTGTGCCAGGAGCACCGGACAGTCATGACGAGCACGGCCTAGACCTGCCGTTGGACGATGCTCGGGACATCATCCCTGCAGCAGCCCCGGATCTAAATCCGGAGCAGGTTGCGTCGCCCAAGGACGGAGGGGTAGACCCCGCCCCGCAAGCCGCATACTCATCAGCGGTGGAGCCGAACATAGGTCTCACCTCTGTGGATGCCTGTAACCCCGGACCCCCGGACTCGTATCCGGTTGTTGGTTCCAGTCCGCATACCCTCGAGCCAGCCAAGCCAGGTTGGGCTCCGGTAATGGAGTTTACCACTACGAACATCTTTCAGCACTCGCCCTTCGGCGACATGCTGAACTCATTAAAGTCTCTCTCTTTGTCAGGAGGCTCTGGGCCGAACTATGTCCAGCTTGAGTGGGAAGCAGGCGACGAAGGAATTCGCTGTCCACCCACCGCCCACTTCATTGCCACGGTCGATGATTTAACCGACGTGCTTGACTTCGACTTTGAAGACATCGACGGTATGGACGACGATGCAGGAGACATACAGGAGCCACCGCTCATAGGGAGGTGGACAACCACCTCTTCATATGATATATATATGGTGGACACTCTCAAAGAAACCAATGGCGATGAGGCAACAGAGGATAACCCCTCCAAGAAGAAAGCAAAGCATGGGCGTCGCCAGCGCCGCTCCAAGCCCCGCCAAGGCAATACCGGCACCGGAGACGAAAACAATCCGGACGGTGCCGACGATGAATACAACCCTGATCAGCCCGCCTTCGAGCAGGCCGAGCAGGAAGATGGGCAGGACAGCCCAGACGAACAGGCGACGGACGGGTACCCGAAGGAGGACAACTACATGCCCTCCTCCGAAGACGAGATTAGCCTCGGCGACGACGAGTTCGGCATGCCCAAGGACCCCGCAGAGCAGGAGCACTTCAAGCACCGGCTTATTACCACTGTGAGAAGCCTGAAGAAGCAGCAGGAGCAGCTTCAAGCTGATCAAGACCTGCTCACAGCTAGATGGACAGAAGTCCTGGCAGCCGAGGAATATGGACTCGAGCGCCCCACGGCTGACCGGCCGCTTCGAGTTCGGGATAAAACGGCATATCAGCCTGAATACCAGCCTCCACCCCCGCGCCAGTTTATTATGGCCCAGGTGAGGGAGTTCCGGACTAGGGGGTGTCCGGATAGCCGAACTATCATCATCGGCCGAACTCCAAGACTATGAAGATACAAGATTGAAGACTTCGTCCCGTGTCCGGATGGGACTTTCCTTGGCGTGGAAGGCAAGCTTGGCGATACGGATATGTAGATTTCCTACCATTGTAACCGACTCTGTGTAACCCTAGCCCTCTCTGGTGTCTATATAAACCGGATGGCTTTAGTCCGTAGGATGAACAACAATCATACCATAAGCTAGCTTCTAGGGTTTAGCCTCCTTGATCTCGTGGTAGATCCACTCTTGTAACACACATCATCAATATTAATCAAGCAGGACGTAGGGTTTTACCTCCATCAAGTGGGCCCGAACCTGGGTAAAACATCGTGTCCCTTGTCTCCTATTACCATCCGCCTAGACGCACAGTTCGGGAACCCCTACCCGAGATCCTCCGGTTTTGACACTGACATTGGTGCTTTCATTGAGTGTTCCTCTGTGCCGTCAGTGATAGGTTCGATGGCTTCTTCAACCATCATCAACGATGCAGTCTAGGGTGAGACCTTTCTCCCCGGACAGATCTTCGTATTTGCGGCTTCGCACTACGGGCCAATTCGCTCGGCCATCTGGAGCAGATCGAAAGCTACGTCCCTGGCCGTCAGGTCAGATTTGGAAGTTTGAACTTCACGGCTGACATCCGCGGGGACTTGATCCTCGATGGATTTGAGCCACAGACGAGCGTGCCGCACTGTCACGACGAGCATGATTTAGCTCTGCAGCCGAACAGTACCCTGGAGGCCGCACTCGAACCCGCTCTGATCTTCAATTCGGAGCCGGCTGTGCAGATCGAGGACGGATGGCTAGAAACCGCCTCGGGGGCTGCAACCTCTACGGTGATAGAGCCGAACACTGACCTTGTCCCTCATAAAGCTCGTGACTCCGAGGTGCCGGACTCCTTGCCGGACTCCGAACCTCCCGCGCTTCCTCCGATCGAATCCGATTGGGCGCCGATCATGGAGTTCACCACAGCGGACATCTTTCAACACTCACCTTTCGGCGACATCTTGAGTTTGCTAAAATATCTCTCGTTATCAGGAGAGCCCTGGCCGGACTGCGGCCAGGACAGTTGGGATGTGGACGACGAAGAAATTCAAAGCCCACCCACCACCCAATTAATAGCCACTGTCGACGATCTAACCGACATGCTAAACTATGACTCCGAAGACATCGACGGTATGGACGACAATGCCAGAGACGACCAAGAACCAGCGCCTACCGGGCACGGGAAAGCCACCCCAACTCATAATGTATACATGGTGGATACACCAAAAGGAAGCGATAATGAGGAAAAACGGGACGTGGCGAAGGACAACTCCCCCAACAAACAACCAAAGCGGCGGCGCAAGCGCCGCCCGAAGACCGGCATCGATAAAAACGGCACCCATATGGACCCGGCTCTAGAGCAGGGCGAAGCAGTGGACGACGCAAATGTCAACAAGCAGCCAGCCGGACATGAACTGGACAAGCAACCCATCCCCGGCGAAGATGATCTCACATCACCAGAGCATATGAATCTTCATAAAAGGCTCGTCGCCACTGCAAGAAGTTTGAAGAAGCAAAAGCGGAAGCTCAAAACAGCGGAGGACGCACTCAGAATGAGATGGAGCAAAGTACTCAACAACGCAGATAAACATGGCGCTAGTCACTAGACAAAGAGCTACCCGAAGCGCAAGCTGTTGCCCGAATTTGACGAGGAGGCCTTAGAGCCCCCGCAGTCAAAAAAGAAAGAAGCCGCCTGGCCGAATAGACGACCAGATGACAGGCCAAGAGCAACAAGGGGCGCCGTACACAAGCCGGCACACGATCAGCATAAAGATCCTCGAAAAAAGGACGACCCAGTCAGATCTATTTATGGGCCAAAAAAGAAGACTCCAGGAAGCAACATAACCCGCCGAGCATTTGAAGACAACGGCACACCCAAATACAGGGGCGCCGCACACCACTATGTTTCACTGACGAGGTACTGGATCATGGATTTCCAGCGGGATTCAAACCCGTAAACATAGAAGCATATGACGGAACAACAGACCCCGGAGTCTGGATTGAGGATTACATCCTACACATACATATGGCCAGAGGAGACGATCCCCATGCCATAAAATACCTACCCCTCAAGCTCAAAGGGCCAGCTCGGCATTGGCTTAAAAGCCTCCCAGAAAATACCATTGGAAGTTGGGAAGAGCTTGAGGATGCGTTTCGAGCAAATTTTCAGGGGACCTATGTCCGTCCTCCGGATGCAGACGATTTAAGTCACATAACTCAACAGCCCGGAGAGTCAGCACGCAAATTCTGGAATAGGTTCCTCACTAAAAAGAACCAAATAGTCGACTGTCCGGACGCTGAAGCCTTAGCAGCCTTTAAACACAACGTCCGAGACGAATGGCTTGCCAGACACCTCGGCCAGGAAAAACCAAGAACAATGGCCGCACTAACAAGCCTCATGACCCGCTTTTGCGCGGGGGAAGACAGCTGGCTGGCTAGGTGCAGCATCAGCGACCCGAGTACATCCGAAGTTAGGGATGGAAATGGGAAATCACGACGTAGAAAAGATCAGCGCCGGAATAAGGAAAATGGCCCGAATAGTACGGCGGTCAATGCCGGATTCAAAAGCTCTCGGCCGAACAACAAAACACTGCCCCTCAAGGATAACAGTGACGAGCTATCCAACCTAAATAAGATTCTGGACAGACTATGTCAAATACATGGTACCTCCGGGAAGCCTGCAAACCATACCCACAGAGAGTGTTGGGTCTTCAAACAGTCCGGCTGACTTAATGCCGAACACAAGGGGCTCGATACACCAAGCGAAAGTGACGAAACCCAAAAGCAGCACTCCGGAAAACAGAAGACTTTCCCACTAGAAGTCAAAATAGTGAACTCACTTCATGTGATAACGCGAAAAGACAGCACGGCACCTGCAATACCAGGACACCGCCCGCAGAATGGGGATAGACCATACCAAAATTCGCCATAGCAGCACTTCCTTCAAAGGAGTGACGCCAGGCCTTTAAGCCAATTATACAGGCTCCGTACCACTAGAGGTTGTGTTCGGTTCATCCGACAACCTCCGTCGTGAAAAGCTCACTATCCATCGCCCCATTCAAATAGTAGCCCTTAACCACTACTGGGGCGCGCAGCTTCCGCCAGCCCTAATGCAATACCACATTAAGCATTTTTTACGCTTAAAAATGCCCGGTCAACGTGGCATAATTTCATTAAAAAGTAACTCCGAGTGTTCCTCGACTATGAAGAACGTGAGACTGCCTCGACAGCCACACACTAATCAGACCTTGTGGGTCAAAGCCCCTTAAAACAGGCCATTCAGACCTCGGACATGGTTAGGCGAGTCCGGCAAGGGGCTTCCCAGCCGCATATCCCCTTTATAAGGGGCTGCGTGTATAAATGATGAGAGCCAATAAAGCTCAATTTTCTTCCTTCTATTCTATTCTTATACAACCTCTGCACGATATTTCTTGGAAACTAAGTCCTTCTCTTTTACAGATGAAGCTCGTGCTACACCCGTCCAGGATACAGCACAACGGAGACATAGGCACAGACGTGCAGGAGGGACCCGTTGCAAGGATTCTTTTCAGATTAAGATCCTGCGTCAACCTTTCTTACTGTCTCTTGTTGATACACATCCCCCGGTTTCCTACCATAACCGAGGAGGAGGCTGGCGTTTTGGCATCGGCCGCGTCAGAAGTTCCCGCCTGAACCTGGACACTAGGGGCTTAGGGCATCGTTCTGCCCGGTATTATAAAGACCGAACACCTCAGGGAGTGTTTGGCGTCTCGAGTTAGGCCTTATATGCATCAGCTCCAAATCATGTCTTTGGTCAAATGTTGGGTTTGCCCGGCTCCTGTGTTTTGCTGCCTTACGTTCCGTATCATCGGCTAACGCGGCACCAAGAGAACTACTGTGAGTGTGCCCCGGTTCGGCCGGGCGAGCACCTCAGTAGAGAAAGCCGAAAACTGACTGTCATGATATAGCGAGAGACTGGTCAACCACTCGATCGACCATTGGAATGTTTAGAATTCCTCCGCTTTGACGAAGGACCGCTTCCAGGTCAGGCACATACGCGCCCAAAAGTTCGGATAGGAGCGGTGCCGCTATGGGCTATATAGTAGCCCCACATTCGAGCTCCTATGGCTAAGTGAAAGTGATAAAACATTATAGTCCGGTTGCCTAGTTTGCTACGCTATCACCTCCCTAAAAGGACCAAGATGTTGGATTAAGTGTGAAAAAGCGCTTTTCTTTTTGCAAACACCCCCGCACCATGTGCGTGGGGGCTGAAGCCAAAGACTGCAACTTTCAGGTTATTCATACATATACGGCCGCACAGGAGATAGTCCAATACTTGAACACACAAGTATAAAAAGTTATTGCATTATCAACATGATCTCAGAAATCATACATGTCATTCAAACATAACATCTTTCGAGCACTGCGACTCTATTATACGAGCGCCCTGCAGGACTTCCTCAAAATAGTGCTCGGTGGGGAATCGGCTTTTGTCCGAACCCAGGGATGCAACAGTGGTGGCATCCATCTCTGCCCAGTATGTCTTACCATGGGCGAGAGCCATCTGTGCACCTTCTATGCATGCCGACCGCTTCATCGCCTCAATACGCAGCACCGCCCCAAGGAATTGCTGCAACAAGCCAAAATAACTCTTCGGCTTGGGCCCTTTCGGCCACAGATGAGCGACCACATCCGTCATGGCAAGTCCGAACAATCTATTCAGCTCAGCCCACTCAACCAGCCGATCATTCAACGGAAGTGGACGCTCTGGACTATGGAATTGAGACCAGAAAAGCCCTTCCATTTCGTGATCCTCCTGGCTTCGAAAGTGCACGACTACGTCCGCCGCACTTGCCGCCAAGTCCAGATAAGGATTCTCTGCACCGTACAATCGGCCCAGCTGAGCATACTTTGGGCCCGTGAACTTCCTATGCAGCATAAAGTGCTTTCCAGCCACAATGTCTCTGACCTGACGCAGTTCCTCCTTCATAGCCCGCATCGCACTACGGGCATACTTGGCTTCGGCGTCGGCCTTCTTCAAGTCCTCTTGCTCCGCTCGGCGTTCTCCTTCAAGAACATCTAGGCGGTCGATAGCAACTTTTAATTTTGTGGCCATTCCGGCCATCTCCTCCTTGCTTCGGCAGTGAGCAGCCTTCTCGGCTTCTAGCTCTTCCGCTGCCTTCGAGGCAGCCGCCTTGCTTTTTCTGGCTTGCTCCTTGGCCCGAGCAAGTTCTGCTCGGAGGCCTTCCACAGCAGCAGCACTATCTGCATCAGGCATACAAATTGTAAGGAATGGGCGTTAGCTCCCTTACTAGGTGACCGCAGAGCAACCACATACCTTGTGACTCATCGAGTCGTTTATTGACCAGCGAGATGTCCGCATCCGCAACGTCGAGTTGCCTCTTTAGTTCGGCAAATCCATCAGTCCGGCTGGGCACCGAATGTTCCGCCACCTGCATAGGAAAGGCGACAATCTATAACTGAGATTATGATCCTCGGCACGCTGTCGCTTTCGACAGCATACCAAGTCTCAGGGGCTACTATCTATACAGGGCGCACTTCATGTGCAAAACTGTCAAAAGGTATGTCATTTTTTGCGTACCTCAAATCCCGTCAGCAAACTTCCGACGGCCTCACACAACTCGCTTTCGGCGAACGAGATCCTCTCAACCACCATACCCATTAATGTGCGGTGATCTTCTGAGATGGACACCCTCTTAAGCAAATCTTGCAGCTCCACTGGCCGTACTCCAATGGGTGCCGAACTCTATGGCCCCGCCGGACTCGGGGAGACCCTCCACGACGACACCTCAGGGTCGTCCGCCCCGCGCGATGGGGCGGCAGATGGAGGCGTTTCGCTCTCCATCATCTCCGGACGAAGGTCTCCCGAAGATGAGCTGTGCTGAGATGGGCTGAGATCCGAACTACAAGGTGAAAACTTCGGTTACCCTTAGAAATTAAACAGGGATGTCCATTATTACAAAATCCCCCATTTTACTTACGGCTCGCTAGAGGGCTGATTCCTCTGAGGAGACAGTTCGGCTGGGGCTCTTCCCGGCATGGGACCTTCCGGTACAGATTTCTTTCCCCACTTTGAGGCCTTGGCCTCCGGGTCTTCGGAAGCGGTCCTCTTCTCTCCCTGGAAGGAGGGACTTTCGATTCCTCCCTTACTGAAAGCCTCCGTGGCTGAGGTGGTAGATCCCTTGTGTCGTCCTTCGCCCTCCTCCGAAGATGCAACCTCTAACATCTTGATTAACATGGGATCCTGCGTGGTCTCAGGGAGGGGGGCCGGACACCGTATCAGTTTTGCTTGTGCTATCCACTCCTGTCCAAGGGATAGCTGGTTAAAAGGCAAACCCACTTTAAATAAATGGACGATGTGTCCGGACACAAGGCTACTTACTTGAGAATCCGGGCGATTGCAGATTAGGCTAGCATCCTCGGTCAATTATGGACGCATCTCTTGCGATCCGAAGAACATTTTGTACATCTCCGCGGGTGTCAAACCCATGAAGTGTTGAAGAGCTCGTGGCCCCTCCGGATTAAATTCTCACAAGCGGAGGGGGCGAAGTCTGCAGGGCAGTAGGTGCCGGATCAACATAAGCTGTACCACTACAGCCAGATTGATCTCCCTTTCTTGGAGGCCTCGAATCCGCTCCTGCAACAGGGGAACGTCCTTGGACGGCCCCCAGTCACGCCCCTTGTTGACCCATGACGTCAGCCGCTGTGGAGGGCCCGAGCGGAAGACGGGTGGCAGCCTCTGCCTGCTGCCCCTGGGAGCGGTGATATAGAACCACTCCTGTTGCCACAAGCCGAGCTCCTCCTGAAAAGAGCCCTCGGGCCATGGAGCATCGGCCCTCTTATTTATAACCGCCCTGCCGCACTCTTCCTGACACCCCTCAATCATCTTCGGCTGCACGTAGAAGGTTTTGAGCCACAAGCCGAAGTGAGGGGTAGTGCGGAGGAAGGCTTCGCAGACAACAATGAATGATGAGATGTGGAGGATGGACTCCGGAGCCAAGTCATGGAATTCCAGCCCATAGTAAAACATGAGCCCCCTCACGAAGGGATCCATCGGGAAGCCTAAACCCTGACGGAGGTGAGACACGAACACGACGGTCTCGCCAAGCTCAGGAGTAGGAATAACTTGCCCTCGGGCAGGCAGCCTATGCGAAATCTCATAGGTTAAGTACCTGGCGTCTCTTAGCTTTAGCACGTCCTCTTCAGTGATGGAGGTGGGCATCCACCGGCCTCGTAGGTCGGGGCCGAACATTGTCGAAGATCGAAGGTACCCAAATATGGAGCCCTGGGTGTTGGAACTCGGGGCGAGGGGCGGATTCGATAGAGGATTGAAGGAAAAGAACGGGCCTTGGTCTCATTATAAAGAGGGAGAATACCAAGAGCCATCCCGTTGACCGTTTGGAACCCGCCTTCGATGGAGGGGGCGTGGCAACGGGCGCGGTTGGGTTACCCACGTCCGTATTGATGGGAATCCCAGAATAAGGGGAACACGATCTCTGCTTCGACAAGACGTGCCAAGGAAACCGCCTCGCTAAACGTGCGGAGGTGGAACAATAAAAACAATTTGAGTAAAGGCTTGGTAATGGTGTGACATCATGCCACAAAACACGTCAGCAGATTGAACTTGTGTAATATTATTCTCTCTATGGTGGTACGTGGAATTTATTTTTGCAAAGCCGGACACTATCGTGATGTTCACAATCTTCTATAAATTATTCGGAGGAAGAACCCGCCTTGCAATGCTGAAGACAACATGTGCGCCGGACTCTTCGTCATTGAAGCCTGGTTCAGGGGCTACTGAGGGAGTTCCGGACTAGGGGGTGTCCGGATAGCCGAACTATCATCATCGGCCGGACTCCAAGACTATGAAAATACAAGATTGAAGACTTCGTCCCGTGTCCGGATGGGACTTTCGTTGGCGTGGAAGGCAAGCTTGGCGAGACGGATATGTAGATTTCCTACCATTTTAACCGACTCTGTGTAACCCTAGCCCTCTCCGGTGTCTATATAAACCGGATGGCTTTAGTCTGTAGGACGAACAACAATCATACCATAGGCTAGCTTCTAGGGTTTAGCCTCCTTGATCTCGTGGTAGATCCACTCTTGTAACACACATCATCAATATTAATCAAGCAGGACATAGGGTTTTACCTCCATCAAGAGGGCCCGAACCTGGGTAAAACATCGTGTCCCTTGTCTCTTGTTACCATCCGCCTAGACGCACAGTTCGGGACCCCCTACCCGAGATCCGCCGGTTTTGACACCGACACCGGGGCAATACTCAGGACCTGCGCGATAAACTGGATAACATCGCAGGATAACCAAGATCGATCTACGGATCATGGGGGTGCGCTGCAGTACATGACGATGACCGTCATACCGCATACACTAATAGGAAATCCGGCCGGGCCGAATATAACCAGTCAGACGCAGCCGGACTGCTCGCGACATAGCCCGGCACAGAGGCGTCGCACACCCCCTCCGCTTCACCGATGAAGTGATGGATCATGAATTCCCAGAAGGGTTCAAACCCGTAAACATCGAATCATACGATGGCACAACAGATCCAGGGGTATGGATCGAAGATTTCCTTCTCCACATCCACATGACCCGCGGAGACGATCTACATGCCATCAAGTATCTTCCCCTTAAGCTCAAAGGACCCGCCCGACACTGGCTAAATAGCCTGCCCGCAAATTCCATTGGCAGTTGGGAAAACCTGGAAGACGCATTTCTTGACAACTTCCAAGGCACATATGTGCGACCTCCGGATGCCGATGACTTGAGCCACATTACTCAACAGCCCGGAGAATCAGCCAGGAAATTCTGGACTCGGTTCCTAAATAAAAAGAACCAACTAGTTGACTGTCCAGACACCGAAGCCCTGGCAGCCTTCAAGCATAATATCCGTGACGAATGGCTTACCCGACATCTCGGCCAGGAGAAACCAAAGTCCATGGCAGCTCTCACGACACTAATGACCTGCTTTTGTGCGGGCAAGGACAGCTGGTTGGCTCGTAGCAGCACTACGCCACATTCTGGCACTTCAGATGTCCGTGACAATAATGGCAAGCTACGGTGCAACAGACACAATTGACGGAACAATGGCGACAACACCGAAGACACGGCGGTCAATGCCGGATTCAACGGATCCAAATCCGGTCAGCGGAAGAAGCCATTCAAAAGAAACAATCAGGGATCGTCCAGTCTAGACCGTATACTGGAGCGCTCGTGCCAAATTCATGGCACCCCGGACAAGCCAGCCAACCACACCAATAGAGACTGCTGGGTATTTAAATAGGCCAGCAAAATAAACGACGAAAACAAGGACAAGGGGCTGCATAGCGATGATGGCGAGGAGCCCCAGCGTCCAAACACGGGGGGGGGGGGCATAAGAAATCCCCCCTAGGTGAAAACGGTCAACATGATCTACGCCACTCACATCCCCAAGCGGGAACGGAAGCGAGCACTATGGGATGTCTACGCGATGGAGCCAGTCGTTCCCAAATTCAACCCATGGTCAGCTTGTCCGATCACCTTTGATCGTAGGGATCACCCTACTAGCATCCGTCACGGCGGCTCGGCCGCATTGGTTCTAGACCCTATCATAGACGGATTTCACCTCACAAGAGTCCTTATGGATGGAGGCAGCATCCTGAACCTGCTTTACTAGGACACAGTGCGCAAAATGGGCATCCATCCTTCAAGGATCAAGCCCACCAAAACCACCTTTAATGGTGTAATTCCTGAGGTAGAGGCTCGTTGTACGGGCTCTATAACATTGGAAGTGGCCTTAGGATCTCCGGATAACTTCCGAAGCGAAGAGTTAATCTTCGATATCATCGCTTTCCGTAGTGGTTACCACGCACTACTCGGACGAACCGCATTCGCTTGATTCAATGCGGTACCACACTATGCATACCTCAAGCTCAAGATGCCAGGCCCACGTGGGGTCATAACAGTCAACGGAAATATGGACCGCTCTCTCCGTACAGAAGAGCATACTGCAGCCCTTGCGGCAGAAGTACAATCCGGCCACCTCCGGCAAACAACCAATCCGGCGACGACAACCTCAAGCTCCGTCAAGCGAGGTCGGAACACCCCGCAACAGGATCACCAGGCACGCCAAGAGCACGACTAGCAGTCGGGCCTCTGCTCAAATCCCATCAAAGCAGCATTCGTGCCATGCGTACACAATTACGCACTCAAAATACCATGGGCACAGGCGGAGGCGCAGCAGTGGCTCAGTCAACAGTGCGGTATCGCCGCCACACACTTCGTAACCTTTCCTTTTACCTTTCAGGATATTGCTTTAGCGCAACCTCTTCAGAAGAGCTGGATTGTTGGACTTATACAGGAGAGAAAACCAAGGAGGCAACAGGCTTTGCGCGCAGAAGGAAACACCCAGGTGGAATCTATTTACGATCGTTATACCTGCTTTATCTCTCTGTACGTAGCCTGCCCCTGGATAGGATATGTTAAATAATCCTATTTATCTCTGCTTAATGCATCCATTGTAAACATACGCTTAAACGTATTATTCATCAATGGGAGATCATATATAGCGTCAGCTTATTACTCTTATTTGAGCATTTTTTCCTACAAATGTTTATTTGATATTGCATCCGTACACTTTGGTACGTTCAGTTTGCCAGGGGCTTCTTATGGCGCCCCATAATACGGCAAGACAAGTCCGAACACTTTCAATAGTGCGGCACCCCGAACTTATAGCATTATATGCATCAGCTCCGAATCATGTCTTGGGTCTACAGTTGGGATAGCCCGGCTCCCTTGTTTTGGTGCCTTATGTTCCGTTAATTCGGCTAAGGTAGCGCAGGGAGAACTACTGCGATTGTGCCTTGGTTCTTCCGGACGAGCACCTCAGTAGAGAAAGCCGAAAACTGACCGGCATGATGTGGCGAGAGCTAGTCTCTGTTCGAGAGGTCTTGAAATCCTTAAAGATTTTTCCGCTTTAGGCGATAATTCGGCTTCGTTCGATTTAGGCGTATATAGCGCCCCAATTCGGTCTTCCAGATTCTAGGGGCTTCGCCGAAATTTAAAATTGTAGACTTCTATGGCTAAGTGAATGTTATAAAGCTGAATAGTCTAATTGCCTTGTTCGCTGCGCCGGACACCTCCTTAAGGGACCAAACATTTGGATAAAGAGTGTCCGGGTTTTCCACGAACACCCCAGTACTAGTTACATGGGGGCGGAAGCCGACGACTGGCCTACTTTTAGAATTTTATAAACAACCACACAGAAGGTAATATTTTAAATAACAAAAGCGCTACATAGCGCAAGTAACTTCGTCTTTAAATTACAAACATGACAGAAGTGAATTCATTCTAAAATTATGTCCCTGGTACATTCATCGGCCACGAGGTGAGCGCCCTTCATAACACCATCATAATACTTCTCCGGATAGCGATGCTCCTTACCCTCCGGAGGCCCGTCCTTCACCAGCTTCTTCGCATCCAGCTTGCCCCAATGCACCATCGCACGGGCAAAGGCCCGGCGGGCACCCTCAATGCAAATGGATCGCTTGATGACTTCTAGTCGCGGACAGGCATTCACCATCCGCTTGATTAGGCCAAAGTAGCTGGTGGGCAGGGGCTCACCAGGCCACATCCGGACTATAAAATCCTTCATAGCCACTTCGGCCGCCCTGTGGAGTTCGATCAACTGCTTTAGTTGGTCACTCAGAGGCGTTGGATGTTTGGCCCCAGCATACTGGGACCAGAATAGCTTCTCCGTTGAGCTCCCATCCTGAGCAGGGTAGAACTCCGCGACATCTGATATGCTGCGTGGCAGATATGCGAATGCCCGTGGAGAGCTCTGGACTCGGGTAAGTAAAAGAAACGCCTCCTCCACATGTTTGCTTTGCACAAAGAATTTCTTACCCACCATTATCTTTTTGGCCTCCTGGATTTCCTGCTGTGCCTTCTCGGCTTTGGCCTTGGCGTCTTTTATACTTGCAAGGGCCTTCGCAAGCTTGGCCTCTTTCGCCTTAAGCTCATGCTCCACGGACTCGAACTTTTTCTGAGATCCTAGAGCTCTTGTTGTACCTCGCCCACTCTAGCATCTTGCTTTTCGCACTCTTTATGTTCCAAGGCCGCCTTGTGTTCAGCCTCGGACAACGCTTTCTTGAGAGACGCCACTTTGATGGTGGCCTCTCTTATCACATCACGACGCTTCATCGTTAGAATAACCAATTTTATCTATAATTCATTATATGAGAGAGGGGAATCATTCACCTTTGCTCTCTTCGAGCTGCCTCCTCGTGAGGTCGAGCTCTCCCTGCGCCTGCTCCAGGTCCCGTTTTAGTCCGGCGATCTCGGCCGTACGGACCGCAGCGGCAATCAGCACCGCCTGCTTATTCGCATTCAAACTTATTGTTAGACTCATGCGAATTATAATTGACCCTCCGTTTGGTTTTTCCTTCTGAACACCAAATAGAGTATCAGGGGCTACTACCTATCGGGTGGCACTTTCACACACTTTTATTACTTACCTCAAAGCCTGTCAGGAGGCTGGTGCAGGCTTCGGTTAGTCCGCTGTTGGCGGACGAAACCTTCTGAATCACCACACTCATAAGAGTACGCTGCTCTTCATCGATGGAAGCGCCCCGAAGCGCTTCCAGTAGACAATCCGGCGCCTCGGGCGTAGCGGAAGTCCTCGGCACAGACGGCTCGCCCTCCTTAATGAGGGGCTGTCCACCTAAGTATGGAACCATTGGAGGCTCCGGAACAGTGTTTGGCTGAGAGTCCGGTTTACTTCGGCTCTCATCAACACGATCCGTGGGGATCTTGAACCCCGCGTGTCCGATGTTTGGAATGCCGCCTTGGGGCGCCTACAGATCCACCTCCCCCCGCTCTGGGAGCCTTTGGGATAACACCTCCGTGTCATCTGCGGGCTGAGGAGTAGTGGCCGTCGGCAGCGAGTTCATCGCCGAATCGCTCAAAGACCCATCCGAAGACGGTGCCTCGGGGTGGCCCCTGGCCGGATTGCATACAAGTTCGGCGTTATAACAAAACTATGAAGCAAAATTACGATGGAGTGCGGATACTTACGATCACACTAGGGGCTTCTTCCGGGGCAGCCACCCCTCCTCGCTATCGGCGGCGGTGCCGGAGTAGTCCGGAAGGGACGCCTTTCTGTTCTTGGACGTCCCAGCCTCCCCCTCTGGGGCGGCTTTCCGCTTTTTCTCCCCCTCGATACGGGGAGGTGGAGTTTCTTCTTGTTTCCCCCCGCCTCCGTGGGAGGAATCCGCCTCGTCGTCATCGGACGTCGAGGGTATGACGGCCTTGCGTCAGGGGCCTCTCCTGGTCCCCTGGTCCACCCTCTCAGGCCCCCCGTCCTTTCCGGATGGGGCGGCCTCCTCTTCTTATTCTTCCCCTTCGGAGGAGGAGTGTGCCTCGTTGTCTTTGGACGAGGATTCTGGCGCAGCCTTACGTCGGAGACCCTTTCGGATCCCCGGGGCCTTCTTATCGGCCTTCTTCTCCGGCCCCTTGTAGGGCGCCGGGACCAGCATCTCCCTCAGGAGAGAATTAGCTGGGATTTTTGGCTGCGGAGCCGGACAGTCAATCCGCTTCGGTGTCTCCACATAATCCTAAACAAATACGCACAATTACTTAAGGCTCCCCCATAAATATATTGGGAAGAACTGAGTCCGGTGGCAGCCTGAGAACTCACCTGACTAGGAGGCCACGCGGCGTGGAGCCTACGGTCCTTGGATATGGGAGGAGGTACTTCCGAGGCCTTGAACAACGCCTTCCACGCGCTTTTTTGCTTCATGCCGTAGAGCCTCTGAAGCGTCTGGTGTTTGGCCGGGACGAACTCCCACAGATTGAATGCCCGCCTTTGGCACGGCAGAATCCGGAGAACGAGCATGACCTGGATCACGTTGACAAGCTTGATGTTCTTGTCCTTCGTGCCCTTGATGCAGTTTATGAGTCCGGTCAGCTCTGTAGATTCGCCCCAGGTCAGGCCCTTCTGTTCCCAGGAGGTGAGCCGCATGGGGGTTCCGGATCGGAACTCGGGGGCCGCCGCCCAGTTGGCGTCATGTGGTTCGGTGATGTAGAACCACCCCGACTGCCACCCCTTCATGGTTTCCATGAAGGAACAGTCAAGCCAGGTGACGTTAGGCATCTTGCCCACCATGGCTCCTCCGCACTCCGCTTGTTGGCCGCTCACGATCTTCGGCTTCACACAGAAGATTTGTAGCCACAAGCCTAAATGAGGCTTGATGCGGAGGAAGGCCTCGCATACGACGATGAACGCCGAGATGTTGAGGACAAAGTTCAGGGCTAGATTTTGGAAATCTAGCCTGTAGTAGAACATGAGCTCGCGGACGAAGGGGTGAAGTGGAAACCCCAGTCCACAGACGAAGTGGGCGAGGAACACGACCCTCTCGTGGGGTCCTGGAGTTGGAATGACCTGCCCGTCATCTGGTAGCTGGTGTGCTATGTCTGCGGCCAAGTATCCGGCCGCCCGAAGATTCACGATATTTTTCTCCTTCACGGTGGAAGCCACCCACTTGCCTCCTGCTCCGTACATGTTTAACTGTGCGGAGAAGACCTGGACTAGGGCACTGGAGCTCGAGGGGGCAAGAGTATGCAAAGGAGGAAGAAGGCATGGGTAAAAAAGGGGAACTCTTATCCCTTTATAGAGGCGACGGAAGCGGTGTGCCTCCCCACTAGCCTGTTGCAGAATCGCTTACTTCCCAAGCGCCACGATTGATGGCACAGGGGGATTACCCATACCCGTATTGATATGAATCCCGTGATAAGGGGACACGATCTCTGCTTTGACAAGACGTGTCAAGGAAACCGCCTCGCAATACGCGTTGTGGCTGGTTGTGGAAAACCGTTCGAATAATGTCCTGACCGTAATGATATATCATGTCGTCTAAAAAGTTGTCGGCTGAAGTATCATTCCCTCTACGGTGGTATGTGAAGATCATTTTGCAGATCCGGACACGGTCTACGTGTTCGATAATTACCTTGGAGTATTCGGAGAAGGAACCCGCCTTGCAATGCCGAAGACAAGACTGCGCGCCGGACTCATCGTCATTAAAGCCTGGTTCAGGGGCTACTAAGGGAGTCCTGGATTAGGGGGGATCCGGACAGCCGCACTATATACATCGTCCAGACTATTGAAGCGTGAAGATACAAGACTCAAGACTTCGGCCCGTGTCCGGATGGGACTCTCCTTTGCGTGGAAGACAAGCTTGGCGATCCGGATATTATATTTCCTTCCTTGTAACCGACTCCATGTAAACCCTAGCCCTCTCCAGTGTCTATATAAACCGGAGAGGATGGTCCTTAGAAGGCCGATCACAATTACAATCATACCATCATAGGCTAGCTCTTAGGGTTTAGCCTCTACGATCTCGTGGTAGATCTACTCTTGTACTACACATATCTTCAATATTAATCAAGCAGGAAGTAGGGTTTTACCTCCATCGAGAGGGCCTGAACCTGGGTAAACATTGTGTCCCTTGCTTCCTGTTACCATCAGCCTAAGACGCATAGATCGGGATCCCCTACGCGAGATCCGCCGGTTTTGACACCGACAATCCCCTCTTTCGTATTCATCTATCGGTAACTTTACTTGAGGCTATATTTTTATTCACCACATGATATGTGTTTTGCTTGGAGCGTCTTGTATGATTTGAGTCTTTGCTATTTAGTTTGCCACAATCATCCTTCCTGTACACACCTTTTGATAGGTACACACATGAATCGTGATTTATTAGAATACTCTATGTGCTTCACTTATATCTTTTGAGCTAGGCAATATTGCTCTAGTGCCTCACTTATATCTTTTTAGAGCACGGCGATGGTTTTATTTTATAGAAATTGTTGAACTCTCATGCTTCACTTATATTATTTTGAGAGTCATTTTAAACAACATGGTAATTTTCTTTGGTTATAAATTTAGTCCTAATATGATAGGCATCCAAGAGGGATATAATAAAAACTTTCATATAAAGTGCATTGAATACTATGATAAGTTTGATTCCTTATGATTGTTTTGAGATAGAAAGATGGTGATATTAGATCATGCTAGTGAGTAATTGTGAATTGGAGGAATACTTGTGTTGAGGTTTGTGATTCCCGTAGCATGCATGTATTATGTACCATCATGTAACGAAGTTGGAGCATGAGGTATTTATAGATTGTCTTCCTTATGAGTGGCGGTCGGGGACGAGCGATGGTCTTTTCCTACCAATCTATCCCCCTAGGAGCATGTGCGTAGTACTTTGTTTCGACGACTAATACAATTTTGCAATAAGTATGTGAGTTCTTTATGACTAATGTTGAGTCCATGGATTATATGCACTCTCACCCTTCCACCATTGCTAGCCTCTCTAGTGTCGCGCAACTTTCGCCGGTACCATACACCCACCATATTCCTTCCTCAAAAGAGCCACCGTACCTACCTATTATGGCATTTCCATAGACACTCCGAGATATATTTCCATGCAACTTTCCACCATTCCATTTATTATGACACACTTCATCATTGTCATATTGCTTTGTATGATCATGTAGTTGAGATTGTATTTTTTGGCAAAGCCACCTTTCATAATTCTTTCATACATGTCACTCTTGAGTCATTGCACACCCCGGTACAACACCGGAGGCATTCACATAGAGTCATATTTTTGTTCTAAGTATTGAGTTGCAATTCTTGAGTTGTAACTAAATAGAAGTGTGATGATCATCATTATTAGAGCATTGTCCCATGTGAGGAAATACAAAAAAAAGAGTGGCCAAAGAAGCCAAACAAAAAATGAGAGAAAAAGAGAGAAGGGGCAATGTTACTATGCTTTTTCCACACTTGTGCTTCAAAGTAGCACCACACTCTTCATGATAGAGAGTCTCTTATTTTGTCACTTTCATATACTAGTGGGAATTTTCCATTATAGAACTTGGCTTGTATATTCCAACGATGGGCTTCCTCAAATCGCCGTAGGTAATCATGAGCAAGCAAGTTGGATGCACACCCACTTAGTTTTTCTTTTGAGCTTTCATAAACTTATAGCTTTAGTGCAACCGTTGCATGGCAATCCCTACTCACTCACATTGATATCTATTGATGGGCATCTCCATAGCCCGCTGATATGCCTAGTTGATGTGAGACTATCTCCCTCTTTTTATCTTCTCCACAACTGCTACTTCTTGAGCTTGCGTTGGTTTTTTCCTTGAAGAGGAAAGGGTGATTCAGCAAAGTAGTGATAAGTATTTCCCTCAGTTTGACAACCAAGGTATCAATCCAATATGAGACAACGCACAAATCACCGAATACCTGCACAAACAATCAAACAAACTTGCACCCAACGCGATAAAGGGGTTGTCAATACCTTCACGGTTACTTGCAAAAGTGAGATCTGATAGAGATAGATAAACGATAAAGTAAATATTTTTGGTATTTTTGGTTTATAGATCGGAAAGTAAAAGATTACAAGAATAGTAGATCGGAGACTAATATTGTATATCGAAAACTTGTATGATGAAAAATAGACCCGGGGGCCATAGGTTTCACTAGAAGCTTCTCTCAATATAGCAAATAATATATGTTGGAGAACATAGCATGCAATTTGAAAAACAATTCCTAGGAGATGCATATCAACGAGAGGGGGAGAGTGTGTCCACGTACCCTCGTAGACCGAAAGCGGAAGCATTTAGTTAACGCGGTTTATGTAGTCGAACGTCTTCACAATCCAACTGATCCAAATACCGAATGTACGGCCCTCCGTGTTCAGCACACGTTCAGCTCGATGACGAACCTAGAACTCTTGATCTAGTAGAGGGTCGAGGGAGAGTTCCGTGAGCACGACGGCTTGGTGACGGTTTTGATGATGTGATCCGCGCAAGGCATCACCTAAGCACTACGACGCTATGACCGGAGGAGTAAACTGTGGAGGGGGGCACCGCACATGGCAAAGAGAACAATTGATGTGCCTTTAGGGTGCCCCATGCCCATGTATATAAAGGAGGGGGGAGAGAGGCTGGTGGCCAGGAGGTGCGCTCCATGGGGGAGTCCTACTTGGACTCCTAGTTCAAGTCGGATTCGGCCCCGTCTACCTTTTTTTCACCGGATGGAATAGGAAGGAGAAGGAGAGGGAAAGGGAAGGCGGGCGCCGCCCCCTCCTCCTTCTCTTATTCGGACTCCCTGGGAGGTGGACGCGCGGCCACCCCCCGCAGACTTCCCTCTCTCTCCCT
>NC_041389.1:443175622-443325177 GCF_002162155.2 Triticum dicoccoides | reverse complement strand
GAAAAATGTCGAAACTCTCCAAAACTATTCCGGTGTCCTAACATAACCTTCCAATATATCAATCTTTACCTCTCTACCATTTCGAGACTCCTCGTCATGTCTGTGGTCTCATCCGGTACTCCGAACAAACTTCGGTCATCAAAAACACATAACTTATAACACAAATCATCATCGAACGTTAAGCATGCGGACCCTACGGGTTCGATAACTATGTAGACATGATCGAGAAACATCTCCGATCAATAACCAATAGCAGAACCTAGATGCTCATATTAGCTCCTACATATTCTACGAAGATCTTTATCGGTCAAACCGCACAACAACATACATTGTTCCCTTTGTCATCGGTATGTTACTTGCCCGAGATTAGATCGTCGGTATCTTCAAACCTATTTAAATCTCGTTACCGGCAAGTCTCTTGACTCATTCTGTAATGCTTCATCCTGCAACTACCTCATTAGTTACATTGCTTGCAAGGCTTATAGTGATGAGCATTACCGAGAGGGCCTAGAGATACCTCTTCGACACACGGACTGAGAAATCCTAATATCTATCTATGCCAACCCAACAAACACCTTTAGAGAACCAGTAGAGCATCTTTATAATCACCCAGTTACGTTGTGATGTTTGATAGCACACAAGGTGTTCCTCCGGTATTCGGGAGTTGCATAATCTCATAGTCAGAGGAACATGTATAAGTCATGAAGAAAGCAATAGCAATAAAACTTAACGACCATTTTGCTAAGCTAACAGATGGGTCTTGTCCATCACATAATTCTCCTACTAATGTGATCCCATTCATCAAATGACAACACGTGTCCATCACTAGGAAACTTAACCATCTTTCATCAACGAGCTAGTCTAGTAGAGGCATACTAGGGACATAGTGTTTTGTCTATGTATTCACACATGTATCAAGTTTACGGTTAATACAATTCTAGCATGAATAATAAACATTTATCATGAATAAGGAAATATAAAATAACAACTTTATTATTGCCTCTAGGGCACATTTCCTTCAGTCTCCCACTTGCACTAGAGTCAATAATCTAGTTCACATAGCCATGTGATTTAACACCAATAGTTTGCATCGCCATGTGACCAACACACAAAAGGTTTACTAGATTCAATAATCTAGTTCACATCACTATGTGATTAACACCCAAAGAGTACTAAGGTGAGATCATGTTTTGCTTGTGAGGGAAGTTTAGTCAATGGGTCTGCCACATTCAGAGCCGTATGTATTTTGCAAAAAAAATTATGTCTACAATCCTCTTCATGGAGCTACTCTAGCTAATTGCTACCACTTTATATATGTATCTAGATTGAGACTCAGAGTCATCTGGATCGGTGTACAAGCTTTCATCAATGTAACTCTTTACGATGATCTCTTTATCACCTCCATAACTGAGAAATATTTCCTTAGTCCTCTTAGGTAACTAAGGATAACTTTGACCGTTATCCATCCACTCCTGGATAACTATCGTACCTCCTTGCCAAACTCATGATAAGGTACACAATAGGTCTGGTACACAACATAGCATACTTTTTAGAACCTATGGCTGAGGCATAGGGAATGACTTTCATTCTCTTTCTATTTTCTGTTGTGGTCGGGTTTTCAGTCTTACTCAACTTTACACCTTGCAACACAGGCAAGAACTCCTTATTTGACTGTTCCATTTTGAATTATTTCAAAATCTTGTCAAGGTATGTACTCATTGAAAAATCTTATCAAGCGTTTTGATCTATCTCCATAGATCTTGATGCCCAATATGTAAGTAGCTTCACCGAGGTATTTCTTTGAAAAACTCCTTTCAAACACTCCTTTATGCTTACCAGAAAAATTCTACACCATTTCCGATCAACAATATGTCATTCACATATATTTATCAGAAATGTTATAGTGCTCCCACTCACTTTCTTGTAAATACAGGCTTCTCCAAAAGTCTGTATAAAACTATATGCTTTGATCAACTCATCAAAGCGTACATTCCAACTCCGAGATGCTTGCACCAGTCCACAGATGGATCGCTGGAGCTCGCACACTTTTTTAGAACCTTTAGGATTAACAAAACCTTCTGGTTGCATCATATACAACACTTCTTTAATAAATCTATTAAGGAATGTAGTTTTGACATCCATTTGCCAGATTTCAAAATATGGCATTTGCTAACATGATTTGGACGGACTTAAGCATCACTACGGTTGAGAAAATCTCATTGTAGTCAACACCTTGAACTTGTCGAAAACCTTTTTGTGAATAGTCAAGCTTTGTAGATAGTAACACTACCATCAGCATCCGTCTTTCTCTTAAAGATCCATTTATTCTCAATGGCTTGCAAATCATCGGCCAAGTCCCCCAAAGTCTACACTTTGTTTTCATACATGGATCCTATCTCACATTTCATGGCCTCAAGCCATTTATCGGAACCTGGGCTCATCATGGCTTCTTCATAGTTCATAGGTTCATCATGGTCTAGTAACATGACTTTCAGAATAGGATTACCGTACCACTCTGGTGCGGACCGTACTCTGGTTGACCTACGAGGTTTAGTAGTAACTTGATTTGAAGTTTCATGATCATCATCATTAGCTTCCTTACTAATTGGTGTAGGAATCACTGGAACTGATTTCTATGATGAACTACTTTCCAATTTTGGGATAAGGTACAATTACCTCATCAAGTTCTACTTTCCTCCCACTCACTTCTTTCGAGAGAAACTCCTTCTCTAGAAAGGATCCATTATTAGCAATGAATATCTTGCTTTCGGATCTGTAATAGAAGGTGTACCCAACAATTTCCTTTGGGTATCCTCTGAAGACACATTTATCCAATTTGGGTTCGAGCTTATCAGGTTGAAGCTTTTTCACATAAGCATCGCAGCCCCAAACTTTAAGAAACGACAACATAGGTTTCTTGCCAAACCACAGTTCATATGGTGTCGTCTCAACGGATTTTGATGGTGCCCTATTTAACGTGAATGCAGCCATCTCTAAAGCATAACCCCAAAATGATAGTGGTAAATCAGTAAGAGACATCATAGATCGCACCATATCCAATAAAGTACGGTTACAACGTTCAGACACACCATTACGTTGTGGTGTTACAGGTGGCGTGAGTTGTGAAACTATTCCACACTGTTTCGAATGAAGACCAAACTCGTAGCTCAAATATTCGCCTCCACGATCAGATCGTAGAAACTTTATTTTCTTGTTACGATGATTTTCCACTTCACTCTGAAATTCTTTGAACTTTTCAAATGTTTCAGACTTATGTTTCATTAAGTAGCTCTACCCATATATGCTCAAATCATCTGTGAAGGTCATAAAATAACGATACCTGCCACGAGCCTCAACACTCATCGGACCGCATACATCGGTATGTATTATTTCCAATATTTCAGTAGCTCGTTCCATTGTTCCGGAGAACGGAGTCTTAGTCATATTGCCCATAAGGAATTGTTCGCAAGTATCAAATGATTCATAATCAAGTGATTCCAAAAGTCCATCTGCATGGAGTTTCTTCATGCACTTTACATCGATATTACCCAAACGGCAGTGCCACAAATATGTTGCACTATCATTATCAATTTTTCATCTTTTGGCATCAATATTATGAATATATTTATCACTACGATCGAGTTTCAATAAACCATTAGTATTGGGTGTATGACCATAGAGGGTTTTATTCATGTAAATAGAGTAGCAATTATTCTCTGTCTTAAACGAATAACCGTATTGCAATAAACATGATCTAATCATATTCATGCTCAATGCAAACACCAAATAACATTTATTTAGGTTCAACACTAATCCCTAAAGTATAGGGAGTGTGCGATGATGATCATATCAATCTTGGAACCACTTCCAACACACATCATCACTTCACCCTCAACTAGTCTCTATTTATTCTGCAGCTCCTGTTTTGAGTTACTAATCTTAGCAACCGAACAAGCATCAAATACCCAGGGGCTACTACGAGCGCTAGTAAGGTACACATCAATAACATGTATATAAAATATACCTTTGTTCACTTTGCCATCCTTCTTATCCTCCAAATATTTGGGGTAGTTCCGCTTCTAGTGACCATTTCCTTTGAAGTAGAAGCACTCAGTTTCAGGCTTAGGTCCAGCTTTGGGCTTCTTCATGGGAGTGACAACTTGCTTGCCATTCTTCTTGAAGATTCCCTTTTTTACCCTTTTCTTGAAACTAGTGGTCTTGTTTAATCATCAACACTTGATGCATTTTCTTGATTTCCACCTTCATCAATTTCAGCATCACGAAGATCTCAGGAATCGCTTTCGTCATCCCTTGCATATGATAGTTCATCACAAAGTTCCAGTAACTTGGTGATGATGTCTAGAGAACTCTGTCAATCACTATCTTATCTAGAAGATTAACTCACACTTGATTCAAGCGATTGTAGTACCCAGACATTCTGAGCACATGCTCACTAGCTGAGCTATTCTCCTCCATCTTTTAGGCAAAGTACTTGTCAAAGGTCTCATACCTCTCGACATGGGCATGAGTCTGAGATACCGATTTCAGCTCTTGGAACAACTCATATGCTCTGTGTGAAGGAAATATGCCCTAGAGGCAATAATAAAGTTATTATTTATATTTCCTTATATCATGATAAATGTTTATTATTCATGCTAGAATTGTATTAATCGGAAACTTAGTACATGTGTGAATACATAGACAAAACAAAGTGTCCCTAGTATGCCTCTACTTGACTAGCTCGTTAACCAAAGATGGATATGTTTCGTGACCATAGACATGTGTTGTCATTTGATGAACCGGATCACATCATCAGAGATTGATGTTATGGACAAGACCCATCCGTTAACTTAGCAAAATGATCGTTAAGTTTTATTGCTACTGCTTTCTTCATGACTTATACATGTTCCTCTGACTATGAGATTATGCAACTCCCAAATACCGGAGGAACACCTTGTGTGCTATCAAACGTCACAACATAACTGGGTGATTATAAAGATGCTCTACAGGTGTCTCCGAAGGTGTTTGTTCGGTTGGCATAGATTGAGATTAGGATTTGTCACTCCCTGTATCGGAGAGATATCTCTGGGCCCTCTCGGTAATGCTCATCACTATAAGCCTTGCAAGCAATGTGACTAATGAGTTAGTTATGGGATGAAGCATTACGGAACGAGTAAAGAGACTTGCCGGTAATGAGATTGAACTAGGTATGATGATACCGATGATCGAATCTCGGGAAAATAACAAACCGACAACAAAGGAAACAACGTATGTTGTTGTGCGGTTTGACCAATAAAGATCTTCGTAGAATATGTAGGAGCCAATATGAGCATCCAGGTTCCTCTATTGGTTATTGATCGGAGATGTGTCTGATCATGTCTACATAGTTCTCGAACCCATAGGGTCCACACGCTTAACGTTCGATGACGATTTATATTATGAGTTATGTGTTTTTGATGACCGAAGTTTGTTCGAAGTCCCGGATGAGATCACGGACATGACGAGGAGTCTCGAAATGGTCGAGAGGTAAAGGTTGATATATTGGAAGGTAACATTCAGACACCAGAATAGTTTCGCGAAGTATCAGATAAGTTTCGGAGTACCGGGAGGTTACGGTAACCCCCGGGGGACTAATGGGCCTTCATGGGTGAGGGAGTCCTGGATTGGGTGGGTCCTCGGACAGCCGGACTATATACGTTAGCCGGACTGTTGGGCTATGAAGATACAAGATAGAAGACTTCGTCCCGTGTCCGGGTGGGACTCTCCTTTGCGTGGAAGGCAAGCTTGGCGATCCGGATATGTAGATTCCCTTCTCTGTAACCGACTTTGTGTAACCCTAGCCCCCTCCGGTGTCTATATAAACCAGAGGGTTTAGTCCGTAGGACAACAACAATCATAATCATAGGCTAGCTTCTAGGTTAGCCTCTATGATCTCGTGGTAGATCAACTATTGTAATACTCATATCATCAAGATCAATCAGGTAGGAAGAAGGGTATTACCTCCATAGAGAGGGACTGAACCTGGGTAAACATCATGTCCCCGGCCTCCTGTTACCATTAGCCTTAGACGCACAGTTCGGGACCCCCTACCCGAGATCCGCCGATTTTGACACCGACATTGGTGCTTTCATTGAGAGTTCCACTTTGACGTCGAAGATAGGTTTGATGGCTCGCCTTGTTATCAAGGACAACATCACCTCCGCAGGAGCCTTGGCCTCAAGCCAAACCCTCCGGTTGGGCGGCTTCGTTATGACCGCCCGTTCGGCCGACAGGCCGACGATGACTTCTCGGGTCATCAAAAATCGCCTCCACGTTAGCTCGAAACACACCGAGCAGATGGATCCGACAGAGTTATCGTCCTTGAACGAGCTCCTGGATCGCATCGCCGCCTTGGGAGTTGCAACGGACTACGACCGGATTGGGCTTAAACCCAATCAGAGAGAGATTAACTCTCCACCAATCACCCATCAGATTGCGGTGGTGGAGGAGCAATGCAACAACTCTTCCTCTAAATTGAGTACGAACTATGTCCGGATTCCTGAGCTCGCTGAGCCAGATACCCGCTTGTGGGAGGACATGCCCTGGACTCCGATCTTAGAATCGGACAGCGAGATAGAAAAACTGGGTAGCATCCTAGGATCCGAACTATTAAGTCCGGAAGCCCCTCAAGCTCTGGGTCCTGGATCGGGTCAGGGTTTGGACTTAAATCCACCCACCCACCCAGATACAAGCGATCTTTCCCACATCAGAAAACAGTCCCAAGAGACAGTCCATCACTTTTGGGCCAGATTCCTCCTTGTCATGAACAAGGTTAAGGACTATCGCGATGAAGACGTAATCTCATTCTTTCGCAAAAATTGCACGGACAAGGGAATCCTTAACGCCATAAATCACCGTCACATATCACACTTCGTTGATTTGACGGTAATGGTATAGAAGTACTGTACGATGGAAAGTGTCTGGAAAACTCAGGCAGCCTTTTGGGACCCACGGGCTCTCACTAAACCCCTCGTCCGAACTAAAAGGGTGAACCCTCGCAGGTCACCCGATCCAATCATGAAGAAACCGAAACCCACTACAGGGCACGAAACCGTATTGGAGGCATGGCTCGATAGTCCATGTAAAATACACACCACACCGGATACCGTACCAACACACAACCTTAGAGCATGTTGGTTACTTCGGCAGGTGGCCAAGAGCGGCGCGGATCTCCTCATTAACAACAGCGCAGAGCATCATCCTATTGAAAACAACAATACTACGGTATTGACAGTCTTCGAGACTTTCGCCTCGAATAACAGGCGTAAGAGAGCACTCCGCAGCCTCGCCGAAGTCCGCCACGTTGCAGCAATAAACCCCTGGAACAACATGGCCATAACTTTCAATGCCAGCGATGAACCTCAATTCAGAACAGTCCGTGCACCAGCCGCTTTGGTCTTTAGTCCAATTGTGGACGGCTTCAGACTTACCAAAGTGCTTATGGACGACGGTAGTGGACTAAACCACATTTACGAGGAAACTCTCAACAAAATGGAAATAGACAGGAACCGCATTGAGCAAAGCAGCACGACCATCCGAGGAATTATTCCCAGCCAGGAGGCACGATGTGTGGGAAAAATCACACTTGATGTGGTATTCGGCACGCCGGAAAATTACAGGTGAGAAGAGATAATATTTCAAGTGGTCCCCTTCATTAGTGGATACCACGCCCTTTTAGGGCGGGATGCATTCGGGAGCTTCCAAGCTATACCCCACTATGGGTACATGAAGCTCAAGATGCCTGGGCCCAATGGAATCATCACTCTTGCTAGTGATCCGGACATAGCACCCCCTGCGGAAAATAAAACCGCCGCCCTGGCCCTCAAGGCATTATTCGAAGCCCTTGCGGTCAAAGAATTAACTGCACTACACTCCACAGTGGAGAGGGACGACGTGATACTCGATAAGCGACCCAAGTCCACCTCCTTCATACCAGTGGATGAAATAGTCAAATTCCAAGTCCACCCAACGGACTCCACGAAAACAGCATCCATCGGGGCACAGCTGAACCCCACAATCGACGCTGCACTGCGGGCGTTCTTACGCGAGATATTGGATATCTTAGCCTGGCACCCTTTAGACATGCCAGGGATCCCACGCAGGCTGGCCGAGCACAGTCTCAACATATTAAAGGGTTATAAGATGGTCAAGCAGACACTACGGCGCTTTTCAGAACCTAAACGACAAGCTATGGGAGAGGAGCTAGCCAAATTACTTGAAGCCGGATTCATCAGAGAAATAAAACTCCCAGATTGGCTAGCAAACCTGGTGATGGTACCAAAGAAGGACAAATACTGGCGCCTGTGTGTTGATTTCAAAGACCTCAACAAGGCTTGCCCCAAGGATCCCTTCCCTCTCCCTCGCATTGATCAGATCATTGATGCTACCGCAGGACACGACTCATTGTGTTTCCTCGACGCATACTCCGGATACCATCAAATAAAGATGATGGATCAGGCCGCAACGGCATTTATCACCCCATATGGCCCTTTTTGCTTCAACACTATGCCTTTCGGGATAAAAAACGCCGGTTCTACCTACCAACGCATGATTCAAACATGCCTGGAGAAACAAATCAGCAAAATAGTTGAAGCATATGTGGACGATGTGGTCATCAAGACCAGACACATCGAGTCTTTAATAGACGATCTAAGGCTCACATTCGACAATGTCCGAACATACGACGTCAAGCTCAATCCGGAAAAATGTGTTTTCGGCGTTCCCGATGGAAAGCTACTGGGCTTTATCATTTCCAATAGAGGAACTGAAGCAAACCCGGCTAAAATCTGAGCTATGTCAGAGTTGGCTACCCCAACAGATCTCAAACAAATCCAGAAACTAATTGGATGTGTGGCAGCCTTAAGCCGCTTTATCTCCAAATTGGGAGAAAAGGCACTGCCACTCTATCACCTTCTTCGACGAACCGAACACTTTGAGTGGACGGACGCGGTGACGGCTGGATTGGAAGAAATAAAGGCTCTTCTAGCAAGCAACCCAATCCTGGCCGCACCAAATGTTGGCGAACCTATGTTGTTATACATAGCTACAACACACCAAGTTGTGAGCGCAGTGCTCGTCGTCGAACGAGAGGAGGACAGACACAGGTTCCCGCTTCAAAAGCCGGTATACTACGTATCCACCATCCTCACGCCATGCAAATCCCGGTACTCCCTTTATCAAAAAATAGCATACGCGGTCTTCATGGCATCGCGAAAACTACGACACTACTTTCAAGAGTGTTCAATCACGGTGGCCTCCGAAGTACCACTCAATGACATAATAAACAACCGCGATGCGACGAGACGGATTGCTCAGTGGGCCTTCAAGCTCCTCCCATTTGACATTACATATAAACCACGACGAGCCATTAAATCGCAAGTACTGGCTGACTTCGTCGCCGAATGGACAGAGGCCGAACTCCCTAAAGAGTACGCCACATACTCCAATGGGATCATGCATTTCGACGACTCTAAAATGCTGGCTGGTCTGGGAGCAGGTGTTGTCCTAACATCCCCCACTGGAGATACAGTCCAATACGTACTCCAAATACTATACACAGACTCCAACAATGCAGCCGAATACGAGGCTCTGTTGCATGGTCTCCGGATGGCTGTCTCCATGGGCATCCAGCGCCTGGAAGTGCGTGGGGATCCAAACCTCGCAATATCTCAAATAAATGGAGACTTAGATGCCAAGGATCCAAAAATGGTAGCTTATCGTAATGCCTTCCTTCAAATGTCAGCAAAACCGAGGGGCTTGAATTTCATCATGTGGTTCGAGCAAACAATCAAGCGACGGATATTCTTGCCCGCATTGGCGCTAAGCGCGACCCCGTCCCACCTAACATCTTTCTGGAAAGGCTTTTCAAGCCATCTGTGGTGTGGCAAAATGAGTCCGGCCATACTAATCCGGATCCAACCACAACCCCAGATTCCGAACACACTGACATTATCGGGGGTTCTGCCACCGAAATAACACCTTCGGCCCTTCTTATCATGGCTGTCATCGCCCCATGGAGCGAACCCTTCTTAGCCTATCTTAATAGGCAAGAACCCCCCGATGATCAAAATGAGGCATGCTGCATAGTGCGGCACTCTAAAGCCTACAAGGTCCACGAGGGAGAGCTTTATAAGAAAAGCACTACCGGAGTCCTTCAAAGATGTATCTCCGAAGAGGAGGGGCGGCAGCTTTTGGCTAAAATTCATGCTGGACTCGGCGGCCACCACGCTGCAGCTCGGGCCCTTGTAAGCAAGGCCTTCCATACATGTTTTCACTGGCCGACGACCCGAGCAGACGCATTGGACCTCATCCAACATTGTGTCGGTTGCCAACTCTTCGCCAACCAAAGCCATATGCCACCCACCGCTCTCCAAACAATCCCCATAACTTGGCCTTTTGCGGTCTGGGGACTCGATATGGTCAGACCCCTTAAAGGAGGTAGCCATAAGAAAAAATACTTGTTGGTCATGGTTGATAAATTCACCAAATGGATAGAGGCCAAGCCAGATAAAATGGCCGAATCCGGACCAATGATAGACTTCATATCAGGGGTTGTGCACCGATACGGTGTCCCCCACAGCATCATCACCGATAACGGCTCCAATTTTACAACCGATGAGGTGAAAACTTGGTGCGACAACATGGGCATTAAGCTCGACTACGCCTCCGTCTATCACCCTCAAACAAACGGTCAGGTCGAACGAGCGAACGGTTTTATTATGAGCGGCATCAAACCCATACTAGTGCGATCCCTAAAGGAATCAGACACACACTGGGTCGAGGAGCTTGACTCCGTACTCTGGGGGCTGCGGACAACGCCGAATCGCACTAGTGTATGGCGCAGAGGCTGTACTGCCCTGTGGTATTATTCATGACTCACCTCGAGTGCGCATGTATGAAGAGAGAGAAGCCGAGCTTGATCGGGAGAACAATTTAGATGCCTTGGAGGAGGAGCGCGACATTGCAAAAGCTCGTTCCACATTTTATCAACAACAGGCTCGCAGGTATCAAAGCAGAGAAGTACGGGCAAAAACTTATGATATTGGCGAACTCGTTCTACGCCTACCGGAGAAGAAAAAGGACAAGATCAAGCCCAAGTGGGAGGGCCCCTTCATTATTGACAAAGTTCTCACCAGAGGAGCGTACCGCCTGCGTGACGCATCAGATAATCGACTCGAGCCGAATCCATGGAACGCGGTCAAACTCTAAAGATTCTACGCCTAGCATCGAACTCTTTGTTCGTATCCTTCCCTTCGTTCCTTTTTATTTTTTTATTTTTAGATCTCTTCTTGATTTTTTTTCTTTCATAGCTCTATAGCTTTAGTGTGGCTGGACCACACTAGTGATCTACTAATCTTCAAGTATGTACGCTCATTATACCTCCGGGCTTCTTATACAGAAGCTTAATATAATTATCTTTCGGGCATCAAGCCCACTGCATATGCGTCCTTTTTCCATATGTACCTTTTCTTCACCATTATATGCATCGATATGACTTAAGTTTTGGCAAAGCTAGGTTATCTGGCTCCTGTGTTTATGCCCTACGTTCCCATTAGTTCGGCTAGGGCATAAGGGGAGCACCTCTACTATTGTTACTGACGGGTACTCCGGACGTGTACCTCAGACTGGGTGAAGCCGAAAGCTAGCGTTCTTAAGGGAATATTTGGTCGGTGAACTAAAGATGTCTTTTAACTATCACAATACAAAACCCCAGATGTTACATAGATTGTGCTCTTTTCTCGCAATTCAGACATGCACATTAATGCATGCGTACCTAGGGAAAGGAACCCTTAACGAAACTATTCTCTCTGGAAGATGTTTCTTACTATCCATGTAATATAACATAGCTAGTTGGGTACTTGTCTGTTCAAGCAATTATGACCCCTACGCCTGGTTTCCACGCGTACCCCGATTCACATAACCGAGTGGGTATTCGGAAACACTCCGGACTGTCGGGTCCGGAGGCCGAAGCGAAAAGGTCCGCCATGACAAATGATTTACAATCCGACTAGGGACAAATATGCCAATTGAAGTACATAGTCACTTAGACTCAAAAGCTTCTTCTTCTATGCCATCCAACAAGCTGCCTAGCCTACAATCCTGTTGGGAATATTTTGTGGCTAATCCTACCTGGTCATATACCAGACTAACGGGAATTTCTTTCCCATCTGAACCTACAGGTCCGACCCGGGCCATATGATTCGGATCGAGCTTGGTATATCGTGTTTTCACCATGGCCCAAGCCTCCCTCGCACCTTGTCGATAGGCAGATATCCTCCATAGTCAGAAACACCGCTGTGCCCCCTTGAGTAGCTGTACAAGCTCCCCATACTTCCTGATAGGGAGGCGGACAGCCACAAGGCCTTGGGGACACCCTGCACGACCTGCCAAACTTGTTCGTGTAGTTGCGGAAGCTCTTGTAGCAGATCGCCCGAGGATCCGGGCATCTCCTCTTCGGGATGGCCAGTCAGCATACCTATAGACATAATTCTGTTAGTTTGTTTCTTCGCCGAACTATATAAAGGTTCATTTGAGCACATACTAAAAATGCCGCGTTGAAGCCTTTTATTGTTCTTCACGGAGTCAGCTAGCTGGGCCCGAGCATCTTTCAATTATATGCTTTGCCGGGTATTGGCATCCTCGAGATCATTTTTCTCCCGCCTGACCCGCGTCAATACACGCTCGCCAGCATCTAGTTGTTGTTGAACTCGTTGTTGATCCTCTTGTAGGATCTCCGGATTCACTCCGGTATTATATGCGGAATCTATTATCAGATCTGCAACATGCCAAACATCAAATGGTACACGTGATTGCATTTTTTTCTTGATTGAAAGAAACATTACCAGTTGAGGCCTTCATGGATTCCTCTAGTTTGGCAGTCACGGCCCTTAGCTGGGTTTGACACTTCTCCAGCTTTTGAGACAACAGGTTATTCTTCTCCATGAGAACCTGTCCATCCAATGATCCTTAAATCAGTTGTATCAACTATTTCAAGTCTCAGGGGCTACTGATATATATAATTATCAGATTTTTACTTACTCGTACATCTTTTAAATACTGGTCTGTGGCTCTAGCAAGCCCATCTCGAGCAGCTCAGCCACGTTTCGGTTTGCCTTCCTTTTGGAAGCCTACTCAGCTTAGGCGCCCCTTGTTGGTGAGTCGCCTCGGGTTTGGCATGCCGCACCGATTGCCTTCCCTTTAGAGCATAAGAACTGTGCGGTGGGTAAGGCGGAAAGAGGGGATCATTTTTCGGAGGATAAGTCTCCTATTTACTTACATGTGATACAGGGAGGAGGCCAGGGTAGTCGGCGATGATGACCACCTCGATGCCGTCACAGCTCGCCTTGTAAAACACCCCTTTGACAATCTCCACGAATATATCCGTATCCTCTTCGAATCCGGGGTCGAGGGCCCGGTTCTGGTCCTCTGGCTGTGGAGCAGCGCTGTGGATCTCCCTGGTAAATTTCCGCCATCCCTGTTACAGATGGATGGAGTACATATTTGTGATAAAGGACTCAGGGAATCAATAGAGTTGAGTAAAGGATAGAAACCTACCCAGCTGGGAGGGTTTTACATGGGGAATCCGACCCACGGCTTAATGCGGATGAACTCCTCTTCTTCTCCTTTGTATAAATCAGATAGTATTTTCACTAGTGCGCTATTGGAGTCCGGACCTTTCAGACCACAGCGGGTGGCGTCATTTTCTCTGTTGAAGTGCGACATGAGACGCCCTCGATACTGGAGCGGATGTACCCCCCGTATTATGCATATTGTCATAACCTCGATTATTGTTAGTCCGGATTGAGCAATCTTTTGTATCTTGCTCATCAATTGAGGGACCTCTCTGTTATCTTCCTCCCTGGGGCTCTAGGGACGCCAGCTGCGGCTCTTCTTCAATGGGGTGTTTGTAAACTCAGGAAGACCTATTTGGATTGGGTCGGGAAGGGAGATGTCCTCTATATAAAACCACTTGGAAGGCCATTCTTCGGATGTCTTCTTTGGTGTGCCAGATAGGTATCCGGTTCCGGCGATGCGCCATATCTCGACTCCGCCCACTTGGAATATAGATCCCTCTTGATTGCGAGGGACGAGGCAGAACACCTTCTTCCATAGCTCGAAATGAGCTTCGCATCCTAGAAATAACTCACAAAGGGCGACGTAACCTGCTATGTGCAGTATTGAGGCAGGGGTAAAGTTATGCAGCTGGAGGCCATAGTACTCCAGGAGCCCACGGAGGAACGGATGGATTGGAAATCCGATGCCCCTCAGCAAATAAGGGATGAGGCATACTCGCTTCCCCCGGATGGTTTTGGAAAATTCTCCACCTGCTCCCAACCGTCAAAGGTAGCTAATCCGGCTTGAATGGGAACTAGATATGCAGGTGGGAGAAACCCCTAGGTCTGCAACTTCACCAATTGACAGTGAAATACGGTACACTTCTATCAATCATCTGGTTTGGTGCTATACGGGCAGGAGGAAGAGCTGCGATGGTCGGCCATGTTGGGATGGTTTTTTCGAGCGTGCTCTGATGATTCCTTGCTTAGGGAAGATGGTGTGGTTTGGATCTGAGGATCCCCGTCTCTTTAAATAGACAATTAATTTAAAGGGTCAGGGTGGCAAATGTGAAAATGCCCCGACTTCTCGCATTCACTCGACACATGGACGCTGGGACTATTAAGGTACAAAAGCCGATGAGTGTGACATTAAATGGGAAGCCGGACACTACTCTTTACAAAAGGTACTTTGGAGAATTCGGAGAAGGAACCCACCTTGCAATGTCGAAGACAATCTGTGTGCTGGACTCATTGTCATTGGAGGCTAGTTCGGGGGCTACTGAGGGAGTCCTGGATTAGGGGGTCCTCGAATAGCCGGACTATATACGTTAGCCGGACTGTTGGGCTATGAATACAAGATGGAAGACTTCGTCTCGTGTCCGGGTGGGACTCTCCTTTGCATGGAAGGCAAGCTTGGCGATTCGGATATGTAGATTCCCTTCTTTGTAACCGACTTTGTGTAACCCTATCCCCCTCCGGTGTCTATATAAACCGGAGTGTTTAGTCCGTAGGACAACAACAATCATAATCATAGGCTAGCTTCTAGGGTTAGCCTCTATGATCTCGTGCTAGATCAACTCTTGTAATACTCATATCATCAAGATCAATCAAGCAGGAAGTAGGGTATTACCTCCAAAGAGAGGGCCCGAACCTAGGTAAACATAGTGTCCCCCTCCTCCTGTTACCATTAGCCTTAGACGCACAGTTCGGGACCACCCTAGCCGAGATCCATCGGTTTTGACACCGATAATGGGCCTTAGTGGAAGAGAGGAGGCGGCGCGCAGGTAGATGCGCCCCCCAGGCCAAACCGAATAGGACTAGTGGTGTGGGCGCGGCCCCCTTTTCCTTCTTATCCTCTACCTGTTTCCCCTTATCCCCTTCTCCGGAAAGGAAGGGGGAATCCTACTAGGACTGGGAGTCTTGGTAGGACTCCCCACACTTGGCGTGCCCCCTAGGCCGTCCTCCTCCTCCCTTCCTCCTTTATATACAGGGGCAGGGGGCACCCCAAATACACATCAATTGTTCTCTTTGCCGTGTGCGGTTCCCCCTCCACAGTTTACTCCTCCGGTCATAGCGTCATAGTGCTTAGGCGAAGCCCTGCGCAGATCACATCATCAACATAGTCACCATGCCGTCGTGCTGGCGGAATGCTCCCTCAACCCTCTACTGGATCAAGACTTTGAGGGACATCATCGAGCTGAACGTGTGCTGAACACGGAGGTGCCATATGTTTGGTACTTGGATCGGTTGGATCGTGAAGACGTTCGACTACATCAACTGCATTAACTAACGCTTCCTCTTCCGGTCTACGAGGGTACGTGGACACACTCTTCCCCTCTCGTTGCTATGAATCTCCTAGATAGATCTTGCATGATCTTAGGCATTGTTTTTGAAATTGCATGCTATGTTCCCCAACACCGTGCCGTTGAAAATGTTTTTGAAGTCTCGGTTCTAAGCCGTAAAGCATGGTGCACTAAACTATTAAGTAGTCACCATATTGAGCTAGCCAAACATTCATAACGTCTGCATCTGCTCCTGCAATAGGTCTATCACCTAGCGGTGCATCAAGAACATAATTCTTCTGTGCAGAAATTAGGATAAACCTCAGATCACGGAACCAGTCTGCATCATTGCTACTCTTATCTTTCAACTTAGTTTTTTCTAGGAACATATCAAAAACATAGGGGAGCTACGACGCGAGCTATTGGTCTACAACATAATTTGCAAATACTATCAGGACTAAGTCCATGATAAACTAAAGTTCAATTAATCATATTACTTAAGAACTCCCACTTAGATAGACATCCCTCAAGTCATCTAAATGATACATGATCCAAATCAGCTAAACCATGTCTGATCATCACGTGAGATGGAGTAGTCATCAATGGTGAACATCTCTATGTTGATCATATCTACTATATGATTCACGTTCAAACTTTCGGTCTCCAATGTTCCGAGCCCATATCTGTATATGCTAGGCTCGTCAAGTTTAACCCGAGTATTCTACACATGCAAAACTGGCTTGCACCCGTTGTATGTGAACGTAGAGCTTATCACACCCGATCGTCATGTCGTGTCTCGGCACGACGAACTGTAGCAACGGTGCATACTCAGGGAGAACACTTATACCTTGAAATTTAGTAAGGGATCATCTTATAATGCTACTACTGTACTAATCAAAATAAGATTCATAATAGATAAACAACACATGCAATCAAAATATGTGACATGATATGGCCATCATCATCTTGTGCCTTTGATCTCCATCTCCTAAGCACCGTCATGATCTCCATTATCACCGGCTTGACATCTTGATCTCCATCGTAGCATCATTGTCGTCTCACCAACTATTGCTACTACGACTATCGCTACCGCATAGTGATAAAGTAAAGCAATTACATGGCCATTGCATTTCATACAATAAAGCGACAACCATATGGCTCCTGCCAGTTGCCGATAACTCTGTTACAAAACATGATCATCTCATACAACAATTTATATCAAATCATTTCTTGACCATATCACATCACAACAAGCCCTACAAAAACAAGTTAGACATCCTCTACTTTGTTGTTGCAGGTTTTGCGTGGCTGCTACGGGCTTCTAGCAAGAACCGTTCTTACCCACGCATCAAAACCACAACGATTTTTTGTCAAGTGTGTTGTTTTAACCTTCAACAAGGATCGCACGTAGTCAAACTCGGTTCAACTAAAGTTGGAGAAACAGACACCCGCCAGCCACCTATATGCAAAGCACGTCGGTAGAACCAGCCTCATGAACACGACCATGTAATGTCGGCCCGGGACGCTTCATCCAACAATATCGCTGAATCAAAGTAAGATGTTTGTGGTAAGCAGTATGACTATTATAGCCCACAACTCTTTGTGTTCTACTCGTGCATATCATCTACGCATAGACCTGGCTCAGATGCCACTGTTGGGGAATGTAGCATGCAATTTCAAAAAATTCCTACGATCACGCAAGATCTATCTAGGAGATGCATAGCAACGAGAGGGGGGAGTGTGTCCACGTACCCTCGTAGACCGAAAGCGGAAGCATTTAGTTAACGCAGTTGATGTAGTCGAACGTCTTCATGGTCCAACTGATCCAAGTACCGAACGTACGACACCTCCGTGTTCAGCACACGTTCAGCTCGATGATGTCCCTCGAACTCTTGATCCAGTAGTGGGTCGAGGGAGAGTTCCTTCAGCACGACGGTGTGGTGACGGTGTTGATGATGTGATCCATGCAGGGCTTTACCTAAGAACTACGACGCTATGACCGGAGGAGTAAACTATGGAGGGGGGCACCGCACACGGCAAAGAGAACAATTGATGTGCCTTTGGGGTGCCCCATGCCAACATATATAAAGCTGGGGGGAGAGAGGCCGGCGGCCAGGAGGTGCTCTCCATGGGGGGAGTCCTACTTGGACTCCTAGTCCAAGTAGGATTCGCCCCCCCCCCCTCTACCTTTTTTTCATCGGAGGGAATAGGAAGGAGAGGGAGAGGGAAAGGAAAGGGGGCGCCGCCCCCTCCTACTTGTCCTATTTGGACTCCCAAGGAGGGGGGCGCGCGGCTACCCCCCGCGAGCTTCCTCTCTCTCCCTTAGGCCCATGTTGGCCCAACACTTCCCCGAGGGGTTCCGGTAACCCCTCGGTACTCTGAAAAATGTACGAACATTATCAATATTTACCTCTCAACTCATCATCATGTCTGCGAACTCATCCGATACTCCGAACAAACTTGAGTCATGAAAAACACATAACTCATAATACAAACCGCCATCGAATGTTAAGCATGCGGACCCCACGGGTTCGAGAACTATGTAGACATGATCGAGAAACATCTCCGATCATAACCAATAGTGAAACCTGGATGCTCATATTGGCTCCTCCATATTCTACGAAGATCTTTGTCGGTCAAACCGCACAATAACATACGTTGTTCCCTTTGTCATCGGTATGATACTTGCCCGAGGGTATCTTCATACCTAGTTAAATCTCATTACCGGCAACTCTCTTTACTCGTTCTGTACTGCTTCATTCCACAACTAACTCATTAGTTACATTGCTTGCAAGGCTTATTGTAATGATCATTGCCGAGAGGGCCCAGAGATACCTCTCCGATACACGGAGTGACAAATCCTAATCTCGATCTACGCCAACCCAAAAAACACCTTTGGAGACACCTGTAGAGCATCTTTATAATCACCCAGTTACACTATGATGTTTGATAGCACACAAGGTGTTCCTGCGGTATTCCGGAGTTGCATAATCTCATAGTGAGAGGAACTTGTATAAGTCATGAAGAAAGCAATAGCAATAAAACTTAACGATCATTATGCTAAGCTAATGGATGGGTCTTATCCATCACATCATTCTCCTAGTGATGTGATCCTGTTCATCAAATGACAACACATGTCCATGGCTAGGAAACTTAACATCTTTGATCAACGAGCTAGTCTAGTAGAGGCATACTAGGGGCACGGTGTTTTGTCTATGTATTCACACATGTATCAAGTTTCCGGTTATTACAATTCTAGCATGAATAATAAACATTTATCATAAATAAGGAAATATAAAATAACAACTTTATTATTGCCTCTAGGGCATATTTCCTTCAATACGGTGGGCGAACAAATTACTGCCGACCAATTGATAGAAAAATGCAAAGTTATGACGATATCTAAGGCAATGATCATGAATATAGGCATCACATCCGTATCAAATAGACCGAAACGATTCTGCATCTACTACTATTACTCCACGCATTGACCACTATCTAGCATGCATCTAGAGTATTAAGTTCATAAATAACGGAGTAATGCATTAAGTAAGATGACATTATGTAGAGGAATTAACTCAAGCAATATGATGAAAACCCAATCTGTTTATCCTCGACGGCAACAATACAATACATGCCTTGTTGCCCCTACTGTCACTGGGAAAGGACACCACAAGATTGAACCCAAAGCTAAGCACTTCTACCATTGCAACAAAAACCAATCTAGTTGGCTAAACCGAACTGATAGTTCGAAGATAATTACAAAGATATCAAATCATTCATATAAGATTTCAGAGAAGATTCAAATAATATTCATAGATAAGCTGATCATAAATCAGGAATTCATCGGATCTCGGCAAACACACTGCAAAATATTATTACATCGAATAGATCTCGAAGAACATCGAGGAGAACATTGTATTGAGAATCAAAGAGAGAGAATAAGCCATCTAGATACTAGCTATGGACCCATAGGTCTGTGGTAAACTACTCACGCTTCATCGGAAGCGCAATAGAGTTGATGTAGAAGCCCTCCGTGATCGAATCCCCCTCCAACAAGACGCCGGAAAAAGCCCCTAGATGGGATCTCATGGGTACAGAAGGTTGCAACGATGGAAAAGTGTTTTCGTGGATGCCCCCGTTGGTTTGGGGATATATGGGAATATATAGGTGAAAGAATTAGGTCAGGGGGGGGTCTAGGGGCCCACTAGGGTGGGGGCGCGCCCTACCCCCTGGGCGCGCCCTCCGTCCTTGTGGCCTCCTCGTGGCTCCTTCGAGTTCATCTCCAAGTCTCCTGGTTGTCTTATGGTCCAAGAAAAATCATTGCGAAGGTTCCATTCCGTTTGGACTCCGTTTTGGTATTCCTTTTTTGCGAAACTCAAAAACAAGGAAAAATAGGAACTGGTACTGGGCTCTAGGTTAATAGGTTAGTCCCAAAAATAATATAAAATAGCATATTAATGCATATAAAACATCCAAAACAGATAATATAATAGAATGGAACAATCAAAAGTTATAGATACGTTGGAGACATATGAACAATCACCATATTCTATTCCACCTATAGTGTTATGTCCATGGCTGACGCTCATGTATTGCATGAAAGCTGAAAAAGTTTGAGAACACCAAAAGTACGAAACAAATGCTTGGCCAGTCATCAAGGTTGTACATGATTTGAATATTTTGTGTGATGAAGATGGAGCATAGCCAGACTATTTGATTTTGTAGGGATAGCTTTCTTTGGCCATGTTATTTTGAAAAGACATGATTGCTTTGTTAGTATTCTTGAAGTATTATTGTTTTTATGTCAATATTGAACTTTTGTTTTGAATCTTATGGATCTAAACATTCATGCCACAATAAAGAATAAATACATGGATAAATATGTTAGGTAGTATCCCACATCAAAAATTCTGTTTTTATCATTTACCTACTCGAGGACGAGCAGGGATTAAGCTTGGGGATGCTTGATACGTCTCCAACGTATCTATAATTTTTGATTGTTCCATGATATTATATTATCTATTTTGGATGTTTTATATGCATTAATATACTATTTTATATTATTTTTGGGTCTAACATATTAACCTAGAGCCTAGTGCCAGTTTCTGTTTTTCCTTGTTTTTGAGCTTCGCTGAGAAGGAATACCAAACGGAGTCCAAACAAAATAAAACCTTCGCAAGGATTTTTCTTGGACCAGAAGACACCTAGAAGACTTGGAGATCAAGTCGAAAGAGCCACGAGGCGGCCACAAGGGGGTAGGGCGCGCCCAGGGGGTAGGACGCGCCCCATGCCTTGTGGGCCCCTCGTGACTCCCTTGACCTAATTCTTGATCTTATATACTCACATATATCCCCAAACCACCAGAAGCATCTACGAAAAAACATTTCCACTGCCACAACCTTCTGTACCCGTGAGATCCCATCTAGGGGACTTTTCCGGCATCCTGCTGGAGGGGGATTCGATCATGGAGGGCTTCTACATCAACTCTATTGCCCTTCCAATGAAGCGTGTGAAGGAAATATGCCCTAGAGGCAATAATAAAGTTGTTGTTTCATATTTCCTTATTTAGGATAAATGTTTATTATTCATGCTAGAATTGTATTAACCGGAAACTTGATACATGTGTGGATACATAGACAAAACACCTTGTCCCTAGTAAGCCTCTACTGGACTTGCTTGTTAATCAAAGATGGTTAAGTTTCCTAACCATGTACATGTGTTGTCACTTGATGAACGAGATCACATCATTAGAGAATGAAGTGACAGACAAGACCCATCCGTTAGCTTAGCATAATGATCATTTAGTTTTATTTATATTGCTTTCTTCATGTCAAATACATGTTCCTCTAACTATGAGATTATCCAACTCTGATAACCCACAAGTATAGGGGATCACAATAGTTTTCGAGGGTAGAGTATTCAACCTAAATTTATAGATTCAACACAAGGCGAGCCAAAGAATGTTTGCAAGTATTAGTAGTTGAGTTGTCAATTCAACCACACCTGGAAATTAATTATCTACATCAAAGTGATCAGTAGCAAAGAAATATGATAGTTTTGATAGTAGTAGCAACAACAATAGTAACGGTAGTAGTAGCAACAGTAATAACTTAGCAAGAACAACATAAGATAAATTCGTAGGCATTGGATCGGTGACTCGTTGGATGATATTCATCATGAGACAGTCATAACCTAGGGAGATACGACACTAGCTCCTGTTCATAAATATAATGTAGGCATGTATTCAGTAAATAGTCATACGTGCTTATGGAAAGATCTTGCATGACATATTTTGTCCTATCCTGCCGTGGCAGCACGGTCCTATTGGAAACTAAGGGATATTAAGGCCTCCTTTTAGTAGAGAACTGGAACAAAGCATTAACACATGGTGAATACATGAACTCCTCAAACTACGGTCATCATCGGGAGTGGTCCTGACTATTGTCACACCGGGGTTGCCGGATCATAACACGTAGTAGGTGACTATAACTTGTAAGATCGGATCTAGAACATGGATATAATGGTGATAACATAAATGGTTCAGATCTGAAATCATGGCACCCCGGGCCTAAAGTGAGAAGCATTAAGCATGGCAAAGTCATATCAACATCAATATCAGAACATAGTGGATACTAGGGATAAGGCCATAAAAAAACTAACTCAATTACATAATGAATCTCATCCAACTCCTCACCGACCAGCGAGCCTACGAAGGAATTACTCACTCCTGGTGGGGAGCATCATGTATTTAGCGATGGAGATGTGTTGGTGATGACGAAGATCGAAGATCCCCCTCTCCGGAGCCCCAAACAGACTTCAGATCTGGCATCCTGATGAAGAACAGGAGACGGCGGCGGCTCCATCTCGTGAAATGCGATAATTCTATCTCCCTGATTTTTTTTCTGGAAATATGTGATTTTATAGCGTCGGTTTCAGGGTCATCGGGGCCACCAGGTGGGGACACCCCACCTGGGTGTGCCTAGAGGAGGTGGCGCGCCCTGGTGGGTTGTGCCACCCAGGTGCCCCCTCTGGTGGTTCTTGGCTCGAGATATTTTCTTTTATTGTATAAAAAATCCTTGCAAAGTTTCGTTCCATTCCGAGAACTTTTATTTCTGCACAAAAACAACACCATGGTAGTTCTGCTGAAAACAACGTTGGTCCAGGTTAGTTTCATTCAAATTATGCAAATTAGAGTCCAAAACAAGAGGAAAAGCGTTAGGAAAAGTAGATACAACAGAGACGTATCAACTCTTCCAAGGTTAAACCTTTGCTTGTCCTCAAGCAATTCAGTTGATAAACTGAAAGTGAAAAAGAAAAACTTTTACGAACTATTTTGCTCTTGTTTCATAAATAAGCTTAAACAACACCCAAGTTTTCAGCAAAGATTATAACTAACCATGTCGGCAATAACACTTAAAAATTATATTAACTCATATCAATGACATAATCAACTAGAGAGCAGATAATAAGATATCTCAAATAGTGACAAATTGTCAAGGCAACCTTGATATAATATGACAATAGTGGTATCTTGCTATCCCTTTCTGAGACCGCAAAACATATATGCAGAGCACCCCCCAAAGTTCAAGCAGTGACTAAAGATTGTAATTCATGGTAGAAAAGATCCAGTCATGATGCACCCAACATTAGCTATACACAATGCATCAGCATGACAGCAGTGCTCCCAGGTTCTGGCGCTTATTTGGGAAGGTGATGACGCAACATAAAAGTAAATAGATAGTCCCTTCGTAGAGGGAAGCAGTGATTCACAGAGGTGCCAAAGCTCAAGTTTTTAAAACTGAGGTAAATGAAATTTTGAGACATGCACCCTTCTCATTTACTTCACGCTATCAGTTATCAATATCTTCCATGCTAAACATGCTAGTGGCGGTTCCCAAGCAGAAAAGTAAAGGTTATGACTCCATTGGGAGTTTTTGTTTGATTATTTGAGAGATCAATTCTTTTTGCAGTTTGGGACTGGGCATCCCTATCACCGCCCTTTTCTCGTGCGATGGCGAGTGAATAAACACTCGACCTGAGAATAGCCCACTTAGCATGGAAGATACCCACTTCCTCCTGTCATTCCACGAACGATCCAGGCACACAAAAATGCTATTTATTTGAAGTTTTTAGAGATGGCACATGCAAATTTACTTAGGACGGCAGGGTAATACCGCATATAGGTAGGTACGATGGACTCATCTGGATTAAGTTGGGTTTAATGTTTTTGATGTACAAGCAGAAATCCCACTTTAGTACAGGCGAAGGCTAGAAAATAGGTTCAGAAGCGGCCAGCTAGTGAGCAACAACGGTCATGAACATGCATTATGCATAAAGTGACATTGGATACTAGCATGAGTAGGATATGAACACCATGAACATAAATATCATAGATGCTATGTTGGTTTTGATTCAACTACATGCATGAACATGTGCCAAGTCAAGCCACACATTCAGAGGAGGATACCATTTCATCATAATACATCACCATCATGTTAACGCAATGTTGATATCCAAGATAAGTCATTATTCACTCCTAGCTACTTATGCATGGCATGAGAAACTATAATCTCTAATTGTCATTTTAAACATGTTTGATCATACATAGGCTGAATCATGGATACTAGGTTAAACATATTTACAAAAATAGAACAAGTCAAGTTCATACCCGTTTCTCTCTGCCACGACCAGTTCATCTAATATCTTTATTATTGCCTTTCACTTGCACGACCGAATGATTTGAAAATAATAATAGTGCAAGAGTGTCGTGGACTAAGCTGGAATCTGCAAACATTTTATTCAACAGGAGAAGACAAGGTAATATGGGCTCTTTGTTAGATCAACAATAATTCAAATGAGAGACACTCAACATTTTCATCATGGTCTTGTCCTTGGTATGACTCACCAAAAAGAAAAGAAATTCAGGGAAACACATCGAAATATTTTCGGAGTTTTTGGTTTTTTTCATAAGCAAGCAAATAGAAAGGAGAAAAGCAAAAACGAGAACAACTATTTACACGGTAAAGCTCCCAACGAGTAAAAGAAGAACAAGGATTTTTTTTCTTTTTTCTTTTCAGTGCTACAACAATTTAAACTAGGAAGAAAAAATCAAAAAGAAGCAAGAAAAATATTTTTGGATTTTCTCAAAGTTTTTCAAACACACAAGAAGAAAGCAAGAAAATAAATCTAACATGGATAATACAATGGAAAAGTGTGAACACGGACAACTGTCATGAAATGTGTGAACATGAATGTAATGTCGGTGGGAAATACATACTCCCCCAACCTTAGGCTATTGGCCTAACTTGGCAATCAGTCAGTAGCATGTGTAATGGTCGGAGGGGTAGTCCATGGAGGCTCTGGGTGTGGATGCCTCAGCCCGCCGTGCAACCACAACTGCTGTGTTATGAGCTTGGGCCTCACTATCAAGAACATAATATCTTCCCCTGTTATGAACATCAAAGAGAGCAGGTGCAGGCAAATATGTGTCTACCACGGAGTCCTTGTTTAATATCAAATTATAAGTGAAATTATGGGGATCACCCCTCAAAATCTTATGACGTTTCATAGCATCAAAGTCTAGGTACTGCGTGGGTAAAATAGGATCATAGCGCAAAGGTGAAAAACCTAGCCCTCTTGCTAAGCATGTGGCATAAATTCCACCATAAAAATATCCACTACCGGCATTGTGTTGTAATCTACGTGCGACAATCGCTCCAAGATTATAACTCCTATCACCGTTGAGAGCGGTGTGTATGAGGCTCATGTCAGGAGCACAAAGTGTACTACAATCCTGTTTGCCTACAATACATTTTCCATTAAATAATGTGAAGTACTAAATTGTAGGAAAATGAATGCTCTTTATTCTACCTTGCATCACTCCCCTAGTTTCACCATAGCAAAGACTAGTCAAAAATATTTCAAACTCAGACCTCGATGGCTCATCGAGCGAACCCCGGAATGGGATTTTGTAGAGGTGAGCAAACCTTTCTAAAGAAATGGTAAATGGATTTTCATACAGTTTAAATGACAACCTAGACTCATGGGGAAGGAATTTAAATCCTTTGACAAATGATTCAGTGAGGATGAGGTATTGGTGGCACTTATCTGAAATGTAGGGACCGAGGTCGGCATTGTGAAAATATTGCTCGAATTCCTCCTTAATGCCCACGCTCACCATATAATCGTTGCATAGCCATAAGCATGTTTTTGTGGTGGCACTTCGAATGGAACTTTCACTTGGTTCAACATAAGACCGATGAGTAGAGCTGCTGCTAGAAGATGCCTCCGACGATCTCCTCCTTGAAGAACTCCTTCCAAAAAGGTTCATCATATTCGCGTACAATTTTCTAAAAAAAATTGGTCACAAAAACTAGTTAAAAACTTCATAAGAAGGGTAGCAACTACTCATAGGGTTGTATGGAGGCCATATCAAGCATTCAAACTACTTAGAACTCTATGAATTCAACATGCAAGCTCACTACAGCAGCACCAAGAGTAGCTAATTATTCCAAATATAAGCCACTAAAACAAAAACTAATTGGACACATGGAGGAGTCACATACCAAGCAACAAATTCCCAAAACAGTTTCAGACACAAAGCTTCGAGCAAAGAGATCGAAATCCGCGGTTTCAGGAGCAGGAACATGAGAGAGAAAGAGTGCATGGTGATTTTTTTCTGGGTGAATGTGGTGATGTGGGAAGAAGAAGTAAGTGAGGGGGACCACGTGGGGACCACAACCCACCAGGGAGTGCCTCGGGGTCCTAGCGCCCAGGTGGGTTATGCCCACCTGGTTGTCGGGGAAGCTGATCCACGAACACCTATGGGGACCGGCGGACCGAGCCCCTTTCGGTTCGGCGAGGGGGGCGGAGGTCGCACGAAGAGCGGATCGAGGCGAAGCACACGAGCAGTTTACCAAGCTTCGGAGCTCTCCGGAGGGATAATACTCCTACTGCTGCTTGTCTGATTGTATTGAGTTCTTGCTCGAGAGCGCTGAGTGCTACAGTACACACGAGCCGCTAACGAGACCGAGCGTGAGTGTTTTTCTGGCCTTCAAACCTCTGCCCTACGTTGCGCATGGGCCTCCTTTTATATGCTCAAGGGGTCTCCGACAGGTGGCAACGTAGACAAGGGCAAAAATGGAAAAGGAATTGCGGTTGGTACAACTACTTGTACAGTGTATCCTACCTAACCCTGACGGCAGGGGACAAAGGCATTAAATGCCCGTCTGCGTCGCCCAAATAGTGCAAAAAGGACCGTCAGGGGCGCCACCGTTCACCACGATGGCAGTCTTGTCAGCGTCGCTTGCCACCGCGCACCGCTGGCTGCACAGCCTCTTGCCACGCGCGTCTGGAAAGGCCTCAGGGCGACACGTTGGTGGATGTGCTGGAGCGCGGGTACTGAGTGGTAGCTTGTCGCGGCAAGCGCCTTGCCGCGGATATTGTCTTGTCGCGCCCGGAAGCTTGTCGCTCACCGGGCCTTGCCGGGACGCGTGGCGCATCGCGGCAAGTTCCTTGAGATGCCTTGGTTGGCCTTCCCGGCAAGCTCCTCTTGCCGGGGCCTTGTCTCCTTGGCCTGAATACTTTGTTCTTGAATGGCTCCAAAGGAACCATGGAGGACCTTGGCTGTCACCCGGCAAGCCTTGCCGCGGGGTGCTGCAACTGCCCGTGCACAAGTTCGGGATACTAGGGTACCCGTACTCTAGTACACCGACAGGAGCCCCAGGGCCTGGGCCACACACGGTGTCGAGCGCTGTTGGGCCAGGCCCAAAACAAGGCACGGGCACGCGCGGCCTGGGTTACGCCGTATCTTACTCCGTATCCACCGCGCCCTCCCGAACGACACGTGTTGAATGCGGCGTCGTGGGGGAGATCGTGGGTGGTTTCTTTATTCGGAATAACGGAACGCCCGCCCCCTCCCTCTTTATAAGCAGGGGAAACAGGGGCAGTTCGCCCATCTCGCTGGTTGCTACTCCAATCTCAGAAATCTCCGCCGCTCCCCCCTTCTTCCCAAAGCTGAAAGAGAGAAGCGCTCCGCCCCCCATCGCCACCAGCATCACCAACGCCGCCGATCTCCCCCACCACCTTCGTCATGGTTCCGAAAGCCGACAAGGGGAAGGTCGTGAAGTCGGCCGAGGCGCAGCGGCTCGCGGCGGTGCGAAAGGAGCGGGCAATCTCCCCCCCCCCCAGCTCGACGCGAAGGAGCTGAGGGAGTACTACTACCTCTTCTGGTCGACGGAGACGCGAGCGCATCCGCGCACGAAGGTACTCCCAGCTGCCGCTTCGGAACTGGCTCCGAATGGATACCCTTTCTTCGCACTGTTCTTCTACTACGGGCTCTGCCCGCCTTTCTCTGAATTTTTCTGCGATATCATGAACACCTACGGGTTCCGCCTCCTTGACTTCACCCCCAATGCCGTTCAGACCATGGCAGTTTTCGCACATCTCTGCGAAAACTTTGTCGGAGTCCATCCAAATGTCGCTCTTTTTCGCCACTTCTTTATGCCCCGAGTCGAGAGAGGAGAACCTTTATCCGGCGGAATCGCCTGGATCTCAAGAGCTGGCAAGAAGGAAGCTTATCTAGAGGGAGAGCTCCGCAGCAAGTGGGAGGAATGGAGAGCAGAATGGTGCTGGATTGTCGAGGAGAACCTGCATCCATTCACCGCCCAGCGCCAAGTCCCAATAGCGCGCGGCAACGATTGGAGCAACGTGGCCCCGGAAGACGATAGGCTGAAGATTGCCGTCATCCGGATCTTACGCCTCAGGCTTGCCGGGCTCACCGTAGGCGCCGTTGGCGCAGATTTCCTTCACCGCCGCATCGCCCCCTGCAGGAGAGGAGGAGACCCGCCTGGGAGTTCCAAAACTCGGCAGATATCATGAGGCTGCGCCCGGGCCTCAACTTCAACTTCACTGTCCTGGAACTGGACACGATGATCTTGGAGCTGTTCAAGCGCGATCCTCAGCATCCCGAAGCGTTCATGTTGCCGAGGGGTGTCATTCCGTTGTGCAACAACTCCTCACTCGACCGCATCCGCGCAATGATGCCGCTGTGCGATTCGCATGGAATCGTCCCAACTTGGCAAGAGCCTGTGGACGACGTCGTGCGGGATTTCTTTGACGGCTTGGTAGAAGTGCCGGTCCGCTCCGACGAACAGAAGAGCCTCACCCGCGACACCACCGATGCGGAGATGCAGCGCATCGCCACTAGGCTGGAAGAGGCGGCAGCAGCCGCTACCGCGGGTGAGTTTGGATTCACCGTGGAGGAGGCAGAGGCAGCAGAGGTGGCAAGTCTTGTCGAGCGAGAGGAGTTTGCCGGCGAGGAAGAGCTTGTCGGGCCTGAAGCTGAGTCGAGCGAGCTCGCCGAGGGCGCGAGCGACTCGTTGAAGATCGGCTCCTCCTCCTCCCCACCTTCAGCCAGCTCGCCGCAAGCGGAGCCCCCAGCTCCACCAAGAAGGCGTCTCCGCAAGGCCAGGGACGTAGCAGGGCGGCAGGCGAATCAACAGCCGCCGTGCCGCGTGACACGCTCTACCGCGGCAAGCACTGTTGCCGCGGGAGCGCCTCACGCCGCTGCGGCAACTGGAGCGGGGTCTTCCCGGTCCACCGCTACAGCTCCTGCCAAGCGGACAAGGGAGCCTACTCCTCCGCCTCGTCGCACCGGAGGCGAGTCGGACTTCGATCTCTCCACGCTCAGCTCCGACGAGGAAGAAGAAGAGTAAGATTCTTTGTTGTACTTGTAGTTCTTCAATTCTTGCTGTTTTGCCTTGTATCTGATTTGCTTTACTCCGAACCCATCCCTTTTCAGGACTCTGGCCCAGAGAGCGGCGAAGAGAGCCAAGGTCCCGGTGATTGTCATCGAGGACGAACCCACCGCGACAGCAGGGGGCGTGCCCGAGACCACCTTGCCGGACCCGGCAACTTTTCCCCAAAGCAGCCCCCATCGCAGCCCCCAGCGTAAGTATATAGTTTACTTCCTGCTGTCTGGCGCGCATGGGTGACCTTTCTTTGCTGATATCTGACTGTTGGTTTGTGTAGGAGCAGAGCAGCCTCACCAGGAGAGTCCGGAAGCCGTTTCCGAAGTGCCATCTGCTTCGACTACACCGCCCAGGGAGAATTCCCCGGCAAGGGAGCGTTCTCCGGCAAGGGAGAACTCTCCGGCAAGGGACAGTTCTCCGGCAAGGGACAGCACCACTGATCCTCCGGTGGTTGAGACCACGACTGCAGATCCTAGTACAGGTAATCCTCTTGCTTGAAAACTTCCCTTGGGTTCTTCTTCTTCTGATTTTCTCTTTGGATATTTGCTTGACTTTTCTCTTTTTTCCGTTCGTCAGATCCATCTGCCACGGAGCTGATGGAAACCGAGGTCGCCGGCGAGGATGGCGCGCACAGCAATACCGACGACGTCGTTGCCACCGAAGGAGAAGCCAGCGCTGATGATCCCACCGGCGAAGAGGCCGCCAAAGCTGCCGCCGCAGAAGCTGGCGAGGGATCCGGCGATCGCACTGACGGCCCCGAGGCCGCAGGAGCGTCAAGCGCTACGCCGATCGCCGATCCCTCCGCCGCTGCTGCAGCGCCAGGCTCCGAAGAGCCCCAGCCCGGCGCCTATTTGAAGGCCGGCGATGGCATCTTCATCAAGCTCCCCTGGGCGTCAAGCTCCAGGGTGCCGGTCGAAGGATAAACCGTGGATGGAGAGGTGCTCGCCTCCGCTGGGCTGACGCTGGTCGACGCACCAAGCAGCAGCAGCGACGAGCCTGAGGAGGAGCGGCTGCTGTAGAAGCTGTTGTCGCTTTACCGCGCCCGACAGGCCAAGCTGGAATCTCGAGAAGCGCTTGTCGCGAAGGCGGGAGTGGACATCGAGAAGCGCGCGGAGGAGCTCCGGGGTCTCAGGCAGGAAGCTCTCCGATCCCTGGCAGAGGAGCGGGAGCAAGTCGCCGAGGAGCGGAAAGCCTTCCTCCTCGAGAAGGCTGAGGTTGAAGAGCAACAGCGGCTCGCTGCCGAGAAGCTATCTGTGCAGGAAGGCGAATTGGCGCAGCGCAAGGTCAACCTTGACAGCCACGAGGAGGAGCTTGCCGCGCGCGAGCAAGCAATTGGCGGGGCTCTCAAGGAAGCAAAGGATGCTGCCGCAGCTGTCGAGGCCGCCAAGAAGGAGCTGGAGACGAAGATGGCGCAGCTGGAGGCCGATCTCAAGGCGAGCGGCGAGGAGCTTGCCGTGCTCAAGCGTGAGCGCGAGAAGGACGCCGCCGCTCATGGCGAGCTGCAGGGTCATCTCGCTGAGAGGAGCAAAGAGCTTAGCGCCGCCAAGGACTCCAACGCAGATCTTGAGTTGAAGTTGGCCACTTTGACCAAGACGCTGGACGGTGCTAGGGAGCAGGAAGTGGCCTTGAAGGAGAAGATCAAGGCCGACGAGGCGCTGCTGGCGAGTGCTGCTGCCGCCCAGAATGCTTTTAGGGAGACTATGGAGCACTGGACCGAGGGTCTCGTGAATGTCGCCGCCGCCATCGACGGGGAGCTGGCGCAGCTGGGGATGGAGGACCTCGGGTATTCTTCCGACGAGCACCTCCAACCCAGCGCCAAGCTCAGCTTGTTCTTCAAAGGCGTGGCGACGGCCCTCCAGCGACTCCGGGAGAAGATCCCAAAGCAGCTGGCCGACGAGTCGCGCAAGATCTGCACGGGAGTTCTTCAAAAGGTGCTGGTGAAGGTGGCCTTCCGCAACCCAGGCCTCAACCTCACCAACGTCCTCAGGTCCCTGCCGCCGGATGCTTATCTGGAAGCGCTCAAGGCCCTTGTCGCACCCATTATGGACAAGGTGAGCGAGATCAAGAGGGTTGAGGGCGATCGCATAGATTAGGCCGCCCGTTTTCTCTTTTTCTTTGTCGCTGTCGGTCATGTCATGAGAACAATCTGTTAGAGCTGCGACAAGCTATCTTGTAATATAACTATATTTTGGGTAGAGATTGCTGTGTTATTTCCTTTACTTGATTCCTTCGTTTGTATGTTTTTGCCCTACGCTTTTAGGGAACTTGTCGGCGCAGGCACCTTAGCCGCGAGCGCTGAGTGCGGGACATCAGCAGCCTGCTGGTGGTGCCGCTACCGACAAGAAACCTTGTCGCAACTAGTCGCAGCTCACTTAAGTTGTTGAGCGGACTCGAAACAAAGTAAGGGCGCAACTAGCTACGAGTTGGTTCCTCCGCGCACAGGTTTTCCATACAAAGTACGGTCGTTCAAGGAAGATAACTTAAAAATTTAAAACTGATTGCTCAAACTTTGGCAACTTAGCTTTTTTGTCGTTTGCTTTCCGGTAAGGCGAAACTTCCTTGAACGATGCCTAGTCCACACCATTATCTTCTCCTTTCCCCCCGGCAAACTTGTGGGCGAGGGAACCTTCCTTTTCTTTTTGAGAAAAAGAAAGAAGAGAAAATAAAGATATGGAGCCTTATGGCTCGTTATTGCTTACTGGGGGTAGGCGCTGCACAAAGTGTCAGATAACGCATGCCAAAAAATAGTATAAAGCATGAAATTGACAAGATGTGCGGAGCATATGAGCTTTACTTATGCACGGGGTCTGCGCCCGGCTTTGTACAAAGGATTACATGCAACATTGGCAAGACTTGTACAAAAGGTGGTTGCCGGAAAAGATTCCGGCAACCGCGCCCTACGGGTAAAACTTACGAAGATGCTCAATGTTCCAGGAGTTGCTCACCGGAATGCCATCTTCGGTCTCAAGGCGGACAGCGCCAGGCCTAGTGACTCGTTTCACCCGGTAAGGGCCTTCCCACTTTGGCGTCAACTTGTTGGAATTCTTGGCGGACTGAACGGGCCGAAGAACAAGGTCGCCTTCCTCGAAACTTCTGGCATTAACTTTGTGGCTATGGTAGCGGCGCAAAGCTTGCTGGTATCGAGCAGCTCGTACAGCAGCCTGAAGACGGTCTTCCTCAAGGAGCAGCGCGTCATCTTGTCGCAGCTGCTCTTGCTCAAGCTCATCATAAGCGAGCACTCGAGGTGATCCGTATACGAGTTCCGTGGGGAGAACTGCCTCTGCTCCATAGACTAGAGCGAAAGGTGTCTGGCCAGTGGCTCGATTTGGCGTCGTCCTGATCGACCAAAGAACCACCGGTAGCTCCTCAATCCAGTTCCTTCCGCACTTGCGCAACCTGTCGAAAGTCCTGGTCTTGAGCCCGCGCAGCACTTCAGCATTTGCCCTCTCCGCTTGACCGTTGCTTCTCGGATGAGCAACAGAAGCGAAGCAGACCTTGGCGCCAAGATCTTGGACGTACTGCATGAAGGTGTGGCTCGTGAATTATGTGCCGTTGTCGGTGATGATCCTGTTAGGGATCCCGAAACGGCAAACAATCGACCTGAAGAACTTGACTGTTGACTGTGCTGTCACCTTCCTCACTGGTTCCACTTCCGGCCACTTTGTGAACTTGTCGATTGCAACGTACAAGTACTCAAAGCCCCCGACAGCTCGGGGAAAAGGGCCGAGGATATCGAGCCCCCAGACCGAAAATGGCTAGGATAAAGGGATTGTCTGGAGAGCTTGAGCTGGCTGGTGTATCTGCTTGGAATGGAACTGGCACGCTTCACACTGGGTTACTTGTGCAGTTGCATCCTGGAGGGCTGTCGGCCAAAAGAAACCTTGCCGGAACGCTTTGCCGGCAAGTGCTCTCGCGCCAATGTGGTGACCACATATGCCTCCATGTATCTCTCCCAACAGCTTTTGTCCGTCCTCCCGGTGAATACACTTCAATTTCACGCGGTTGAGTGTTCTTCTGTACAGTGTGTCGTCGACAAACTGGTACATACTTGACTGTCAGGCTACTCTTTCCGCTTCTTCTTGCTCTTCGGGAAGTTCTCCTGTCTGAAGGAAACGGACAATCTGCTGTGCCCATGCTGGAGCTTGTGGCTCGACAACAAAGACTAAAGGCACATCTGCTGCTGCGGGAACATCCGCTTCTACGGCGAGAACCTGCGGCTCAGCCGGAGCTTGGCGTTCCCCGGCAAGCTTGCCGGAGCAAAACTTGTCGGGAGCGTCTGCTTCAACGAAACAAACCCTAAGGCTTGCCGGAGCAGACTGCTCCTCAGCACCTTTGGTGTTGATCTTGAGGACCTTCTTGACGGCGGCTTCGGGGAGCTCTGCCGGAAAATAGTCAACATAAATCAACTTCCTCTTCTTGCTCTTTCCAGTTGATGGCGTTACAGACGGTTGAGTCAGCTTGAGCACAAAGATCCCTGGTTCCACAGGTAACTTCAGTGCGGCGCACTTTGACAGGCCATCGGCAATGTCGTTCTGAGCTCTTGGAACATGTTCCATCTGTAGGCCGTCAAAGTGCTCTTCTAGCTTTCTCACTTCACCAACGTAGGCTTCCATCAACGGACTCTGATAATTCTTGTTCACTTGGCGGACGACAAGCTGTGAGTCACCCCTGACAATGAGCTTCTTGATCCCAAGGTCTGCTGCGATCCTGAGACCGGCAAGCAAACCTTCATACTCAGCGGTATTGTTCGTTGCTTGCTCCTTGGGAAAGTGCATCTGGACTACGTACTTGAGGTGCTCTCCGGTGGGTGCAACAAGTAGCACGCCCGCACCGGCGCCTTGCAGCGAGAAGGCACCATCAAAGTACACCAGCCATTCTTTGCTTGCTTCCTTAACGGGGATGCTCGTTTCTGGAATTTCTTCATCTTGTCTTGGCGTCCACTCTGATATGAACTCTGCCAATGCTCTGCTTTGGATAGTTGAAGTGCTCTCAAACTTGAGGCCAAAGCTTGACAGTTCCAGTGCCCACTCGACAATCCTGCCTGTTGCTTTTGGATTTTGCAGTATCCTCTTCAGCGGAAAACGAGTGACGACTGTGATCTCATGTGCTTGGAAGTAATGGCGCAGTTTTCTCGAGGCCATGAGAAGGCCGAAAAGCAATTTCTATACACCAGAGTACCTTGACCTAGCCCCTTGCAGAAGGGAACTGACAAAGTAAACTGGGCGCTGCACCATTCTTTTCTGCATCTTCTCACGCGCCTGCGCAGATCCATCTTTGTCGGGACCAGAGCTTGCCGGTGAAGTGCTCTGCTTGTCGCTGGATGGATCTGCCGTGGTTGCTGGTTCATCATCCGCCTCCCTCTCTGCTACTAACGCAGCACTAACCACTAGATTGGTTACCGCAATATATAGCAGTAACTTCTCTTGTGGCTTAGGTGTGACAAGTGTTGGAGTGGAGGACAGGTATCTCTTTAAGTCCTGCAGCGCAGCCTCCCCTTCCGGAGTCCATTTCATTGGTCCTGCCCTTTTCAATATTTTGAAAAATGGCAGGGCGCGCTCAGCAGACCTAGAGATAAACCTGCTGAGAGCAGCTACGCAACCGGCAAGTCTTCGTACATCCTTGACGCGCTTTGGTGCTTCAATCTGCTCAATGGCCTTGATCTTGTCGGGATTGGCTTCAATTCCCCGCTGAGACACGAAGAACCCGAGAAGCTTGCCGGAGGGGACTCCAAACACACACTTCTCGGGGTTAAGCTTGAGGTTGATCTTGCGTAGATTTGCAAAGGTTTCGTCTAAGTTTTGAATCAGAGTCGCCTTGTCCTTGCTCTTGACCACTATGTCATCCATGTAGGCTTCCACATTTCTGTGTATTTGCGGTTCAAAAGCGTCATGGACTACCCTTGCAAATGTTGAACCAGCATTCTTTAAACCGAAAGGCATCCGTACGAAACAGTATGTGCCACATGGGGTGATGAATGCGGTCTTCTCCTCATCCTCTTCTGCCATGAAGATCTGATGGTATCCTGAGTATGCATCAAGAAATGAAAGCAAGTCACATCCGGCCATGGAGTCAACAATCTGGTCGATGCGCGGCAAGGGAAATGGGTCTTTGGGACAAGCTTTATTGACATCGGTAAAGTCGATACAAAGCCTCCATTTCCCGTTTGCCTTGCGCACAACTACAGGGTTGGCCAACCACATAGGATGGAGCACTCCTCTGACGAGGCCTGCTGCTTCCAACTTCTTGATTTCTTCTGCAATGAATTCTTGGCGCTCCACTGCCTGTTTCCTGACTTTCTGCTTGACGGGCCGCGCATGAGGACAAATGGCAAGATGGTGCTCGATTACTTTCTTGGGAACACCGGGGATGTCAGACGGTTGCCATGCAAATACGTCGACGTTCGCCCGCAGGAAAGCAACGAGCGCGCTTTCCTATTTAGGGTCGAGAGTGGCACTGATGGTGAAAGTACCACCAGTGCCATCCTCCTTGGCGGACACCTTCTTGGTCTCTGGTGGAGCTACCATTGTTTTCTTACACTTGCCGGTGGAGCTCGATGGTGCGTCCTCGACGGTAGCGCAGCACTCCGAAGAGGTGCGCTTGCCGGAGTGGGCATCAGAACTCTTGCCGGACTTGGTTTTCTTCTTCGCCCCAGGAGCTTCAAAGGCAAGTGACTTGCGATCTGTTGCGGCTGCTGCTTCCCGGTAGATCTTGTCGGCGCAGATAAGAGCATCCTTCTTGTCGCCAGGGACAGAGATGACACTTATCGGGCCTGGCATCTTCAGCATGTTGTACGCATAGTGAGAGGCTGCCATGAATTTGGCGAGCGCTGGACGGCCGAGTATCCCATTGTAAGGCAATGGAAAGTCAGCAACGTCGAAAGTGACCCTCTCAATCCTGAAGTTCAATTCGCTGCCAAATGTCACCGGCAACGTGATCTTTCCCTTCGGCTTGCTCCTTCCCGGATTGATGCCTTGGAACGTGCCGGTCTCTTCGAGCTCGCTATCAGGGATCTGGAGTTTCTGGAGTACCGCGGAGGAGATCAAGTTCAAGCCGGCCCCGCCGTCAACTGGCATCTTAGTGACCTTGAGGTTATGGATAGTTGGTGAAACCAACATCGGCAAGCACCCGACCACAGTTATGCGATCAGGGTGGTCCTCAATATCAAAGATGATAGGCGTGCTGGACCATTTCAGAGGCTTGCGTGACTCGACGGGTGGTTCTGCCGCATTGACTTCCCGCACCCACTGCTTGAGCTGGCGGTGTGAAGTATGCAGAGAAGCACTGCCGTCAACGCACATGACCTCTGTGGCTTTCTGGAACTCCTGCTCATCGGTCTCGTCATCATCCATATCTTCATCATTGTCGTCATCTTCATCCTTGTCGCGGCCACGGGGAGGTCTGTCTCCTTGCCGCTGCTTGGCCTTGCCACGACGTCCTCCTCGGCCGGGACATTTCTTGCCAGCTCCTCCAGCACCTTCCTAGGCTTTCTCCTTGTTGCGTCGCTCGTATTCAGCCTTTTGCTGCTCGACAAGCTGCTCGACCTTCTTGCAGCTCTGGAGGTCATGGCCCTTGGTGCGGTGGATCTTGTAGTACTGCTTGTTGGTGCCGTCCTGCTTGTCGGCGACCGCCACAGCCTCCTCGCCGGGGCTACCAGCTTTGGCTTTCTTGGCGCCACCTCCGTTGCCGGACTGCTCAACGACTAGCACATCTTTGCCTTTCTTCTTCCTGTTGTTCCGCCGCCGGTTTCTCTTTGCCGGGGCAGTCTCCTCACTATCAGACCCTCCTGCTTCTGTATTCTCTCCGGGGAGTTTCCTCCCTTCCTCAGCACGTGCACACTTGTCGACCAGGGCATATAGCTCACTGACGTCTCTGATCTTGCACATCGCCATCTCCTCCCGCATCCTGTGGTTTCGCACATTCTGATGGAACGCGCTGATTACCGCGACAGGGTGGACATCTCGGATGTTGTGTTGTACACGGCTAAATCTCTGAATGTATTTGCGCAGGGGCTCTCCTTCCTTCTGGGCGAGCAGACGAAGGTCGCTTTCTTGGCCATGAGGCTTGTGGCCGCCCGTAAAGGCGCCGACAAACTGATGGCATAGGTCTGCCCAGGAGGATATGGAGTTGTCCGGCAAGTGCATGAGCCAGGATCTGACATTGGGCTTGAGCACCAGCGGGAAGTAGTTGGCCAGGATCTTGTCGCCCCGCCCCCCGGCAGCTTGCACCGCGATGGTGTAGATGCTGAGGAACTCCGACGGATGCGACTTGCCGTCGTACTTCTCTGGCACGTCTGGCTTGAAATTCTTCGTGCTCGGCCACTAGACTTGCCGCAGCTCACGAGTGAATGCAGGGCAACCTACCGCATACGGCAAGTCGCCTGGTTCCCCTGGTGCATGCATGTCAACAAAGGGCCCAGCACGCTGGTCGGATTGACGCCGCGCTTCTCTTTGGCGCTCGATGCGAGTACGAGCGTCTTCTTGCTGTCGTTCATGAAGAACTTGGCACTGATCACGGCGAGCTCGTGGATCATCGCTATCGAGGTGGATCCGGCGAGTCGGCGATCTTGGCCTTCGAGGTGGAGAGTGTATGGTGGTTGCACCCCCACCGGTTTCGTCGCCATCGGCTCGTGCCTGGCGGTCCTGCCGCGGCAGCCATGTACTCGGCTGCCACGGAGTGTCGCCATTGGCGAAGCCGATGAGACTCAGAATGGTGGCCCTCCATCCGTCGATCTTGTCTTCCGTTGGAGGGTAATCCAGGAGCAGTTGAGCTCGTGCCAAAGCTTCTGCTGGAGTGGTGGGCGACAGTGGCGAACGGTGCGAGGAGCGGGATATGCTCGGACTTCTAACAATGTTAGAAGGAGCAGTATCCCGTCCAGGCGACCGTGTCTCGCTCGTGCCAGCATGTCGGCGTGCATGCCGGTCTTGAGCGCTCCGAGATCCACCAGCTCGATCTTGGTCCAACAAACATATGGTACTGCGAATACCATGACGCTGTCGATCCTGCGCCTCCTGAGACGGGCGCGGTGCATGTACGGACGCCGAGGTCTGCGCAGCCTTGTCCTTGGACCTGGAAGCACCGTGAGCTCCCTCGTCGATGCCCGTTCTTCCGCCGGCGTCTACCCCAACACTCGTTTGCTCCGGTGGTGGTGGGATTGACGTGGACGGAACAGCTGCCGCCGAAGTCTTCTTCTTCGGTGGCATGTCGATGTAGAAGATGAAGATCTAGCTCGTGTGAACGCCGGATCAGGTTCACGCAACCTCGACTTGCCCTACCTGGCGCGCCAAAGATGTCGGGGAAGCTGATCCACGAACACCTATGGGGACCGGCGGACCGAGCCCCTTTCGGTTTGGTGAGGGGGGCGGAGGTCACACGAAGAGCGGATCGAGGCGAAGCACACGAGCAGTTTACCCAGCTTCGGAGCTCTCCGGAGAGATAATACTCCTACTGCTGCTTGTCTGATTCTATTGAGTTCTTTCTCGAGAGCGCTGAGTGCTACAGTACACTAGAGCCGCTAACGAGACCGAGCGTGAGTGTTTTTCTGGCCTCCGAACCTCTGCCCTACGTTGGGCATGGGCCTCCTTTTATACGCTCAAGGGGTCTCCGACAGGTGGCAACATAGACAAGGGAAAAAATGGAAAAGGAATTGCGGTTGGTACAACTACTTGTACAGTGTATCCTACCTAACCCTGACGGCAGGGGACAAAGGCATTAAATGCCCGTCTATGTCGCCCAAATAGTGCAAAAAGGACCGTCAGGGGCGCCACCGTTCGCCACGATGGCAGTCTTGTCAGCGTCGCTTGCCACCGCGCACCGCTGGCTGCACAGCCTCTTGCCACGCGCGTCTGGAAAGGCCTCAGGGCGACACGTTGGTGGATGTGCTGGAGCGCGGGTACTGAGTGGTAGCTTGTCGCGGCAAGCGCCTTGCCGCGGATATTGTCTTGTCGCGCCCGGAAGCTTGTCGCTCACCGGGCCTTGCCGGGACGCGTGGCGCATCGCGGCAAGTTCCTTGAGATGCCTTGGTTGGCCTTCCCGGCAAGCTCCTCTTGCCGGGGCCTTGTCTCCTTGGCTTGAATACTTTGTTCTTGAATGGCTCCAAAGAACCACGGAGGACCTTGGCGGTCACCTGGCAAGCCTTGCCGCGGGGTGCTGCAACTGCCCGTGCACAAGTTCGGGATACTAGGGTACCCCTACTCTAGTACACCGACACTGGTGCACCTCCCTCTAATATTATCTGCACCAGAAATTCAGAAATATTCAGAAAAAATCGTGTTAAATTTTTAGGGCATCCTGAGAACTTTTATTTTTGGGTCATTTTTCATTGCACGGAAAAAATCAGAAAACAAACAAAGCATGGCATTTTATTTTATTTAACTAAGAAAAACATAAAACAAAAGGTAGGCTAAAAAATGATCCATTAATAAGGTTGATCAAGTCTTATTAACAACCACTTTCGATTAATATGAAACCGAAGAACTTTGATAAATCACTAAGTTACCTCAATGGGGATATGAATGTCCCCAACAATAAGCATTTCATTTTTCTTTTTAGCAGTAGGTAGAGGTAGCTGAAAACTTCCAATAGTGATTGTAGGAGATTTTTCAATAACATTAATACCATTCACTTGGAGTTGTTTCTTCGGAAAGTGCACTGTGTGCTCATTACCATTGATATGAAAAGTGACCTTACTTTTATTGCAATCAATAACAGCCCATGTACTATTCAAGAAGGGTCTACCAAGGATAATAGACATGTTGTCATCCTGGGGCATCTTAAGTATAACAAAGTCAGTCAAAATAGTAACATTAGCAACAACAACGGACACATCCTCACAAATAATGATAGGTATGGCAGTTGATTTGTCTGTCATTTGCAAAGATATTTCAGTAGGTGTGAGTTCATTCAAATCAAGTCATTTATATAAAGATAAAGGCATAACACTAACCAGCTCCCAAATCACATAAAGCAGTGTTCACATAGTTTCTTTTAATGGAGCAAGGTATAGTTGGTATTCCCGGATCTCCAAGTTTTTTAGGTACTCCATCTTTAAAAGTATAGTTAGCAAGCATAGTGGATATTTCAGCTTCCGGTATTTTTCTCTTATTGGTGATGATGTCTTTCATGTACTTTGCGTAAGGAGGCATTTTTAAGATACCAGTCAAGCGAGTGCGCAAAAAGACTGGCCTAATCATTTCAGCAAAGTGTTCAAATTCTTTGTCATCTTTCTTTTTAGTTGACTTAGGTGGAAAGGGCGTTGGCTTTTGAACCCATGGTTCTATTTCCTTACCATGTTTTCTAGCCACAAAATCTCTTTTATCATATCTTTTATTCTTGGGTTGTGGATTATCAAGATCAACAACTGGTTCTATCTCAACATCATTGTCTGGTTCTTTATCATTTGGTTGAGTGTCTTCATGAACCTCAACATTATATTTTTCATTATAAGAAGGTGAATGTTTATTACCAGATTGAGTTTCAGCATCAGAGATAGAATTTCATTATCGTTATCAGGAGGTTTTTCTATTTCAGGTTCACTAGAGGCATGCAAAGTCCTATTATTTTTCTTCTTCTTTTTCTTTCTAAAAGGACTAGGTGCATCAGTATTAATTTTTTGAGAGTCTTGTTCAATTATCTTTGTGTGTTCCTCCGGATAAAGTGGTCCCCGAGTCATTTTACCTCCTCTAGTTGCTACTCTAACAACAAAGTCGCTTATATTATTGTTCATTTCATCAAGTAACTCTCTTTGAGAATTAGCAACTTGTTCTAAGTGAGTTTGAACCATAGAGGCATGCTTTCCTAGACCTCTAACATCATTTGAGATTCTAAATAGCAAGTCACTTAAGTGAGCAATCATATCAGAGTTGTATTTCAATTGTTTCATAACATTTGCATTGAAGTGGTCTTGGTTCATAATGTAATTATCAAACTCATAAAGGCATTGACTAGGATGTTTATTTCGAGGATCATCACTATCATTGAATTTCATTAAATATTTTACCTCTACCACCTTAGGTGGTGGTGGTGCTTCAAGCCCATATATTTCTTCAATAGGTGGTAAATTTTTAACATCCTCGGCTTTAATACCTTTTTCCTTCATAGATTTCTTTGCCCCTTGCATATCTTCAGGACTGAGATATAAGATACCCCTCTTCTTCGGAGTGGGTTTAAGCGGTGTTTCAGGAGGAGTCCAATCATCATATTCTTTCAATATGTTATTCCATAATTCTTCAGCTTGCTAAATAGTTTGTTCCCTGAAAATACAACCAACACAACTATCTAGGAAATCCCTAGAAGCATCGGTTAGTCCATTATAGAAGATATCTAGTATTTCATTTTTCTTAAGAGGATGATCAGGCAAAGCATTAGGCAATTGGAGAAGCCTCCCCAAAGATTATGCGAGACTCTCTTCTTCAATTTGCACAAAATTAAATGTTTTCTGCAAGGCAGCTTGTTTCTTATGAGTAGGGAAATATTTTTTAGAGAAGTAATAAATCATATCCCGGGGACTACGCACACAACCAGGAGCAATAGTATTGTACCAAGCTTTAGCATCACCCTTTATTGAGAATGGAAATAACTTGAGAATATAATAATAGTGAATCTTCTGATCATGAGAAAAAAGGGTGGCTATATCATTCAACTTAATAAGATGTGCCACAACAGTTTCAGTCTCATAACCATGGAAAGGATCAGATTCAACCAAAATTTATTAACTCTGGGTCGACACAGAATTCATAATCCTTATCATCAATAAAGATAGGTGAAGTAGCAAACTCAGGATCACATTTCATTTTAGCATTCCGAGATCTTTCTTTATACTTGCATAATAATTTTTCTAGATCATCTTTATCCTTACAAGCAAGAATATCTGTAGTTGCCTCCTCACTCATAGTATAACCTTCCAGTACCTTTGGCAATTCATATCTAGGAGGACTAGTTCTAGTAGGTGTTTCAAGATTTTCAGTTTCAAGTTCATCATCAGATTCAACAATATCATGATGTCTTACTTTAGCAATTTGTTCATCAAGAAATTCACCTAGTGGCACATCATCATCAAGCAAGGTACTAGCATCATCATGAGCAGCATTCATAGCAGAAGTAGCATCATCAATAACTTGAGACATATCAGAATTAATAGCATGTGGTGGTGTTGCAAGTTTACTTATAACAAAAGGTGAATCTAAAACGGAGCTGGATGGCAGTTCCTTACCTCCCCTCGTCTTAGAGGGAAAAACCTTAGTCTTAGCATCCTTCAGATTCTTCATAGCGATAATTTGATAATAATCCCAAGTGACTCAACAAATATAGCTATGCTCCCGGGCAACGACGCCAGAAAAAGGTCTGGATAACCCACAAGTGTAGGGGATCGCAACCGTTTTCGAGGGTAGAGTATTCAACCCAAATTTATAGATTCAACACAGGGGGAGCCAAAGAATATTTGCAAGTATTAGCAGTTGAGTTGTCAATTCAACCACACCTGGAAATTAATCATCTGCAGCAAAGTGATCAGTAGCAAAGTAATATGATAGTTTTGATGATAGTAGGAGAAGCAATAGTAACGATAGCTGTAGCAACAGTAATAACTTAGCAAGAACAATATAAGGTAAATTCGTAGGCATTGGATCGGTTACTTGTTGGATGATATTCATCATGAGACAGTCATAACCTAGGGCGATACGACACTAGCTCCAGTTCATAAATATAATGTAGGCATATATTTTGTAAATAGTCATACGTGCTTATGGAAAGATCTTACATGACATCTTTTGTCATACCCTCCGTGGCAGCAGGGTACTATTGGAAACTAAGGGATATTAAGGCCTCCTTTTAATAGAGAACTGGAACAAAGCATTAACACACAATGAATACATGAACTCCTCAAAATACAGTCATCATTGGGAGTGCTCCTGACTATTGTCAATCCGTGGTTGCCGGATCATAACATGAAGTAGGTGACTATAACTTGCAAGATTGGATCTAGAACATGGATATAATGGTGATAACATAAACGGTTTAGATCTGAAATCATGGCACCCAGGCCCAAAGTGACAAGCATTAAGCATGGCAAAGTCATAGCAACATCAATCTCAGAACATAGTGGATACTAGGGATCAGGCCCTAAAAAAACTAACACGATTACATGATGAATCTCATCCAACTCCTCACTAACACGAGCCTACGAAGGAATTACTCACTCCCGGTGGGGAGCATCATGGAGTTGGTGATGAAGATGTGTTGGTGATGACAAAGATCGAAGACCCCCTCTCGGTGTCAAAACCGGCGTATCTCGGGTAGGGGGTCCCGAACTGTGCGTCTAGGCGGATGGTAACAGGAGACGAGGGACACGATGTTTTTACCCAGGTTCGGGCCCTCTTGATGGAGGTAAAACCCTACGTCCTGCTTGATTAATATTGATGATGTGGGTTACAAGAGTAGATCTACCACGAGATCAAGGAGGCTAAACCCTAGAAGCTAGCCTACGGTATGATAGTTGTTCGTCCTATGGACTAAAGCCATCCGATTTATATAGACACCGGAGAGGTCTAGGGTTACACAGAGTCGGTTACAATGGTAGGAGATCTACATATCCGTATCGCCAAGTTGCCTTCCACGCCAAGGAAAGTCCCATCCGAACACGGGACGAAGTCTTCAATCGTGTATCTTCATAGTCTTGCAGTCCGGCCGATGATGATAGTTCGGCTATCCGGACACCCCCTAGTCCGGAACTCCCTCAGTAGCCCCTGAACCAGGCTTCAATGACGACGAGTCCGGCGCGCATATTGTCTTCGGCATTGCAAGGCGGGTTCCTCCTCCGAATAATTTATAGAAGATTGTGAACACCAGGATAGTGTCCGGCTCTGCAAAATAAATTCCACATACCACCGTAGAGAGAATAATATTCACACAAGTTCAATCTGCTGACGTATTCCGTGGCGTGATGTCACACCACAACCAAGCCTTTATTTGAAACGTTTTTATTGTACCACTTCAGCGCGTTTAGCGAGGCGGTTTCCTTGGCACGTCCTGTCGAAGCAGAGATCGTGTTCCCCTTATTCCGGGATTCCCATCAATATGGACGTGGGTAACCCAACCGCGCCCGTTGCCACGCCCCCTCCATCGAAGGCGGGTTCCAAACGGTCACGGGGACGACTCTTGGTATTCTTCCTCTTTATAATGAGACCAAGGCCCGTTCTTTTTATTCAATCTTCTATCGAATCCGCCCCTCTCCCTGAGTTCCAACACCCAGGGCTCCGAATTCAGGTACCTTCGATCCTCGACAATGTCCGGTCCTGATCTACGAGGCCGGTAAATGCCCTCCTCCGTCACGGAGGAGGACGTGCTAAAGCTGAGAGATGCCAAGTATTTAACCTATGAGATTTCGCATAGGCTGCCTGCCCGAGGGCAAGTTATCCCAACTTCCGAGCCCGGCGAGATCATCGTGTTCATGTCTCACTTCCGTCAGGGTTTAGGCTTCCCGACGGATCCCTTTATGAGGGGGCTCATGTTTTACTATGGGCTGGAATTCCACGACCTGGCTCCAGAGTCCATCCTCCATATCTCATCATTCATTGTCGTTTGTGAAGCCTTCCTCCGCACTACCCCTCACTTCGGCTTATGGCTCAAAACCTTCAACGTGGAGCCGAAGATGATTGAGGGGCGTCAGGCAGAGTGTGGCGGGGCGGTTATAAGCAAGAGGGCCGAAGCTCCATGCCCAAGGGCTCTTTCCAAGAGGAGCTCGGCTTGTGGCAACAGGAGTGGTTTTATATCACCGCTCCCCGGGGCAGCAGGCAGAAGCCGCCGCCCGTCTTTCCCTCGGGCCCTCCACAGGAGCTGACATCATGGGTCAACAAGGGGCGTGACTGGGGGTCGCCCAAAGACGTCCCCCTGTTGCAGGACCGGATTGTAGTCCTCCAAGAAAGGAGATCAATCTGGTCGCAGTGGTGCAGGTCATGTTGATCTGGCGCCTACTGCCCTGCAAACGTCGCCCCCTCCGCCTGTGGAATTTAATCCGGAGGGGCCGCGAGCTCTTCAACATTTCATTGGTTTGACTCCCATGGAGATGTATAAACTGTTCTTCGGATCGCAAGAGACGCATCCGGAATTGACCGAGGACGCTGGCCTAAGCTGCAATCGCCCGGATACTCAAGTAAGTAGCCCTGTGCCCGGACACACCATCCATTTATTTACGTGAGCTTGCCTTTTAACCAGCTAACCCTGGACAGGAGTGGATAGCGCAAGCAAACCTGATACGGTGTCCGGCCCCCCTCCCTGAGACCACGCAGGATCCCGTGTTAATTAAAATGTTGGAGGTTGCACCTTCAAATGAGGGCGAAGGGGGGCACGGGGAAACTGTCACCTCTGCCAAGGAGCCGTTTAATAAGGGAGGAATCAAGAGTCCCTCCTTCCAGGGGGAGAAGCGGAATGCTTCCGAAGACCCGGAGGCCAAGGCCTCAAAGCGGGGAAAGAAATCTGTACCGGGAGGTCCTGCGCCAGAAAGCGCCCCGGCCGTACTGTCTCCTCGGAGGAATCAGCCCTCTAACGAGCCGTAAGTAAAAAGGGGGATTTAATAATTATTAGACACCCCTACTTAATGTCTAAAGGTAACCGAAGTTTTTACCTTGTAGTTCAGATCTCAGCCCATCTCAGCACAGCTCATCTTCGGGAGACCTTCGTCCGGAGATGATGGAGAGCGAAACGCCTCCATCTGTCGCCCCATCGCACGGGGCGGACGACCCTGAGGTGTCGTCGCGGAGGGTCTCCCCGAGTCCGGCGGGGCCGGAGAGTTCGGCACCCATTGGAGTACGGCCGGTGGAGCTGCAGGATTTGCTTAATAGGGCGTCCATCTTAGAAGATCACCGCACATTAATGGGTAATGTGATTGAGAGGATCTTGTCCGCTGAAAGCGGGTTGTATGAGGCCGTCGGAAGTTTACTGACGGGATTTGAGGTATGCAAAAAATGACATACCTGTTAACAGTTTTGCACATGAAGTGTGCCCTATATAGTAGCCCCTGAGACTTGGTATGCTGTCAAAAACGGCAGCATGCCTAGGATCATAATCTCAGTTATTAACTGTCGCCTTTCCTATGCAGGTGGTGGAACGTTCGGTGGCCAGCCGGACGGATGGGTTCGCCAAGCTGAAGAAGCAACTCGACGCTGCAGATGCGGACATCTCGCTGGTCAATAAACGACTTGATGAGTCACAAGGTATGTGATTGCGCCGCGGTCGCTTAGTAAGGGAGCTGATGCCCATTCCTTACAAGTTGTATGCTTGATGCAGATGGTGCTGCTGCTGTGGAAGACCTTCGAGCAGAACTTGCTCGGGCCAAGGAGCAGGCCAGAAAAAGCGAGGCGGCTGCCTTGAAGGCAGCGGAAGAGCTAGAAGCCGAGAAGGCTGCTCACTGCCGAAGCAGGGAGGAGATGGCCGGAATGGCTATGAAATTAAAAGTTGCTACCGACCGCCTGGAGGTTCTTGAAGGAGAACGCCGAGCGAAGCAAGAGGACCTGAAGAAGGCCGATGCCGAAGCCAAGGATGCCCGTAGTGCGATGCGGGCTATGAAGGAGGAACTGCGTCGGGTCGAAGACATTGTGGCTGGGAAGCCCTTTATGCTGCGTAGGAAGTTCACGGATCCGAAGTATGCTCAGCTGGGCCGATTGTACGATGCAGAGGATCCTTATCTGGACTTGGCAGCAAGGTGCGGCTGACGCAGTCGTGCACTTTCGAAGCCAGGAGGATCATGAAATGGAAGAGCTTTTCTGGTCTCAATTCCATAGTCCGGAGCGTCCACTTCCATTGAGTGATCGGCTGGTTGAGTGGGCTGAGCTGAATAGATTGTCCGGACTGGCCATGACGGATGTGGTAACTCATCTGTGGCCGAAGAGTCCCAAGCCGAAGAGTTATTTTGGCTTGTTGCAGCAATTCCTTGGGGCAGTGCCGCATATTAAGGCGATGAAGCGGTCGGCATGCATAGAAGGTGCGCGGATGGCTCTCGCCCGTGGTAAAACATACTGGGCGGAGATGGATGCCACCGCTATTGCATCCCGGGGTTCGGACAAAAGCCGATTCCCCACCGAGCATTACTTTGAGGAAGTCCTGCAGGGCGCTCGTATAATAGAGTCGCAGTGCTCGAAAGATGTTATGTTTGAATGACATGTATGAGTTCTAAGATCATGTTTATAATGCAATGACTTTTTATACTTGTGTGTTCAAGTATTGAACTATCTCCTGTGCGGCCGTATATGTATGTATAATCTGAAAGATGGCAGTCTTTGGCTTCAGCCCCCACGCACATGGTGCGGGGGTGTTTGCAAAAAGAAAAATGCTTTTTCACACTTAATCCAACGTCTTGGTCCTTTTAAGGAGGTGATAGCATAGCAAACTAGGCAACCGGACTATAACGCTTTATCACTTTCACTTAGCCATAGGAGCTCGAATGTGGGGCTACTGAGGTGCTCTCCCGGCCGAACCTTTCTCACTGTCTCGCTATATCATGACAGTCAGTTTTCGGCTTTCTCTACTGAGGTGCTCTCCCGGCCGAACCGGGGCACAATCGCAGTAGTTCTCCTGGTGCCGCGTTAGCCGATGATACGGAACGTAAGGCAGCAAAACACAGGAGCCGGGCAAACCCAACATTTGACCAAAGACAGATTTGGAGCTGATGCATATAAGGCCTAACTCGAGACGCCGAACACTCCCTGAGATGTTCGGTCTTTATGATATCGGGCAGAATAAAGCCCTAAGCCCCTAGTGTCCAGGTACAGGCGGGAACTTCTGACGCGGCCGATGCCAAAACGCCAGCCTCCTCCTCGGCTCTGGTGTGAAACCGGGGGATGTGTATCAACAAGAGACAGTGAGAAAGGTTTACGCAGGGTCTTAATCTAAAAAGAATCCTTGCAACGGGTCCCTACTGCACGTCTGCGCCCGTGTCTCCGTTGTGTTGTATCCTGGACGGGTGTAGCACGTGCTTCATCTGTAAAAGAGAAGGACTTAGTTTCTAAGAAGTATCGTGCAAAAAGTGTATCAAAATAAAGTATAATTTGGAAGATGAAGAAAGTTGAGCTTTATTGGCTTTCATCATTTTTGCGCGCGGCCCCCTAAAAAAAGGGGGTATGCGGCTGGGAAGCCCCTTGCCGGACTCGTCTGACCATGTCCGAGGTCTAAATGACCTGTTTTTAGGGGCTTTGACCTGCAAGGTCGGAATAATGTGTGGCTGTCTAGGCAGCCGCACATTCTCCGTGGTCGAGAGACACCTGGAGTTTTAAGAATATGCCACGTGGACTGGGCATTTTTAAGCGTAAGAGACGCGTAATGCGGTATTGCATGAAAGCACGTGAAAGCTGCACGCCCCACTAGTGCTTAAGGGCTATTGCTAAATGGGGCGATGGAGGGTGAGCTTTTTGCGATGGAGGTTGTCGGATGAACCGAACACGACCCCTAGTGGTACAGAGCCTGTAAAATTGGCTAAAAAGGCCTGGCGTCACTCCTTTGAAGGAACTCCTACTGTAATGAATTTTGGTGGGTTCTATCCCTAGGCTGCGGACGGTGTCCTGGTATAGCAGGGGCCGCGCTGCGTGTTATCACATGAAGTGAGTTCACTGTTTTGACTTATAATGGGAAAGTCTTTTGTTTTCCGGAGCGCTGCTTTTGGGTATCGTCACTGTCACTTGGTGTGTCGAGCCCTTTGTGTTTGGCGTTAAGTCGGCCGGACTGCTTGAAGACCCAACAATCTCTGTGGTTATGGTTTGCAGGTTTCCCGGAGGTACCGTGTATTTGACACAGTCTATCCAGAATCTTGTTGAGGTTGGATAACTCGTCACTGTTATCCTTTAAGGGCAGTGTTTTGTTGTTTGGCCGAGAGCTTTTGAATCCGGCATTGACCGCCGTACTATTTGTGCCATTCTCCTTGTTCCGGCGCTGATCTTTTTTGCGTCGTGATTTCCCATTTCCATCCCTAATTTCGGATGTACTCGGTTCGCTGGTGCTGCATCTAGCCAACCAGCTGTCTTCCCCCGCGCAAAAGCGGGTCATGAGACTTGTTAGTGCGGCCATTGTTCTTGGTTTTTCCTGGCCGAGGTGTCTGGCGAGCCATTCGTCTCGAATGTTGTGTTTGAAGGCTGCCAAGGCTTCAGCGTCCGGACAGTCGACTATTTGGTTCTTTTTAGTGAGGAACCTCTTCCAGAATTTGCGTGCTGACTCTCCGGGCTGTTGGGTTAGGTGATTAAATCATCTGCATCCGGAGGCCGGACATAAGTCCCCTGAAAATTTGCTCGAAACGCATCCTCAAGCTCTTCCCAACTCCCAATCATATTTTCTGGGAGGCTTTTAAGACAATGCAGGGCCGGCCCTTTGAGCTTGAGGGGAAGGTATTTTATGGCATGGAGATCGTCTCCTCTTGCCATGTGTATGTGTAGGATATAATCCTCAATCCAGACTCCGGGGTCTGTTGTTCCGTCGTATGCCTCTATGTTTATGGGTTTAAATCCCGCTGGAAATCCATGATCCAGTACCTCGTCGGTAAAACATAGTGGGTGTGCAGCGCCCCTGTATTTGGGTGTGCCGTTGTCTTCAAATGCTCGGCTGGTTGTGTTACTTCCTCGAGTCTTCTTTTTGGCCCATAGATGGACCTGGCCGGGTTATCCTTTTTCTGAAGATCTTTATGCTGATCATGTGCCGGCTTGTGTGTGGTGCCCCGTGTTGCTCTTGGCCTGTCATCTGGTCGTCTATCCGGCCAGGCGGCCCCTTTCTTTTTTGACTGCGGGGGCTTGAAGGCCTCCTCGTCAAATTCGGGCAACAACTTGCGCTTCGGGTAGCTCTTTGTCTGGTGACTAGTGCCATATTTATCTGCGGTGTTGAGTACTTTGCTCCATCTTATTCTGAGTGTGTCTTCCGCTGTTTTGAGCTTCCTCTTTTGCTTCTTCAAACTTCTTGCAGTGGCGACGAGCCTGTTATGGAGATTCGTATGCTCTAGTGATGTGAGAGCATCTTCGCCGGGGGATGGGTTGCTTGTCCGGTTCATGTCCGGCTGGCTGCTTGTTGACGTGTGCGCCGTCCACTGCTTCGCCCTGCTCTAGGGCCGGGTCCATATGGGTACCGTTTTTGTCCATGCCGGTCTTCGGGCGGCGCTTGCATCGCCGCTTTGTTTATCTGTTGTGGGAGTTGTCCTTCGCCACGTCCTATTTTTTCTCTTTGTCACTTCCTTTTGGTGTGTCCACCATGCATACTTTGTGGGATGGGGTGGCTTTCCTGCGCCCGTTAGGCGCTGGTTCTTGGTCGTCTCCGGCATCGTCGTCCATACCGTCGATGTCCTCAGAGTCGTAATCTAGCATGTCGGTTAGGTCGTCGACAGTGGCTACCAAGTGGGTGGTGGGTGGGCTCTGAATTTCTTCGTCGTCCGCATCCCAACCGTCCTGGCCGCAGTCTGGCCAGGCCCCTCCTGATAACGAGAGGTACTTTAGCGAACTCAAGATGTCGCCAAAAGGTGAGTGTTGAAAGATGTCCGCCACGGTGAACTCCACGATTGGCGCCCCATCGGATTCAACTGGAGGGGCGCGGGAGGTCCGGAGTCCGGCAAGGAGTCCGGCACCTCGGAGCCACGAGCTTCATGGGGGACAAGATCGATGTTCGGCTCTATCGCCGTAGAGGTTGCAGCCCCCGAGGTGGGGTCTAGCCATCCATCCTTGGTCTGCGCAGCCGGCTCCGAGTCGAAGATCGGAGCGGGTTCGAGTGCGGCCTCCAGGGTACTGTCCGGCTGCAGAGCTAAATCATGCCCATCGTGACAGTACGGCATGCTCGGCTGTGGCTCGAATCCGTCGAGGATCAAGTCCCCTCGGATGTCAGCCGTGAAGTTCAAACTTCCAAATCTGACCTGATGGCCAGGGGCGTAGCCTTCGATCTGCTCCAGCTGGCCAAGCGAATTGTCCCGCAGTGCGAAGCCGCCGAATACGAAGATCTGTCCGGGGAGGAAGGTCTCACCCTGGACTGCATCGTTGTTGATGATCGAAGAAGCCATCGAGCCTATTGGTGACGACACAGAGGAACTCTCAATGAAAGCACCAATGTCGGTGTCAAAACCGGCGGATCTCGGGTAGGGGGTCCCGAACTATGCGTCTAGGCGGATGGTAACAGGAGACGAGGGACACGATGTTTTTACCCAGGTTCGGGCCCTCTTGATGGAGGTAAAACCCTACGTCCTGCTTGATTAAAATTGATGATGTGGGTTACAAGAGTAGATCTACCACGAGATCAAGGAGGCTAAACCCTAGAAGCTAGCCTATGGTATGATTGTTATTCGTCCTATGGACTAAAGCCATCCGGTTTATATAGACACCGGGGAGGGCTAGGGTTACACAGAGTCGGTTACAATGGTAGGAGATCTACATATCCGTATCGCCAAGCTTGCCTTCCACGCCAAGGAAAGTCCCATCCGGACACGGGACGAAGTCTTCAATCGTGTATCTTCATAGTCTTGGAGTCCGGCCGATGATGATAGTTCGGCTATCCGGACACCCCCTAGTCCGGAACTCCCTCACCCCCCCCTCTTCGGAGCCCCAAACGGACTCCAGATCTGGCCTCCCGATGAAGAACAGGAGACGGCGGTGGCTCTTTCTCGTGAAATGTGATAATTCTTTCTCCTTGATTTTTTACTGGAAATATGTGATTTTATAGCTTCGGTTTTAGGGTCATCGGGGCCACCAGGCGGGGACAACCCACCTGGGCGCGCCTGGAGGGGGTAGCGCACCCTGGTGGGTTCTGCCCACCCAGATGCCCCCTCCGGTGATTCTTGGCTCCAGATATTTTCTTTTATTATATAAAAAATCCTTGCAAAGTTTGGTTTCATTCCAAGAACTTTTATTTCTGCACAAAAACAACACCTTGGTAGTTCTGCTGAAAACAGCGTCAGTCCGGGTTAGTTTCATTCAAATCATGCAAATTAGTGTCATAACAAGAGGAAAAGCATTAGGAAAAGTAGATACGACGGAGACGTATCAAACTCCCGGATACCAAAGGAATGCCTTTTGTGCTATCAAATGTCACAACGTTACTGGGTGATTATAAAGATGCTCTACAGGTATCTCCAAAGGTGTTTGTTGGGTTGGCATAGGTAGAGATTAGGATTTTTCACTCCAAGTATCAGAGAGGTATCTTTGGGCCCTTTCGGTAATACACATCATAAGAAGCCTTGCAAGCAAAGTGAGTAATGAGTTACTTGTAGGATGATGTATTATGGAACGAGTAAAGAGACTTGCCGGTAACGAGATTGAGCTAGGTATGAAGATACTGGTGATCGAATCTTGGGCAAGTAACATACCGATAGACAAAGGGAATCACGTATGTTGTCATATGGTTCGACCGATAAAAATCTTCATAGAATATGTAGTAGCTAACATGGGCATCCAGGTCCCGCTATTGGTTATTGACTAGAGAGGTGTTTCGCTCATGTATACATAGTTCTCGAACCCATAGGGTCCGCAAGCTTAACGTTTGTTGATGATATAGTATTACATGAGTTATGTATGTTGGTGACCAAATGTTGTTCGGAGTCCCGGATGATATCACGGACATGACGAGGAGCTCCAGAATGGTCCAGAGGTAAAGATTCATATATTGGATGATATGGTAAGGCCAAGGGGTCAAGCCCACAGGGCTATAGGTCGATGCAAAAGAAAGTTTTGCGGAGGTTAGAGGCCAAACGCCGAAGACCCTGGTGTCTGGGCCAGACGCCAAGGATTGTGGCGTTTGGTCCTGGAGTCCAACTGGGACTCTTGCCTTTTGGGCAAAACTGATCTGGAGGAGGCTTTTGCTCCAAGTTTCGACCCCAGGTCTCAACATATAAATAGAGGGGCAGGGCTAGCACCAAAGGGACATCAAGATTCACCAAGCCGTGTGCCGGCAACCCCGTCTGACGATGCCATGGACCTAGGGTAGGGTCATAAGCCTGACCTATACGCCCTACCCAAGGTCACTACTCTAGAATCAAGGACACTCAAAGTATAGCAAGAAATACCGACTGAAGTAGCCATGGAGTGCAATCCACTCGACCAGTCACCTCACTCGGGTACCCTCAATTTCACTCGACCAAGATGAAGTCATTCGACCATATAGGAAACCACTCGGAGTACAGAAGACCTAAAGTCACTTAGGATGGCAACGGTCAGGCGTTCACTCCGTAGTCTTAAAGATCATTAATAGCACTTTATAGTTGGTGTTACCAGTAATGCCTTATCTTAATGTACATTGAACCCTATAACGGGGATGGCTAGGGTCATGGCGCACTCTATATAAGCCACCCCCCTCCTTTGGGACAAGGGTTCACACCCCTTGTAACACACACCCGTATTCCAGTCGACCGCCTCAGGGCACCGAGATGTAGGGCTTTTACCTCCTCTAAGAGGGGCCTGAACTCAAAAACTCGTGTGTATAACCTCGCTGTAGCTAGGGCCTTGCCTCCTCATACGTACCCCCTAGTCTTACTGTTATACTTAGTACCACGACAGTTGGTGCCCACCGTGAGGCAAAGCGTCTTGGCAACTTCCGGCGAGGTTGCAATTTTTCCGATCTTCATCAACATGGTCTCCGTCGGTGGTTTGGTCATGGGCTGCGAGTTCTGACTCGGCGTGCTCACTTTCGTCGCTGACGACTCCGCCTGGCTCCAAGAATCCCTCCTTGATGTCAAGGCTCTTCCGATCCGCGGGGCGTCACACTTTCGCGCGAGTGCCTACGGTGTTCTCCTACGACAGCAATCGAATTTGTATCGGTCGGTCCTTACATCATCTGCTCACTCTGCTAGACACCGCCACAAGTGATCTGCTTGGTCGCGGCTCTAGCGGTGGGAGAAGCACGATGTGGCTCGCCAGGCAGCCACCCCTCAAGTCGCGGTGATCGAGCCCGACAAATTTCTCCGCGGACCAGTTGACCCATCGACTGGCTCTGCGGACACTCTGTCCGAATGTGGGAGCAGCAATCCCGCAGCAGAAGTGCTCATGGTCAATTCCCGTCGCAGCCCACCCGGGTTTCGCCGCAACGGCGGCAACAGCGACGGTGACGGCCCGTCATACGATCACGATGAGTACGAGCCCAAACCTCTCAATTTGCAGCAGAGGGAAGAGTTGCTGACATAGTGGTCAAGTTTCGCAAAGGTTCCGACCTACTGACTGACCCCGCTGAAACCTTTGCCAACTTAAGAAGATATGATATCAAGCTCAATCCATCAAAGTGCACATTCGGAGTCCCAGGCACAATCCTCTAAATGAAACGCCCTGTGCGTGTGCACGATGTTCAGAAGCTTACTGGTTGTTTGGATGCATTGAGTCGATTCATCTCACGCCTCGGTGAAAAGGCATTACCTCTTTACCGACTGATGAAGAAGTCTGACAAGTTCGAGTGGAATGATGAAGCTGAAGCAGCGTTTGAAGAGCTCAAAGCCCTGCTTTCCACCCAGCTGTTGCTTGCCGCTCTAGTCAGCAAGGAGCCTTTACTGCTTTACATCACAGCCACTGGACAGGTTGTCAGCACAGTGCTCACGGTCGAGCAGGAAGAAGAGGGCAAAGCCTAAAAAGTTCAGCGCCCTGTGTACTACATTTCTGAAGTCTTAACTCCATCCAAGCAGAGATATCCTCATTATCAAAAGCTTGTTTATGGAATTGTCTTGACCATGAAGACGGTTCACACTGTTTCAGTCGTCAGGGACGCCCCATTGTGAGAAATTCTGAATAATAGGGATGCCATTGGTCGAGTGGCAAAGTGGGCGATCGAACTCCTTCCTTTGGATATCGAGTTTGAGGAAAAGAAAGCCATCAAGTCTCAAGCAATAGCAGATTTCCTTTTGAGTGGATTGAACAGCAGCAACCGACTCAGGTTCACTCGGAACATTGGACTATGTTCTTTGATGGGTCTAAGATGTTGAATGGCTCTCATGCAGGAGTGGTTTTAGTATCCCCAAGAGGATACAAGCTCATCTATGTCCTCCAGATTCACTTTGATTCTTCAAACAATGAAGCTGAGTACGAGGCACTGTTGTATAGGCTACGTATGGCCATTTCACTCGGCATCTGATGCTTGATGGTCCATGGCGACTTAGACTTAGTGGTTTATCAAGTAATGAAGGAATAGGACATAAGGAGTCCAGCAATGACAGGTTATTGCAATGCAGTAAGAAAGCTAGAGAAGAAGTTCAAGGGGTTAGAGCTCCACCACATACCCCCAATCAAGAATCAAGCTGTTGATGATCTGGGAAAGATAGGTTCCACTCGGAAGCCTATCTCGAGTAATGTGTTCTTGGATCATCTACACACCCCATCAGTACAAGAAGATCCCTTCAAGGAAGAGCCCCCGCAACCGATAAGTTCAACCAACCCGACTGAGATTGAAGTCCCGGCTATGGTCGACTTGGTCATGGAAGTCTTAGTGATCACGCCCAACTCGACAGTGCCATATATCACGTAACTGCTCAGGCAAGAACTCCCAGAAGATGAGGATGAGGCCCACCAGATCGTCCATCGATCAAAGGCTTTCACCATGATAAGAGGGCATCTTTACAGAGAAAGTGTCACGGGAGTAGCTCAACGCTGCATCGCCCCAGAGGAAGGTTGAATGATTTTAAACGAGATCCACTCGGGGACCTGGGGTCACCATGCGTCCTCTCGGACCATCATGGCCAAAGCATACCAAGCAGGATTCTATTGGCTGCATGCAAATGAGATGGCAAAGGATATAGTCGACAAGTGCGCAGGTTGTCAGTTCTACACCAACATGTCTCACAAGCCTGCATCTGCCTTGAAAACTATTCCACTCGTTTGGCCATTTGCAGTCTGGGTGTTAGATATGGTTGGACCCTTCAAGACCGACATGAGTGGCTTCACTCATTTTCTCGTAGCAGTCGACAAACTCACCAAATGGATCGAAGCCAAGCCTATCAAAAACCTTGACTCAAGCACTGCCGTCAGTTTCATCAGGGAGTTGATATTCAGATATGGAGTCCCTCACAGCATTATCACAGATAACGACTCCAACTTTGATTCTGATGAGTTCAAGGTGTTCTGTGCTTCCCAAGGCACTTGGGTCGACTACGCATCTGTTGCGCACCCACAGTTGAATGGGCAAGCAGAAAGGGCGAATGGTTTGATCCTTCAAGGGCTGCAACCCCGACTGATGCCTGACCTCAAGCACGCTGCTTGATCTTGGGTGACTGAGTTGTCGTCCGTCTTATGGGGACTGAGAACAACTCCAAACCGGTCGACTGGCCGAACCACTTTCTTCATGGTGTATGGCGCTAAAGCTGTGCTTCCGAGTGACTTGCTGCACAATGCTCCCCGAGTGGAACTCTTCTTAGAAGTTGAAACAGAACAGGCATGCCAAGACGCAGTTGATCTCCTGGAGGAGGAACATGAGATGGCTCTGATCCGGTTGACCATCTACCAACAAGATATGCGTCGATTCCATGCCGTAATGTCAGAGGTCGAGCGTTCCAGGAAGGAGACCTTGTGCTCTGAGTTGATCAGAAACGACCTCACAAGCTCGCTCCGGCCTGGGAAGGTCCTTTCATCATCACCAATGTGCTTCACAATGGAGAGTATCACCTCTACAACGTATCCAAGGAAGTGGACGAGCCACGCGCGTGGAATGCAGAGCTGCTTCGCCATTTCTATACCTAAACCACTCGGATCGACGAGTTGTAATAAGAGTCCTTCAGTTTGCTTATCAAAGACAAGATTTTTGCAGTATCTTAATGATTGTTTTCCCATAAACACATGTGTTCAAATCCCCCAGTGGATAGCTTAGCCGCGAACCCGATTCGCCTAAGTTTAAACACCACTCCGAGTGAAGAGCAACCCTCTCATTCGGAGGCTTAGCTGCGAACCTGATTCGCCTAAGTTTCAAAACCTTTCCGAGTGAAGAGCAATCCTCCCACTCGGGGGCTTAGCTGCGACCCCGTACTCGCCTAAGTTAAGAAAACCTACTCCAGGTGGAAAGCAATCCTCCCACTCTGAGGCCTAGTTGCGAACCTGGTTCACCTAAGTTTCAAAACCTTTCCGAGTGGAGAGCAATCCTCCCACTCGGGGGCTCAACTGCGACCCTGTACTCGCCTAAGTTAAAAACCTACTCCGAGTGGAGAGAAATCCTCCCACGCGGGGCTTAGCTGCGACCCCATACTCGACTAAGTTAAAAAACTACTCCGAGTGGAGAGCAATCCTCCCACTCGGAGGGTTAGCCGCGAACCTGATTCGCCTTAGTTAAAAAACCATTCCGAGTCGAGAGCAATCCTCCCACTCGGAGCCTTAGCTGCGACCCCGTACTCGCCTAAGTTAAAAAAACATTCTGAGTGGAGAGTAATCCTCCCACTGGGGGGCTTAGCTGCGATCCCATACTCGCCTAAGTTAAAAACCCATTCCGAGTGGAGAGCAATCCTCCCACTCGGGGGCTTAGCTGCGACCCCGTACTCGCCTAAGCTGCAAAGATCCTCTGAGCTGCGTCACAACTACAACATCCGCACCCACAAGGATGACGAGGTGCCAATCGAGCACGTCATCGGAGCTATGTCACAAGTACAACATATGCTCCATCCTGATCCGCAAAGAGGATGAGGTGCCGATTGAACACATCATCAGAGCTGCGTCACAAGTACAACGTCTATTCCGAGTAAGAAGTCAAGTTCCACTCAGAATTAAAAAACATCTGAAAGTGCTAAAGGCAAAGCCACCATATTCAAAGAAAAACCAAGTTCAAATAAACCCAGCGAAGTTCAGAACCATGGGCAGAAGTACTCAGGCATCAAGCCTGAAAGAGTTTTACGGTAACAAAATCACTCGGCATTCCAAGGCAAATAAAGGTGAGGCATAAAGTTTGTTCACTCTTCGGGAGGAGGGCTTGCTGGCTCGACGAAGCTGTCAAGGTCGATGCCATCTGCAAAGCGAGTGGTAGCATCGATGAATGTCTCCATGAAGGACTGGAATTGGAGCTTCTTGGTGTTGGCAACCTTGATAGTCACCAACTTGTCTTCCTTGACATCCTTGCAATGGACCCGGACCAAGGACAGAGCCACATCAGCGCCGTAGCGAGCAGACAACTTCTTCCACTCTTGCACCCGACCATGGATTTCTTTAGGCCGAGTCATCAGAGACTCAAGGTCATTTTAGAATTCCACTCGGGGCCAGAGCTCTATGTCAACACGCGGCCGCTTTCAGACGAGCAAGGTAATCCACAGCGCTGTCAAGACGATACTCCAATCCCAACATGTTCATCATGACGTCATCCTTATCGGGAGAATTTATGGGGCCAAGATCTGTCTCGATCCACCCAGTCTCTGCTTCGAAGTCCTGACAGAATTCTGCACATTCGGAAAAGTGTGAGTCGGCAGCTGTACGACGAGTCGATAGTTACAAATCAGTCAGACAAGAGAAAGTACCTTCAAGCTTCAGGACTAGCTTCTCAGCAAGTCTTCCCAAATAAGCCTCCAGTTCGCCCTTCTTCTGAGTGAGATCTCCAACCTTGTCGATCAGGGTCTCCTTGTCCTTCTTCAGCTTCGCAACTTCTTTGTTGGCTTCAATAATAGCAGTCTTCAGCTTGGCATTCTCCTCTTCTAACTTGCTGACTGAAGCCAGCTTCTTGTCAGCAAGCTCTGTTTTCTCTTGCGCCTTTTTTTGTGCTGCAGCAAGGTCAAGGTCCTTCTGCTCCAGAGCCTGCTTCATTTTGACTAAAAAATAACATTCTTTATATGACCTTGGAGTTGACGATTTTCACAACACACATATGTTCGAGTGGAGTCACTCGGTTCAAAAGACTAAAGGGGAAAAACTATAAGGTGGACAGTCGGCGAGATATTACCTCCCATAGCAGTAGCATCATCCTTGGACTTCTGAAGATTCTTCTTGGCCAGTTCCAGGTCAAGGTTGAGGTCGATCTGTTTCTTCTCCAACTCAGCAAATCGGGCCCGGAGCTCACAAGATTTCTACGGTCAACAAATAAGACACGTTAGTCGTCAGATTCAAAAGTTAATCACACCAAAAAGTGTTCTAAGACTACTGCAGAATCAAACATTCGACAGTAGTCCCGGGGACTACACCTAGTGGGTGCACTTAGCATGCCCCCACTGGTCCAGTTTACCACACAGCATGGTCTGCCCAGCGTGAGTATGCAAAAAAAAGAGACTCTCAGACCCCAGCCGACTGCCCACAGTCGACCGTGGTCTCGGGGACTACACCCAGTGGGTGCACTCTGCGTGCCCCCACTGGTCTGGAATCCACTCGGGTCAAACTATTATGTTGAGTGAAAGAACAATGAAATATATTCGACAAAGACCCCCGCTGAATCAAACATCCAACGACGTTCTCGGGGACAACACCCAGTGGGTGTACTTTGTGTGCCCCCACCGGTTCACAGATACACTCGACTCAACTTGGTCGACTCAAGTGGAAGAACTATTCAGCAATAAGTTAAAACACCCAGTGGATGATTGGATACAAAGTGCAGACTCATGATAGATGCACATAAAAGGTTCCAAAACACTCATCCAGGGACATCTTACGGACAATGAATCAGCAGCTTACATCTACTATATTGTAGCAAGGCAAAGATCAAACTAGAAGATCAGTCAGAAATCAACTGACCTTGACGTTAATATGCAGAGCAGTGCTGGCATTATAGGCAGCCTGGCTGGCCTCGTGCACCACCTTCATCTTCTCCATCATAAGGCCTTCTTGGAGTATGGCTTCCTTGGCGGCACCCACGGGTCGTCTGGGGTATGATGAGCAGCAAAGAGCGATGACGGTAGTACATTCAGAGCAATCATAGGATCTAAAGCATGGAGATGCGCAGGTGAAGCAAGGACTTGAGCAATCGATGTTGAAGGACGGCTAGTCGACACATGATTGGCAAACGAAACAGAGGCCCGAATCGGATCTCCGGATCGTTGGACCACCGTTTCCGGTGCTGTTGTCGACTGAGGCATCTGGCTAATAGGCATCCTCCTACTCGAAGTCCCGCCCCTCCTTCCCGTATTCTTCTGAGGCGCTTCATCATCATCGTCTGGAAGTTCAATGACATTTTGGGGAACTACACAAAATTCAACCACAAGAGCTCAGTCGACCGACAATTCAATCAACAAAACAAGCACAAGATTGCAGTCATATCAGCTTTGGAAGTAGCCACATCTTCAATTTCTTTGTCATCCTGAGCCTTGTCGATGTCCATGGAGGTCCCAGAAGTTGCAGCACTGAAGGATTCAAAACCCACTCGGTCAGAGTAGAAGTATGAGTCGACAGTAAAACACAGAAAGAACAGAATACTTACGCAGAAGCGATGGGAATGTCCATCTTGATCCTGGGCAAGGTCTTCTGAGGCTTTGAAGGGACAACCTTGGGCTGCTTGGTGACCTTTTCCGACGGCTCTAGAGTCGAAGTCCGAGTGCGTTTATGCACTTGCGTGCTTGGAGCTGCAGCCTTGTTACGCCCGCCCGCTGGATCGTGGGACTGCTTGGATCGGCGTTCTATGCGGGGTGGTGAGTCAACCTCTTCTTCATCGTCCGACTCATCACTCTCTTCCTCATCATCATCATCCGGAGATTGCTAGTCGGCACTCTCGTCCGCACTCTCCACTCCCTCCTGGAGTTGCTCCTGGGCTTGCTCCCCGTTCCTCATCGAATACATGTCAGTATAAATCTGCAAGGCAAGAACTTAAACAAACATCAGTCGGATTCAAAGATGGTTGCAAGTCAGATTGAAAGACGTTCTATAATAAGGATCAGACCTTGTCCGGCTGATTTTTGACGTCGAATGGGTTGACTCTCTTGGCCCCCCTGGGGTTGTCTTTGTTCCCAGTAATGCCCTTCAGCCACTGGGCCACCTTCTTATCGGTGACCTCCTCTGGGTGGACCCGAGCGGTGTCATTGGAACCTGAATACATCCACATCGAATGATCACGAGCTTGGAGTGGTTGGATGCCTCGATTGAGAAACACTTCCAATAAATCCATGCCATTCACGCCCTGATGGACCAACTGGACTACCCGCTCGACTAGCATGTTTACCTGTACTTTCTCCTCTACAAACACAATCAGTGAACAAGGTTGCTGGACTCGATCTAGGGTAAATGGAGGAAGACCGGTCGACTGACCGGGAGTCGCAATGTCTTGGCAGTAGAACCAGGTCGACTGCCATCCCCTAACCGACTCAGGAAGCGTCATAGGGGAAAAATGCTCCTAACCCTCATCTGAATCCCTAAACCCCCGCACATCTGAATCACATGCGTCCTCTTGTTAGTCGGATTTGCCTTCTTCATAGATTGGGAACGATAAGTGAAGATATGTTTGAAGAGACCCCAGTGCGGTCTACATCCCAAGAAGTTATCGCACACAAAAACATATGCAACAAGGTATGTGATGGTTTCGGGAGAGAAATGGTGAAGTCGGGCACCGAAAAAGTTCAAGGAACCCCGGAAGAAAGGATGCGGAGGTAGAGAAAAACCACGGTCGACGTGGGTTGAGAGGAGGGCACACTCACCCTCTCGTGGCTAAGGCTCAATCTCATCCCCCGGCAGCCTCCAAGACCCGTCGGAGATCAATCTCGCGGCGGCCAGATCCTCCAAATCTTCTTGCCGGACCGTAGATCGAATCCAGTCCCCTGGATCTAGCCAGGTGGCAACCCGGTCCTCGACGACCATCCTTGACGCATCTTCTTGCCCTTCATCATCGCCGTCTCTTTCTTCGCGTGCTCTAGGGCCGCCATCTTGTCCTTCACCATTTCGTTGGACTGGGAACGGGCGGGGCGACGACGTCGAGAGTGGAGAGAGACACGGCGGAGAAGCACGGGAAGAGGAAGGGGAATGGAGGTGCACTATGCAAATGCTTCAGCCTCGACGCCTTTTATAGGCCTGCTTCCGAGTGGCTGACGTGTGGGCCCGAGTGATCCTGTGAAATCCCGCAACAGTCGTGCACCGGATACGTGGCGAAAAAGGTAGCGTGGGAATTGAGGCGCCCCTGTCTATGCATCCTGTTTACTGTTGCGCGCTCCGCCTCGCGCGCTTCCCCCAATTTTCGAATCCCATGAGATCCGGGAACCGCAGTAACCAATCGCGCCGAAGATGTCGCGCCATATCGACACTCGAAGATTGCGAGTATAAGTTCACTCGATGACCCCTGAATTGATCAAGGCGACTGAAATGAAGTCGAAGCTTCAGCATGAACCTCAAGCTCAGTAAGAATGCTTATGATGCATAAGAGTCAAGACAGGGTCAACTTCAACTCTCTTTTCACTTGGACCTCAATCCATTCGAGGGCTAATGACAATGCCATGGACCTAGGGTAGGGTCATAGGCCTGACCTATATGCCCTACCCAAGGTCACTACCATAGAATCAAGGACACTCAAAGTATAGCAAGAAATACCGACTGAAGTATCCATGGAGTGCAGTCCACTGGACCAGTCACCTCACTCGGATACGCCCAATTCCACTCGACCAAGATGAAGTCATTTCACCATACAGGAAACCACTCGGAGTACAGAAGACCTAGAGTCACTCAGGATGGCAACGGTGATATGTTCGCTTCGTAGTCTTAAAGATCATTAATAGCACTTTATAGTTGGCGTTACCAATAATGCCCTGTCTTAATGTACATTGAACCCTGTAACAGGGGATGGCTGGGGTCCTAGAGCACTCTATATAAGCCACCCCCTCCTCTGGGACAAGGGTGCGCACCCCTTGTCACAAACACATATTCCAGTCGACCACCTCAGGGCACCGAGACGTAGGGCTTTTACCTCCTTCGAGAGGGGCCTGAACTCGTAAACTCGTGTGTACAACCTCGTCGTAGCTAGGGCCTTTCCTCCTCATACGTACCCCCTACTCTTATTGTCAGACTTAGTACCACGACACCGTCCCCTCTAGTTTATCCTATGTCATAGTTTTCGTAGTGCTTAGGCGTAGCCCTGCGGAGATTGTTCTTCACCAACACCATCACCACGCCGTCGTGCTGTCGGAACTCATCTACTGCTTCGCCTGTCTTATTGGATCAAGAAGGCGAGGACGTCATCGAACTGAGCGTGTGCTGAACGTACATTCGATACTTGATCCGGACGGATCGTGAAGGTGTACGACTAGATCAACTGCATTGATAAACCTTGCGATCTTCAAGGGTATGAAGATGCTCTCCCCCTCTCGCTGTTATGCTTCTCCTAGATAGATCTTGCGTGAGCGTAGGAAATTTTTGAAATTGCATGCTACGTTCCCCAACAGTGGAATCCGAGCCAGGTCTATGCGTAGATGATATGCACGAGTAGAACACAAAGAGTTGTGGGCCATGATCGTCATACTGCTTACCACCAATGTCTTATTTTGATTTGGCGGTATTGTTGGATGAAGCGGCCCGGACCAACCTTACATGACCACGTTAATGAGACCGGTTCCACCGACGGACATGCAACTAGTTTTGCATAAAGGTCACTGACGGGTGTCTATTTCTCATACTTGATTGTGGTCGATCCTTGTTGAAGGTTAAAACAACAAACTTGATAAATCACCATTGTGGTTTTGTGCCGTAGGTAAGAACGATTCTTGCTAGAAGCCCATAGCAGCCACGTAAAACTTGCAACAACAAAGTAGAGGACGTATAACTTGTTTTTGCAGGGCATGTTGTGATGTGATATGGTCAAGACATGATGTGATATACGTTGTTGTGTGAGATCATCATGTTTTGTAAAAGTTATCGGTAACTGGCAGGAGCCTAATGGTTGTCGCTTTATTGTATGAAATACAAATGCCATGTAATTGCTTTAGTTTATCACTAAGCTGTAGCGATAGTTGTAGAAGCAATAGTTGGCGAGATGACCATGATGCTACAATGGATATCAAGGTGTCGAGCCGGTGACAATGGAGATCATGACGATGCTTTGGAGATGGAGATCGAAAGCACAAGATGATGATGTCCATATCATGTCAAATATTTTGATTGCATGTGATGTTTATCTTTATGCATCTTATTTTGCTTAGTACGACGGTAGTTGATGCCTGCTTGAACTATGTTGGTATTTCCCCAAAGAGGAAGAGATGATGCAGCACAGCGACGATAGGTATTTCCCTCAGTGCTGAGAACAAGGTTATCAAATTAGTAGGAGAACCAAGCAACCCAACGTAAATATCCCCTGCACACAAATAACAAACACTTGAAACCCGATGTGTTAAAGGGGATGTCAATCCCTTTCGGGTAATGATACCTCAAATTGGCGAGAAGACGTGATAAAGTTGTGATAGATAGGATAAATAGATCGCAAAATAAATAAAGTGCAGCAAGGTATTTTTGTATTTTTGGTTTAGTAGATCTGAAAATAAAAGCAAAGAAAAATATATCGCAAAGGCAAATATGATGAAAAGAGACCCGGGGGCCATAGTTTCACTAGTGGCTTCTCTCGAGAAAAATAGCAAAAGGTGGGAAAACAATTACTATTGGGAAATTGATTGAACTTCAAATAATCATGATGATATCTAGGCAATGATCATTATATAGGCATCACGTCCAAGATTAGAAGACTGACACCTGCCTGCATCTACTACTATTACTCCACACATCGACCACTCTCCATCATGCATCTAGTGTATTAAGTTCATGGGAAAATGGAGTAATGTAATAAGAATGATGACATGATGTAGACAAGATCTATTTATGTAGAAATAGACCACATATTGTTATCCTTAATAGAAATGATACATACATGTCGTTTCCCCTTCTGTCACTGCAATCAAGCACCGTAAGATTGAACCCATCACAAAGCACCTCTTCCCATTGCAAGATAAATAGATCAAGTTGTACAAGAAAAACCCAAATATTGGAGAAGAAATACGAAGCTATAATCAATCATGCATATATGAGATCAAAGAAGACTCAAATAACTTTCATGGATAAAAACATAGATCTAATCATAAACTCAAAGTTCATCGGATTCCAACAAACACACCGCAAAAGGTTTACATCATATGGATCTCCAAGAGACCATTCTATTGATAATCAAGAGAGAGAGAGGGGGGGAAGCCATCTAGCTACTAACTACGGAGCCGTAGGTCTACAAAGAACTACTCATGCAACATCGGAGAGGCACCAATGGACATGATGAACCCCTCCGAGATGGCGTCTAGATTGGATCTAGTGTATGTGGAACTTGCAGTCGATGGAATTGATTTTTGTCGTCTCCCCTAGGGTTTCTGGAATACTGGGGTATTTATAGAGAAAAGATGCGGTGCGGGAGACCACCGAGGTGGGCACAACCCACCTGGGCGCGCCTGGGCCTCAAGCGCGCCCTGGTGGGTTGTGCTCCCCTCAGAGGCCCCCTCGGGTACTTTCCTGGCCCACTAGATGTCTTCTGGTCCAAAAAAGTCCACCAAAGTTTCACTGCGTTTGGACTCCATTTGGTATTGATTTCCTGCAATGTAAAAAAGAAGTAGAAAACAACAACTGGCATTGGGCACTATGTCAATAGGTTAGTACAAAAAAATGATATAAAATGACTATAAAATGATTGTAAAACATCCAAGAATGATAATATAACAACATGGAACAATAAAAAATTATAGATACGTTGGAGACGTATCAGCATCCCCAAGCTTAATTCCTGCTTGTCATCGAGTAGGTAAATGATAAAAACAGAATTTTTGATGTGGAATGCTGCCTATCATGTTCATCACATAATCTTTTCTTTATAGCATGGACATTTGGATTTTTTTGGGTTCAAAGCAATAGTCTAGTTTTGACATGAAGACTTTAATACTCAAGCATACCAACAAGCAACCACGTCTTTCAAAATATCAACACTAAAGCAAGTTATCCCTAGCCCATTATGCTCAATCATTGATCCATTCATGAAACACACTCGAATATTAGCTACACCCAATGCTCAAATACGATCATAGTACCCCTTAGTTGGTGCTTTATAAGAGAAGATGGAGACTCAAATTCAAAATAAAAACTGCATAAAGTAAAAAAAGGCCCTTTGTAGAGGGAAGTAGGGATTTGTAGAGGTGTTAGAGCTCAAAGCAAAAATTGAGAGATAAAAACATTTTGGGAGGCATACTTTTCCCACCAACGAAAACGACTTAGAGCTCCCAACACTTTCCATGATAGATACATCATATGCGGTTCCCCAACGGAAAATAAAGTTTATTCCTTTTTCCACCATTACTTTAACTTTCCATGCCTAACCGTATCCACGGGTGCCCTCCATACCAACACTTTCCAAGGAATTTATTATTTGACAACATAAAGTAAATTCGTTTTTCATTTTGGGACTGGGCATCCCTAATACTTTTTTCATACTCTTGTGCAATGACAAGTTAATAAACACTCATCGTGAGAATAACACATCTAGCATGGAAAATATTGGTCATCCCTCACTGCCTCGTGTGCGGTACGGGCACATAAAGGAGAAATTTATTTTGAAAATTAGAGATGGAACTTGCAAATTTGCTTAGAACGGTATGGAAATACCGCATATAGGTAGGTATAGTGGACTCATATGGCAAAACTGGTTTAAAGGGTTTTGGATGCACAAGTAGTGATCATACTTAGTGCAAAATGAAGGCTAGCAAAAATGTGACAGCCTGGTTTTTGCCTTCTCTCTTTTTCTGGATTTCTTTGCCTTTGGTTTTGAAGTTGGAGTTTTTGAATCAACTCACTTGGACTTAAACACTTGGGCATGTCCATGATTTTCACCCAAGTGACCCATCCCTCTCATAATCATCATTTCCTCTCTGAAAAATCCCAAAATGGCCCTTCTTCTCTAAAAATCATTTCAGCAACATATGCTCAAAAGCAACCCTCATTTTTTGCTGCTAAAAATCTAAGAAAATTCACAAATATTCTTTGAACCTTGGCACACCTCTGTGTGCAAAAATATTTCATACTTATTTGGAATTTGCTATAGAAAATCATTTTTGTTCTCGCCTCAAAATGCAGTTTCTACAGGAAGTATATTATTCCTTGATCTAATGAGGATGATTTTTGTTTAGCTTCATTCACTACAAAAAAAAGGAAACATCCGTGACATTTTGGGCCGAACAAAAAAATTTCTATCATACTTATGACACTTGTATGACGATAATTATGACAAAACCCTATGTCATCATAGATGTGGTGGGCTCCTAATTCTATGACAAAAAATTATGACAGAAAATGGGCATTTCATCCTGGGCGGGCCGGAGACGGACCTGCATGACATTCTTTGGGCCGTCTATTGCGGAAAAAATCGTGGTAGAAGCGAGGGCGAGGAAAATTGCAGGGACTTCCCGTTTATGGTGGGTGGTCGGGGCTGAGAGATGCATGGAGGTTTGCACGTTTCTCTCGTGCACGTAAGCGCATGTGTGAAGGGCGTTGCGCTCTAACTGAACCCGAGCGAGGCGTTGGCTCGAACTGAACCCGAGCGATTGCACTAGCTACGTTACTGGACACCGATTGATCCCTTGTTGTTAATAGAACCCGAGTGATTCCTTCGCTACTGTTGCTAACTGAAGCCGATCGAACCTGCTGTCTCTTAATGAATAGTGAACGTGGGTGTTGGTTGAATGAGTCGAGACATATGTGGTTGGGGTTCGATGAACAGTTCCCAGTGGGGGTTGGATGAACAGGATCCCGTGGTAGTAGAGGCCGTTGCCGCTGGATGAACAGGACCCCGATCGAGGAGGTGGGGGTGGATTAACAGTAGCCGGTGGAGGGAGCCCGTGGAGGGCAGGTTGAACAGGACGCCATGGAGGGGCTGGTTGAATAGGACGCCGTGGAGGGCTGGTTTAATAGTAGCCGGTGGAGGCTGGATGAACAGGACCCCGTGGGGGGGGGCTGGATGAACAGTTGTTGCTGGAGGCTGTAGGAAGTCGACGGTGGACGAACAGTAGCAGGTGGAGGCTGCAGGAATTAGACGATGGATGAACAATAGCCCCGTGGAGTCCCGTTTTGCGGTATGCCACACCCCTCCTGATGAACAGGACCCCCCTTTCGACCGTACGAGGTCGAAGAGAAGTCTGTTTCCTCCGTTTTGCGGTACGCCACACCCCTCCCTATAAACAGGACCTCGTTTTGACCGTAGGAGGTCGGAGAGAAGTCTGTTTCCTCTGTTTTGCGGTATGCCACACCCCTCTCGGTGAACAGGATCCTGTTTCGACCATAGGCGGTCGAACAGAAGGCTGATTCTTCTGTTCTGCGGTACGCCAGGCCTCGTTTCGGCTGTTTCGTCCAAGCTGGTTGGCTCCCGGTGAACACACGACGCTTTCCGACCCAGTCTGCTGCCTCCCGATGAATAGGACACGTTCCGACCCAGACACTTGGCTCCCGACGAACACGACATTGTTTCCTCCGTTCCGACCCATCCGGTTAGCTAAAGATGAATAGGACAATGTCACTGTCGGCCGTTGCCTCTCCTTGTACACGAGCATTAGCTGTCCGTATGCGTGAGTACGCGTTTTGAGACCCGCTCATATGTACGTACATGGCCTTATTTTTTGGCGTGTGGTTGTATGTACGTGTACATGGTTTAGACGGGACAACCTGAACTGCTACCTGGGGGCTCTACTATGACATGTGCCACTACTTACTCGGCCATGGTTCATCGTTGCAGAGCGACCGATCGACAAGTATGTGCGTACATGTTCGCGACCAGACAGAGAACGCTATGTATGCTTCGATCGGGTGGGTCTTAGCTATCAGGGAGGATAAGGACGCACTTCCTTGTATGCGAAGATATAGCTGTTGGGTCCCAACTATCACGGGGGGAATCACTTTTTTGCCCGTAATAAGGACACACTTCCTTGCGTGCGAAGATGTAGCTGGTGGCTCCCAGCTGTCAGGGGGAGAAAACATTACTTTTCAGGGTAAAAAGGATGCAGTTGCATGCATGCGTGCATGGGTGTGGTGCGTCCCCACTGTCAGCCTCTCACGTACAGTCCCAATGACTCTCATTTGTTGACCATGTTGACCACACCGTGCCGAGCACACCAAGGCAGGTGGACGACGGTGAGGCCCCAGACTGGAATGACCCAGAGATGGGGAAGACGCGATAATGGAGTCGCAGATGGAGAGGAGTAGGAAACTTGACTGGTTCGGGTGCGCGGTAGCACTACCGCCCATGGGAGACAGGAGCAAGAACAAAGGTTGAAGAAGCAGCACGGCTGTTGGATTAAAATCCAACGGTCTAGCTGCTAGAATCATTTGTTCATTAAGTTGACAAAGCCATGCGTATGCATTAGCTTAGTAGGCCCACAAGTCAGCGACCAAATCTGTCGGGTCCCAACTGTCATTGGGAGGAACAGTTTTATTCGCATAATAAGGAGGCACTTCCTTCCATGCGAAGATACAGCCGGTGGGCCTAGCTGTTAGGGAGAGGACACATTTTTTTCATCTTAATAAGGAGGAAATTTCCTTGTGTGCAACCATGGACCTCGTGGGTCCCAGCTATCAGGCTCTTCACGTACAGTCCTCTTTCGATGACTCTCCTTTTGTTGACCATTTTGCGCCGAGCGCAACGAGGCAGTGGACGATGGCGAGGCCCCGGACGGGAACGGCCCGAAGATGGGAAGACGTGGCAGTGGAGTCATAGATTGAGAGGGGTACAAGGGTTATAAATGGTTCTGGTGCGGCATGGGGCTGCAGTCGGTGGAGAATAACATGAGGTGTGGAGGGGTGGAGGGATAGCCTGGCCGATGGTGGGGTAGCGCTTCACAGTGATGCATGCTAGGCAGAGCCGCTAGCCGCCGGAGGCCATAACAGGCGGTCCCGGCAACGCTGGAGGAAGAAGACGAGAGATTGAAGGTGCATGCCGGCCATTGGATATAAATCCAATGGCTATGGATGTCAGAATCATTTGTTGACTAAGTTGACAATGCCTTGCGTAGGCTTGGACCTATTGGCCCACATGTCAGCCTGCAAAAATGTGGCATATATTTAAACCATGTTTTCTGGAATTTACAGTCCATTTACTGGGCTGGGTCAACAAATAATTTCGTGTCAATGCGGTCCATTTAATATTTTCTAAGAAATCCTAGCCCATTTGCACTTTCTTGAAATACAAAAATTAGTTCGGCTTGTTCCATATATAATCTTAGGTTAGAAGGAGCAATTAATATTAAAAAATAAACCGGAGTGACACATTATATATATATATAATTAACAAATTAGCGAGTTATTGCTAAAGAGAAAAATGAGCGCATTATTACATTGGTCCTTAAAATCTTCGCAAGCTTTTGTACGTAATCACTAGGATTTTCCTTGCATGTGAGGCAAAAACAACCAAGATTTTCCTTGCCAACTTGTGTTAAAAATTTACTTTTATAAGTTAATAAGACGTGGGATGTTTTTATAATGTATATATAAGTCTCTATTAAATATACGATAATAGTAATAATATAAATATATATAATGTGTTTAGAAGGGAAAATATAAATTGGACACAACACTATTATTCTTATTTATAGATAGATAGAACAGAGATCTGCGTTTTATTAAAAATACATTGGGCTGCCGTCCTTCAGAAAAAATAAACCTACGCTGGGAGGCCCATAGGCCGGTACGTACATGATGGACCTCAGAAAATAAGTTGAAACCTCTATCTCGGTATGTGGTGGGCTACGCATGTTAGAAAACAAAACCTAGGCCTAGCTGATACTGTTCGCCCTCTAGAAAAAAATGATACCAGCTAGATCCTCGATGCCCCTTTCCCGCAACAACAACAAAAATGATCCCCGATACCCCTGAAAAAAAGCTCCTCGATGACATCATTGGAAATTTATTTCGTTTATTGACTATAGGTTGACAAACTCGTGGGCCCCAACGTGAGTATACAATTAGGAGGAAGCTTTTTTTCCAATGAGGCACTTGCTTGTGTATGGCTTGGACCTGGTGGGTCCCACTGTCAGTCTTTTGGCGTACATTCCTCTCCCGATTCCTCTCGTTTGTTTAGCATGTTGACATTGACATACGGCGGTGCCATGACGAGCGCACACGGACCAGAAAGAACCGCAGCCGAGGAAGACACCTTCATTTTGCAGTCGGTGGATGCAGCCCTCTCACCCAAAAGTTTATGGCCCGGGTTCGATCCCAACTGGTGCGGTTGAAAAATATCTAACACTTGCCAAAAATTCGTCACTAGTTTACCCAGTTTTTCGCACATTCAACATTGTCTTGCCATTTTAAAAATAGCATATCTTTTTGACTTGTATCATATGAAGATGTGCTATACAAAATGTTGATCAGCATGATGTTAACTTGTTGTTAGTTCCATTTTTACCATGAATAAAATTTCCAACATTCTGTTATCCATGTTTGAAAAGTGTCTGTTGTTTTAAATGCTCTGCCTCTGAAACATGCAGTTTCTGATATGAAAATCACTTGGACAAGCAGGCATCAGCAGTGTTGGATTCGATGTCGCGCTTCTTCAATCCCCCGGCAGCGCGAGGGGGAAATAAACTTCCATCCCATGCTGTTGGTTGGGGAATGGACCTAACTGGATTAAAGAGGGGTCCGGTGGCATGACTGTAGAAGCACATCAGACGCAATTATTTTCTCAGTGGATGGCTCTTGATGGCATGTTTTTGACTTGCCTCTGCACCATGCAACTTGTATTTTTAGCCTCCTAGTCCGTGATGGATGAGCAGCCCATTTGCTGGGCGGGCCATCCTATAGAAAGCAGCACTTGATTTTTCATCAACCCCAAAAACAACACAGTACTATGTTAGTTTTGAGGCTGGAAACATTATGGCAGGGGTTGAGCGGGGGAGGGGGGAAGACAGAGCAAAAATATAAAAAAGAGTTGATGCACCGTTGCTACCCTAACAAGCAGGTGCAATTCTTCTCGGGAAGGTGTGCCGTTGACACCCACACGTCACAAATCCCACAATAGAGATACTAACAAGTTCACACACAAGTACAACAGAAAAGGGAAACATTCGTTTCAAACTCAGGTTCACAGGACAGGTTCATATTCATAGCTAATATTCACAATCAACAACTCAAAAGATTCATATATACACAAGTTCAGCATGTCTATGCATCCAAATGATTGATAGATCACAAACAATATTCATAGATAATTCACAAAAATATTCAGATATATGCATGTTCAGTATGTTTATGCATCCAAATGATTGAGATCACAATGAATATCATCCATGGACAAACTTTAATTACCTAGGGTACAGACTGCTAAATGGTGCTCAGTCCGAGGTACTTCTTGATAAAATTATTGCTTGTACGAGCAAACTTTCGAGTACATAAGAGGCAGCACAGACAATCTGAACTTTGCTTGTAGGTTTATCCTTGAGATAGTGGCCTCCATGCCAAGGGGCGAGCGAGATTTGAGCAACTTGGCCACTACTTTCATCCAACTTGTTTACTGGCTCATCTTGGTCCTGTTGCTCGCCAAAATTCTAATTGCAGACAAGAAAGGAGGTGGTCGATAAAATGAACCACCCAAACTTTTTGTGCAGTTCAAGTGAAATGGAGCATCCTTGGCGTGCAGACTGTTTAAGTGCCAGATGAATATATGCATCAACCAACTTGTCTAGAATCTTTAGACTCCATGCCATACAGTCCGCTACCATATGTGTCGATAACCAAAAGACAAAAGTTGGGACCAAATATTGGACTGCGCCTATCTGGGCTATGAGCCAAGCAATATTTTTGGCGTTCACTCCTAATACATGGAGTTTGACAACTGGTTGACGCTGGTTGATAGTCGAATGAATATACGCAGTTTTTCTTATCAACATCGATGCTTGTGTGAGTGAACTTTGGAGTACATAGCAGCAGCATAAGTATATGTCCATCAGATCTTTTTGTGCAGTTCTACTAAAATTGCCCAATGTAATGATTTGCCTGCCAGTTCAAGCTCCAAGTTACTCTTATATGAAATCGACAAACAGTAGCACAATACCAAATTACCAATACATATGACAAGCACAATAATCAGGATAAAGACCGGTACCAACCTATGTGAGGTAGCATATCAATTACTATTTCCTCTGACTAGAAGCCGAGATAAGCGACTGACAGGAAAGGAAGGAAGCAAGCAAGCCGAGACAAAGCGACCGATAGGAAGGGAAGAAAGCGGTCGAGGCAATGAAGCACCCAAAGTTTTTGTGTTGTTCAACCAAAATCGAGCATCCCTGTTGGCACATATATTGAGAGGGTGAGATTAATGTAATAGTGGGACTATTTGATGAAACATACACTAACAAATAGAAGCACCCTCACTATCTTAATGGGTAAAGTTAGCAACATAGTAGTCCTGCTTAAAGAGAGGTATTACTTTATTTAATTAGTGCCAATTAGCTCAACACTCAAAGCATTGCCATGTATCATATGTTACAAAATTTTAACATGCAAAGATAAAGGAGTTTCTCATGACAGTAGCAACATAGTAGCATGATACATATATAGGTACAACAAACTAATATGGCTGAAGGCCTTAGGCCGGTACCAACCTGAGCACCAAAGCTTATTCAGGTAGTCCAAGAAGAGATGATAAAGAACTCACTGGAATCACTCGATAGTATATATTTTTGTGCACTTCAAGTATATGGTTGAAATAACTCTTGTTTACTAGTGGTGAGATTATATCGAAAGATTATCAAGAACTTCCAGCAGAGTTAAAGCACTGGCTGGGATACAATTTATTGTATATGATTGGCACAACATGATCCATGTTTGCACAAGTAGGAACAACGTGAAACCTTCATTATCTTAGTGAGAAAGGATAGAAAGACAATAGCATTATTGTGTCATGACAGTACCAACATTCCCTCCCTGCTCCACCACATGCTTCACCTCCACGGATATAGATATACAGGTACATGACTCTACCTAGGGTGCTACTAAAGATTTGTTTAACTCCGACAAGAAAATTAGGCAGCAATAAATTAGTGCTACTTAAGTACTCCTGATTAATTAAGTGACCTTGCAGGAGAGACAGCAGAAGTGGAAGGGCTCCCTGGAGGATCGTGTCACATGTAAGGGAGACGTTGTCGGAGCCCTTCAATGGCCTCGATCGACGCCTCAGCTTCAGCAAGATCACCTTGGCACAGTTAATCGTGTAGAGCTGGGTCACACATGCATCCAAAATCCAGTTAATTAGTATGATGTGTCGTTAAGCCAAGTACTACTCTGTTGCATTTCTCTATCTATCTCTACTCTATTATCTATTACTCTTATACTCTTACAAAAAATAGAGTTGGTGATCTTGCTATTAAGTGCATCTCGATGTTACATGCAACGAACGAGCATCTTGCTAGTCTTCCAAGTAAATTAAGACTAGTAGCAACACAGTAATACAATACCACTAGCAAGATGTTAGGATAACATAGGATGGTGCCATCGAGTGATCTTCTTCATTTCCTCCTTCTTATTCTTCTTCTTCCTCTTCATGCTCTGTTTCTCTTTCTCCTCGCCAGTTGTTGAAACCAAGTACATGATTGGCCTTCTATTTTAGAATTGGTTTTGTCATCACTGAGGGAATACAAGTGTACTAGTAAACAATAGCATTATTTTCTCATGGCAGTCCAAAATAGAGATGAACACATGCATTAAATATCATTCTGACCTAACGGAAGGTTATCGTGCCAATTTGGATGATGAATATTGGAACACAGATCTCCCTTTGTGCAGTTCCACCAAAATGAACCAACGTTTCCATTCTGACGTTCTAGTTAAACAGCACAAAAGTCACTTCTTTTAAGAAGTGTTTTGTGCAGTGCACCAAAAGGTCCCAATAGCAACGAGGTGAAATGGATATCCCTATTTTCACAAGAAGCAACAGAGGAAACAATCAGAGTCTCAAACAATTACTGGCAAAAACAATTGGCTAAACTTGTCATGGCTTATAACAGTGGCATGGCTTCATTTTACTTGGGGCATTAGATTAAGAACAGGTAAATATTTGCTATAAGGGCATGGGACAGTGGGTGCACCAGCAGTTAAGCACCATGTACCTAAACTGGGGCATAAAGTGGTGATTCAGAATTTGTTGTCCCGAGAAACAAACATCCAAGAAACATATCTGGGTTGGTCCCATTTTTGTTCACTCTAGCCACTGACTCCTATGTGTGGATAGCAAATCTAGTCCTAGTCATACCACTGTGTAAAGCGTTTTCCCTATATTTCCCTTTTCGACCAAGAGACGGGTTGGAGGACCAGTATGTACTACTTTCACCCCCTTTCCTTCATGTTTGTACCAAGTCCGATGTACATACTAAATTTCCCCCAATTATTTTTTTTGAACCAAATACAAGATTCGACTCCATGAAGTAGCTTTACCTCTAATAATAGAAAATTTTAGGTGACGTTGGACCATCCGATCGAGAGGGGCTGAGAGGTATAAAATGATGCACATGAAGTGACGTAGCGAGTTGGGGAAGTAGATCTAGGCCGGTTTCAAAGGAATATATACCTGAAGGTCGTCGGGATGCAGATAGGTGGGCGGTGGGAGGCGGATCCACCCACACTAGGGCAGCGACGAAGGGATCGGAGGACCTCCCGCGCCGGTGCTCGACCTGAGATAACGGTGCAGCCGGTAGTGGGTCTCCTCCCTTGCTATTGGCGACGGCCTAAACGCTGCCCCTCCTTCCCTTCTCCGGCGGAGGGGGATATGTCCGGATCTGTACCCAGCGGTGAGGATAGAAAGACAGTGTTTACCATCGCTATCTTGTTCAGATCTGGAGAGGATGAGAGTGTGTGAATGGAGCAACCCTAGCAAGCAAGCGCAGAGGCTCCGGCCTACATATGTATACGTATAGTGGGGTAGTTTTCTTTTTCACTCCATCAGAACAATCGTTTAAAATTGTCTACGTGTCAGGTCATCGATTTTTTGAGTTGTTGATTGTTATTTGAGATAGCTACCCGCTTATTCCAAGTGGTGTTATGGTGTGCCAGGTCGCACTTTGTATCGTTCAAGTCTGGTACTAGACCCTCCATTAAGTGAACAACCACCGTCTCGTAAAATTTGTGAACAAGCCCACGGCTAAAATTATCGGAAACGTGGGCAACCCCAACATGCATTATAATTTATATTTTCTATGTGGGAGTAACCTCAAAACAAAATGTGAGAATGAAATCTTTATTGGGCCCCTTTGTAATTTGTGCTAAATTTTGACCAAAGATTTAACTGCCAAAACATTAGTGCGTGTTAACAATAATTATATCCTTTGGTTCATATTTGAACATAGTTTTCAATGATGTAATTTTTTGTGACATGCATGAACATTTTGTTAGTTAAATTTATAGTCAAAATTTGGCACATGTTTATCATAGGGACCAATAAACTAGGATGAAGTACTGCATATGACTAGCCGCTCTATCTACATGCGGGACATCAAAGCATCCAAGCTCGTGTGTCATCCACCAAATCATAGCGAGGTGCTACAGTCGAGACTCACCAGCCACCCCGGTGTGGCCTTCATGACCCGTCATATCACAAAACCCACGCCTTTACCAGCAATGGTAAAGTGGCCTCGAAGTTGGACTGGACGAACAAACCATCATTTCACTGGAATGCTCGTTGCAGCCCTTTCTCCCCTTGAAGAAAACCTTACTCCCGGCTACTCATTTCTGCCATTTTTCTTCTGTACCGACGAAGGAATGGTAGACGAATTAGTTATGCTACTATATTTTCATTCAAAGAATCTTCTTTTTGCCAAGCACCGACCTATTCTCATAGCCTATCCTTTTCCCGTTTTCATTGCGATTGTGGTTTCCTTTCGATTGCTTTTTGTTTGTCGGTTTATGGATGGATCCTGGAGCACCAGGCAAAGAGTTTCCTGCGGACAACCCACTCGAGGCAGAGATCTCCAGGAAGCGAGCACCGACCAACGAGTTGGCCATGTCGGTGGGCCAACCCATGGAGATGAAGAACTCCAAGAAACAAGCACTGGCCAAAGAGTTGATGACGTTGGCGGACGAACTCCTCAAAGAAAGATGGAAGAACAGCAAGGGCTCCATCGTGCCTACCCCAGAAACACTAATGGCCACCTATGAGAGGCTCAAGGACGAGTTTGAGGAGATAGTCGCCATTGAGAAGCAGTATTTCCCTAGTAAGGCAATGGCCCGAGAGGGATGGGACCCCCCGATGACTTGCACAAGGTAAAAAATGGCTTACCATAGTTGTGGATTTTTATTATTTGCAATGTGCTTGCTAATATGTTAGGGTCGTGTGGGTGCCGGTGGACGTCCTTGATGATTTCAATGTCACGGCCTGTCCTGTGGACAACGCCCAGAGATCGTTTTCGATGTCACGGTCCGTCCAGTGGACATCGCCCCGGAGATCGATTCCAATGTCGCGGTCCGTCCTATGGACATCGCCCCGGAGATCGATTCCGACGCCGATGTCCATCCTGTGGACATCGCCCCGGAGATTGATTCTGATGTCAAGGTCCATCCTGTGGACATCGCCCCAGAGATCGATTCCCATGCCGCTGTCTGTGTTGTGGTCATTGCTCGAGAGATCAATGAAAAGAAATAGTTGGTCGTGCTAATCCTTCAAGGTAGTGTGCATTGTGTTTAATTACCATTATGATGCATGTTATCAAACCATCTTAAGGCTAGTGCACTGTCTTGTGTGGGCCGTACTTGCTACTTTTGTTTGATAGTGAATCATATGAACCCTCTCTGAGTTATGGCAACAGATGTATCCTCACCAGCTTTTGATGTAATATATGGCATGCTTAGATGTAAGTTTGAACTGTTTATCATATCAACAAGGCTTGTTTCATGATTCTTGGTGTTAGTAGGCTAGCTACTGTGCGAGCTATAGTACTTGCGAAACACTAACCGAAGAGAAACGTTGGGGCTGATGAGCTCGTGGTACGCTTATAGGTACGATCCGTCATCGATCGTCCAATAGCCCAAGCTCCTAAAATTGTGGGCTTAGCGATCGATCAAACAATAGTCTTCAATTATACATTAATACACATCAAACTCAAAGAGTTGGTTCACATATATATTCAGGCCTCATTTAGTTCATAGGGTAGGAAAAATCGTAGTAATAGGAAAGTCATAGGAAATGAGATGACATGTATCTTAAATCCTGTGAGTAGGAATAGGAAAGGAGATGCCCTTTCATTCACATCATATGATTTTCCCATTGAGTCTAGGCTAATGTTTATTTTCCTATGAAATGCGGAGGATTGCAAGAATTCCTCCATAGGAATATGATTCCATTCCGATGGAGGAATCTTGTAGGAATTTCATAGGATAGGATTTCTATAGGAAAAATTCCTACAAGATTCCTCTAAACCAAAGGAAGCCTCACGTTAATAGCCAGCAAAATTGGCACGTACTTTTAACATGCGTGAATGTGTAATTTTTTTGTGGAAGCGTGAATGTGTAGTGACGTTTTACTTTCAGAGTGGCTACAGTGAGTGTATATGTGTGCTAGAGGGGTTGTGGGATGGTGAGAGATCTCGAGAGAGAGATAGACCCTCTTTCTACTCCTAATCATTAGATTGACAAAGGATACTTTTTTAGAACACAAAATCATAGTAGTACAGAGACGTACAAATCCTAGGCGGACTAGTTTGGCCTAGTGAGTTTTAGTGATATGATGTGCTACATTGTCGTCTAGTCTTCGCGTGTGGTAGCAGTATTGCGGGTACAATAAGTTTCACACTCCTCCGTCATAACATGTGGGATGAGCAACGAGTATTTATTTCCGATATCGAGGATGAGCAACAAGTATTTATTTTTTATTTTCTATGAAAGCTATTGTCTCCACTGTTACGACGAAGTAATGTGAAACACGGCAGCCCAGTGAACTTGGCATGGGCAAAACTCCCTCCTTCCTCATGTACCATAGTGTTGACTATAAGGTTGGCTATAAGGTTACAACTTTTTCTCACTTTCTCTCTATCTATTTCCTCTAAGATGTTATTACCTTCTTTTTTAGACACGATTGTTTTTTATACCTCTTTTTTTAGAATTAGTTTTTTATACCTAGGAGCACGTGCAGAGACAGGCTCTTGCAGAGCCCACTCCTTGACTTTGTCAATGCCTCTCTCTCCTCCATGTAAGTGGGCTTATGGCCCAGTATTGTACTACCTACTTGCTATGAATGCGGGAAGCTTGTGTCTGGTGGGCCAGGGCGGTCAGAAGCGGGCTTGGAAGCAGTCCAGATTCCCGCATGGCCCACCTCACATTATCACCATATTTCTTGGAGTCCGCGCACGGGGGGCGGGTGATCTCTTATCCCTCCCCCGTCTCTCTCTTCCCAGCCGACGATCGCCGAGTGATTAGATTTCGGCTATCGACGGTTTATTCAATTGCAGTCCCACATGTCAGTGAAAATTCAACACAACGTGTGTCCCCTCTGGTGAGTGGCGTGCGAGCCGGACTGTTGGGGGTGTGACGCGAATGCGACAGGAGTGCTTTAAGTGTGCCGCCTTTTCCATTTGAACTTGCAAAGTGTAACATTTTTGTGCGATCAATCGATAGAATCCAAAACAAAATGACAAGGGCGGGGCTTTCCCGCGTGTTAGGCGGGCTAGTTTGAGTGGTATGACGTGCTACAGTGCAAACAAAGCAAATTTCAAATTAACCGGATGAAATTCATTACATTTCGAAAAAAAATCCTATAAACTGGATGAAATTCATTACATATTTCGCACAAACCATACTAAAACCTACTGTAAACCTAATCTAAATGGTCGCCGGCGCCCGACCACGATGTCCGGACATGAGCCCCAAGAACTGACGCTCCGGCTATTGCCTTTACCTCCTCCTCATCCGCCTTGGTTATGTCCATCTCGGCCTCGATAACCTCCTCCTCTGGAGCACATGGTTCTGAAGATTTCCACCTCCACGTCGCCATCAAGAAGCTAATCGGCCACCGATGTTTACACCACTAAGCTTGGCATTGTCTGAGTGGAGGAGCGGTGGCCTTCCTGGGATCAGAGGAGCGGCGACCTGCCATGTACTGCTCTTCCTCGCTGTCAGCTGCGCCCACGCACACGTGCCAACTTCGTGGTCGTGGCGGTGGAGGGCGTCCGAGGGGAGCCGGCAATGTCCTTCGTCTGCTCCTGCGACAGTACGTCCAAGAGAGCTTTGGAGCGCGCCCGGAGCGGAGCCGCCGATGTCCTTCTTCTACTCCTGCGACTGTATGTCCAAGAGAGATTTGGAGCGCCAGGAGTCCATGGTTGGAGTGGTGCCGACAGAAGGAAGGGAACCAGAGGAGAATGATTGTGGGTCTTTGGGTGTGGTTGGGAGCTGGGGCTGAAGTTAATATAGTGGGCAAATGGCAATGAGCCGCGGCAAACGGATGGACGGATAGCATAGGAGTAGGTTCTTCGGCAGCCGCGTGTCATTAATGTGAGTGGCAGACAGACGGATGACCGTGGTGTCATTAACGCGAAGCAGTCGCTTGCACCGGGATGCCGCGCGGGTGGTGCTCTATCGACCGTCGCGCTGCTGCAATGTCAGTGCTAGTGAGAGGTCTCATCGGGCGTGAATGCGGCATTGAAGTTCTGGATCCAAGGTGACCGTTTCAGGCGGGAAGCACTTGCTAGTGATGGAAGGGGTTTCGGTAGGCCAGGGCGGTCAGACGTTGGGTGGTGGTAAAATGTGAACTCATGGATGATGAGCCTTTGAAGCATATGCGGCACGTATAGACAACCAGGCGTCCATGCAACCGCTCTTGTCGCCAGCTAGCCTTCGACGACCACCATTACACACCACACAACCATGCATAACTTATGGATAATGGGCGAATCGATAAAACACTCACTCTTGTGCAGTGGCACTACGATCGGTCGATCATGATACATATATAGGTACCATAGTACCCTTTCTAGCTAGGCTGTTTTATAGATTTTCATTCTCATGGATGATATACATGAGCAAGGTGTTGAGTCACGCCGTCGCTCGTGTGCAGAGCCATGGCTAATGTCGAGCAGCTCAGCGCCCAAGCACGAGTATGACGTTGTAGTTGAGCCAGTGAATACATGCTCGATTGAGAGGGCCGCCTGCAAATGTCTTCTTTTTGCGAGACCGCCGGGGCGCGCAGGTGACGGGCTCGCCGTTTGCGTGGCGCCATGATCAGGACTTTGATTGAGAGGGCGATGTGCATGCAATTGCATGGTTTGACACCGTGAGCGTGAGTGTCTGCACGCGTACGTGCTACTTGCGTCTATGGATAGTGTGGTCTAATGTGTGCATCACATATAATATAAAAAAATTGGTTTGTGCATTTAACACAAAGTATTTCATTTTCATTTAGCTGACGAGTGTGCATTGCAGCGACGAGTCTGTGATTTGATTCCTCACATACGCATAATTTTGGTTTTTATTTCTTTCTCCACTGACAGGTAGGCCCGCATAGTTAGATAGATACAGAACACGAGCTGATGAGGCGCATGTGGACTGTTTGACTAGTCAACCAGACAAATACGGAGCTATACGTTGAGCCTGTGACCGTATAATCACCATGTCTCATATACAATGATCAAAGTGAGCTATCGAGACAAGTTCGATGACCGCCAATGAATTTTACTCGGTAATAAATGACCTGGATTGAAGGGCAATCCAAATTTCCTTCATCTTCTGTCCTTGAGCTCTTAACAAACCAATGCACACTATATACGGTTATCTGGCCACTCTGCCCCAGAGCTCTTGCCAAGCGTCATTCATGCCACCGTGCCGCACATTAACCAGTAAGCAAGCGATGGCATCCCCCCGCACCGAGTTCCTCGCCGCCCACGACCACACACAAAATGGTAGGGAAGCGATGGCATCCCGCCGTGCCGAGTTCATCGCCGCTCTCGATCTCACAACTACGTGGGCAGACTTTGAAGATGCCAAGGCCGAATGGGCGGTAGAGCCAGAGGCGGCCAAAGCCGCACAAAGGGAGCAGAAAAGGCAGAAAGCACTCAAGAAAAGAGAGGCCCACTGCCGCAAGAATGAATAGGACGCACGCGCTGCTACGAAGAGCTGGGCGGAGATCCAAGCACGGTAGGGTGTCAACGACAAACCCGGGAAGGAGAACGACAACGTCTGGCCAGCATGTGAGAAGTACTAGTACTAGTAGTAGTGTGTGTGTCTGTGTCGCCTACGTTTGTTCTATTAATTACGAGCATGCACCAGTACTAGTTACTACTACAGTTTTTAGAGCAAATTACCAATACATTAGCTTAGACTCAATGGAAAAATTCCTATCCTATGCATCAAATGGCATCTCTTTCTCTATAGGAATTAAGATGCATGTCATCTCACTTCCTATGATTTTTATATTCCTATGAAATTCCCATCCTATGACCCAAAGGAGGCCTCTGCTGGAGTATAATACTACTGTAGCTAGCAGTACTGCTGGTACATTAGTTTTCTTCAAGAAGCAGAATTCAATGAAGTCCGAGCAACTTCAGAGTGGGAGAGGTTGGGCCTATTATTTGATGGCTCATTAATCATTATTACAGCGGTGCGATGACCGGGGTGACTCTCCCTTGGAGTTCTGCGTGCATCACAAGTGGACCAGGATGGTCGACGTCCCACATGTCGACAAATGGAAGTATTCTTTCTGATATCGAGGAGCAAGGAAATCGCGTGGTATAGTATCACTGTTGATTTATATTTTTTTATGAAAGCTAGTGTTTCAACTCTTACGATGAAGGAGTGCCAAAAACGGCACGTGTTGAATGTCATACACGTCAGCGAAAGGAGTGGGACATGAACAGCGTGGTAGAGCGTCTCCACTTCTTCCACTTCTAGGTCAGAGACCACACGTAGTACTAGTAGTATGAACGGTACAAAGTGCGACCCGGAGAGAAAGACACGTCTAGTTGGAAGGTATCAGGCAAAACTACTCAATCATTGCACTCAGTTTCCTAAGAAATTGTGGTAAAAAACATTACTTGCAATGCATGCATGCATGACCAATATAAATGACCAATAAAAAAACTAGTACATGCACGCAACGATTTAATGGACATTGTAATCTCTACATGGGATGGGGAGCTCTAAATTTGAATTTGAAACTTATAAAACAAAAAAATTCAAAACAAATGAACAGGAAGAGAGGGAGTATACCGTAGGACATCCCATACGAAACAAGTCCCCTGGTTTGTCACCGCAAAGATGCAGTTAGAAGGGAGCACAACGTCTTCGTACTCGTACGACAACAAATCGGCCGCAGACAGCATGGTCCACCTTTGACCGCCATGTGCAGGGTTCGTGAAAGCAAGCGCGATGTCCAACACCGCAATGAGAGTGTATTTTTGGTTGGCAGATGACCTTATCGGGGCTTCCGGCATTGCTATCTGCTTCAATCTCACCATGGTTCCATCGTACCAATTTAGGTGATGGCCTGTTACATGGCTAATCCCAATGTTTGGACAAAGGTTCTATAGGAACGGTGTCACCATTATAAATGTTGTGGAAATTGATGATGGTACCCTCCTGTACATATGCAAGCCAATCTCCACTGGCACCAAGCCTAACCTGTGAAATAGTGGGTAGCGGGGGAATTAGGAAATGGACATGGAAGTAGTCTTTAGAATGCATTTACTACGTGATCAAACTCACCACGTACCTTCTCATCGGACAAAATCCAAGTGCCCCTCAATGTCGACATCTCAAGGGGCGTCAACGTGCAACTATTGCCACGCCACGCTAGAGAGACCCCAAGGAAACATCCTCGTGCGTTGCACATAACATCAAGATGCATTTGTATGAGTAGTTTATCTTGTGAGAGAAAAGGATGAATGAGGGAAGGCCTTATTTGCAAATGTGGAGAGGGGTGTGGGTTTCTTTTTGCAAAATTTCCATAGTTTCCTTCCTATCTGTCAGATATAAATCGGACGGCCTATATTTTAGGGTGGCAGGCACACCATCATCACCAACTCTGATTTTTATAAGATAATACTAGCAAGATGCCCATGCGTTGCACGGAACATCAAGATGCATTTGTATGAGTAGTTTATCTTGTGGGAGAAAAGGATGAATGAGGGAAGGCCTTATTTTCAAATGTTGAGTGGGTGTGGGTATCTTTTTGCAAAATTGGCATTGTTTCCTTCCTATTCGTCAGATATAAATTGGATGGCTTATATTACAGGATGGCAGGCACACCATCATCACCAACTCTGTTTTTTTATAAGAGTAGTAGAAGAGCGATAGAGATAGATAGATAGATTATTATGATTATAAGAGTAGACATAGAGATTAGGGAGCTGGCGGGCGGTTCGTTGTACGGCATGTTCGCGTCCATCCGCTAGCCCGGAATTAAAGCACGCACGACATTTACAATGACTGGATTAGTTGTTCATGCGGACTTGGTCGCCCTTTTTTGAGCACGCCTCCGACGAGTACATGTGTGACATGCGTGCATGCAAATCTTGCGTGACCAAACCATGCGAAGTGGAGCGGTAGGCTGTCGAACTGCAGCTTGCATGTTGCAGCCATGTCATCACATGCAACCTAAAGGCCAATTCATACTCGGTTGGACTATACTGTACAATTATGCATTGTTGGGCACGAACGTTCCTTGGAGATCGTGTTGCAACTGGCATACTCCATAGCCCACTTCCCTTCTCCTTCCTCTTCCATCGCTCGTGCACGTCAGCAGGAAGCGACCGGTCAACCCTTATATAGGAGTGCTAGCACAAAAAGATGCATGCATGACCACTAAAATTTCCTTTCTCTTGTCTAAATGAAATAAATGTGGCATGAAACTCAAAGCCCTTTAAGTCTGAGTATAATGGAAATCATCTTCCTCCTCCGGCTCCGCTTCACCCGCGTCGCCATCCTCCTATTCCGGCTCCGTGTCATCGTTCTCCTCCTCCGGCTCCGCGTGCTGCTCCACCTCCAACGCCTCCTCGTCTGGCTCTGGCTAGTCCAAACTCCGGAGGCAGGCCGACTGTGATCCGAGCTTCGTGTCGCCTCTAGATTAAAGCGCCGCTCCGGCAGGAGTATGGTGTGTGTTGTTATCTTTGGCTAGGCCATGGCAATCGGGCGACAGCGACCAGAGAAGAGTCTGCGGGAGGGGAATGAATGCAGCTACTGTTTGGGTTCATGGTCCGGCTTAAATAAATGTGCACCATCATGTGTACCCGCGGGTGCACAAATTGTAACAGACGGTTCTGCTTAGGGGCGTCACGTAACTTGTATGTGTGTGAGATTCTGAGAGACAGAGTGCGTGTGTGCGACTCTACTCTTCGGACATGTAGTTGCATGGTGCATCAGGATATAAGTATAATGGTATTACACTTTAGCTAGTGATTTACATGGCCATGTTAACGTGGTTGTGTAAAAAAAATATCACTTCCTGCTCGTGATTTGCATTATATAATTATGAGAAGTTTGCTAACTACTAAAGTAAAGTGGAATTTGTCCATGTTATGCAAGTAAATTAAGGTGTTTGTTTATCATACGGGTAAGATTGGAGGAAGGGTGGTAGGAACAAATGCTCCTCCTAGAGCATGTGTCTGTGAGAGAGAGAGAGATGGAGTCTTTCTGGGGGTGCGTGCGTGCGTGTGTGTGTGAAGAAGAGTTTTCGGTGGCGAAACTATTTTAAGTGTGTGTGGCTTCATCGTAGAGAGGTGATGTGTATGGAAGAGGCCACCAATGAGGGGGTGCGAGAGAGAAGATGCCCGTAGAGAGGGAAGAGAAGGCGTATGCGCGTGAGAGGAGTCGACATCGAGAGAACGTGTTTGTTCGAGAGACACCGATGAAGACTACTATATATCGATGGTGCATGTAGGCGGGAATTAAATGAAGGGATGGTCTTATTGGTTTTAGGGATATAGGGGAAGAGTGAGAGAGGGGGGTAGCTAGAAGGAGATTGTTAAGTCTGACCGTGTGCTTTACCCATCCAGGCGGAAGTTATGTGCACACAAGAAGAGAACGATTCAATGTGGGTTAGGGCTGAGGGTAATTAACTATGTATGGAGACATAGGAGACCTTAAGCATGCATGTGTGAGAGGTATACATGTATACATCAAATGTGTGTGTGTGTGTGCACGCGCGCGTGCATGATCGAGATAAAAGAAAGAAGACATAAGTCATAAGATCAAAGACATGGGAGAGATGGACCAGTATGACAATACGCATGCATGTGAGAGTGGAAGGAAGAAGGCCCGATAATTGAGCATGTTTTTTTTGTCTTTAAGAGATAGTGGCATGGGCTGGAGCATGCATCTATGGCGAGCAGAGGGAGCGAGACAAAACCATTGTGCAAAAGAGATCAACCTATATATGCATGTATGGATAGACAGATATAACATGTGTGATAGGAAGCAAGAGTGCGTGTGAGAAATAAATGTTGACGGAGAAACTACAGATAGATAGAGAGATAGAGATCCTAGCTAGAGGTACATCGGCTAGTTTGTGTGTTAGAGATGACCGCCGAGTGGTTCAGAGGGTGAAGTTATGTGTTTGTGTGAGAAAGATAAAAAACGGGCATGACTGCATGTAGAGAGAAACATATATAGTGTGCGTGATAGGAAGCAAAATTTAGGGCGAGAAAAGAAGGTTGATGGAGAAACAGATAAATAGAAAGATAAAGATGCTAGCTAGTGTGTGTTAGAGATAAGAGTCGAGTGGATCAGAAGGCTGAGTTATGTGTGTGGGTGTGAGACAGATAGAGAGAGGGTGCATGTGAGTCACATACAAACAAATATCACAGAGAAATGAGATCCCGTCAGACGGAATTTTGTGTTTGTGAGAGAGAAAGATATTTCACAACCAAAGTGATAGCTAGAGAGACATATAAGGGGACGCGGGATATCTTAGGGAGAGAGAGTGTGTGTGAACGACATACAAGAGAATGTGGAGATATATGAGACCCTGGGAGACAAAGTTTGTATTTGTGGGTGAGAAACACATAATTAAGAGGAAGCAGAGTCGTACCTTCTCATACCTAAGGAGCGCAAGACACCTCTGTGTGAGAGGGGGTGTGCGAGTGGCACACAGGGGAATAGTAGAGAGAATGAGACCCCGGGAGACGAAGTTTGTGTTTGTGTGAGAGAAAGAGATTTCATAGGGAGAATCATAGTTAGAGACACATATCAGGGAGCAAGGTATACTTAGAGACAAATAGAGTGAAGGTCGAGTGAGAGAGTACCATCAGTGCGGTACGAAGATAAAAGATCATTGTCGACATACAAGTAGCACGAGAGATACCCGAGAGACGATGAAGGCGCATAGGTCTAGAGAGATATATAAGCATGAGTGATAGCTATATGAGACGAATTTCTGGATTAAAGGGGATTCAAATATTTAAACTAGAGACCACGGCATCGATAATATCATAACGAAAATTGGTTTATCAAACATGCATATTCATTTGAATTTGGGGACACGTGTAATGTTATATAGTTTATCAATATTAGTGATCCATAGATTCTTTAATTAGAGACAATGCATGGTTTATATGCAATTAATGTCTAAACGGGATTACACTATATGCTGCATGTGTGAAACACATTATACATGTTTGAGAAGTAAAAAAATAGAACTGCATGAAACACACATTAATTGGAGGCAGTTAGCGAGGAATACAAACATTCGAGTTCAACATAAAGTGGTTTCAAATATTTGAAAATCCAAATTAAGATGGATCCAGCCTTATGAATCTAACCATATTTATGTATAAAGGGTGTTGTGCTTTTCAAAGTATATATAAAAAATGATGTATATAGATTTGTATTCGAATACAAAATGGATCTTGTCCGGAAAAAATACAAACTGGATTCGAATTGAGTTGGCACGGTAAATGTGCACTCTTTCTCTGCAAAAATTTGAACGAAGCGGGGAAAGTCGCAATAACTGCCCGAAACCAAAATCTACGAGATGGAAATTACTGTCTATCCCTGACACACAAAGCCTATAATCTTGATTTCTATAGGTTTCGAAAGGGGTAGGCTTGTAATTTCACCCAAACGTGACATAACCGCCTCCACCTCTCACCTCCCCGGATTCATACATGGTGCATGCCAAAATACAGTTTCTCCTCGGCCGAAATCGCCTCTGACCTCCCTCCCTGATTCATACACGGTGGGCGCTAAAACAAACTCTTGTCGACCAAAATCTCCATCGGCAAATATTTGGTGTATACGAGATTACCGTCCTATCCCCAACCAACTATTATTGTTGTGATGTACAAAATTTTGAACGGGGCTAAGTTTGTAAATTTCCTCGCATTTGAGACAAGCGCGCCCTGAAGACATGTTTCCCCCTTCCTCTCTCCCTCCATTTCCCCATTCGTACCCTGTGGGCGCCAAAACACCCTTTCCACTGCAGTCTCCCCCGTCCGCCACCCCATCCACCGCTGTCCTCCTCCACCATGCCGGAGCTGATACCCCAACGCTGTCGTCCATTACAAGAGATGGACCTCTCTCATCCATGTCTTCGGACCAGGATCCTTGATTTGCATCCTCTCGCTTCATCCACGATGTCGTCCTCCTTGCCGAGGCCACTCATACGACCATCTCGTCCACCGCGTCGGGATATTTCCCTCGCCGCCACCGCCTGCCCTCCTAGATGTGCTTCCACGGCGCTGACAACCATCGCTACCACAACACCCTCAATGCCTCAGCAGATGCTTACACGGTGCCACATCAGAGGCAATACTCTTTCGTATCTGCTCAATTTATTTATCTCAGCAAGAAAATATATCACCACTACTTTACTGTGATTTCATGTCCATCACTTAGAATCTTACTTGTTAGTTGAAACCAAACATTGGTTGCGACGTGACCTTTGTCCGGTTTGCACCTTCAGATCCGCCGTGGCACGCGCACCACTATACTCGCGATGCTTATGGTTTTTCCCTTTTATATTCCACATTATGTTAAATGACAGTCAACTAAATTTCAAATTGGTGTCCGTCCATTTTTTGGGAGTTCGTCGGAGGGAAGGAAGGGGCTCGCTGGAGGGATGCCCCATTATCTATCTTAGGGTTTCGGGTGGGGACAGTGGTTTTGGGGGGCCTGAAGTCAGGCTATGGTGGGGCCTCGCCGGAGGTAAAACTCAACGCAGGTGGAGGTGGGGTTAGCTATAGGGATGGATGAGGGCGGCAGAAGATCGGAGGTGGTGGCTGGTTCAGGGGAGGGCGGGGCCCGGTGGTTTGGCCGGCAACCCGTGCGGTGGTCTTTAGGGGAAGAATAAGAGGCAAGGAAGAAGAAGGGTTAGAGCAACTCTAGCAGACCCCGCATCCGCCCCCGACCCGAAAAATAACCGCCAACATGCGAGTACGGGCCGGAAAGCCTGCCCGACCAGATCCCGCATCCCGCCCCGGCCCGCAAAAAATTTTAGCGGGCGCGGCAAATTCTCCGCCACAACCCGGGAAAATGCGGGTTTCCCCCTCGCGGCTGCGGTGCCCTACATCAGAGGGAAGCAATTGGCGGGAGGGACATTTCAGCCCGTGCGCTTTCCCCCTCCTTCCGCCGCCGCCCGCCCTTTGCTTCCACCCACCCGCCGCCGGTGATTTCAGCCATATCTGCGGGGGGAATCGCCCGCACCGAGCCGCTGCACCGCCCATTCGGATCCGGCAAGAAGAGCCGCCCCCGTCGTCGCTGCCGCCAGGGATCGACCGCCGTCGAGCGCAACCCCTCGTCGCCGCCCCAGGATCAGCCGCCACCGGTGAGTCCCTTTTTTGTGATTTTTGTGAGCTAAGTAGTAGATTGACGCGCCGATGTGCGTGTAGATGGAGTTGACCCTGTGCGAGAAGTTCTTGCTATCCGATTCATCTGATTCGGACGACTCAGATATTGAGAGCATGCTTGCGAACTTCCGGCAGCAAACATTAGTCATGGCGCTTGAGGGAGTCCTGGATTAGGGGGTATCCGGACAACCGGACTATATACTTTGGCCAGACTGCTGGACTATGAAGATACAAGATTGAAGACTTCGTCCTATGTCCAGATGGGACTCTCCTTTGCGTGGAAGGCAAGCTTGGCTATTCGGATGTTAGATCTCCTTCTCTGTAACCAACTCTCTGTAACCCTAGCCCCCTCCGGTGTCTATATAAACCGGAGGGGTTAGTCCGTAGGACAACAACAATCATAATCATAGGCTAGCTTCTATTGTTTAGCCTCTACGATCTCGTGGTAGATCAACTCTTCTAATACTCATATCATCAAGATTAATCAAGCAGGAAGTAGGGTATTACCTCCATCGAGAGGGCTCGAACCTGGGTAAACATCGTGTCCCCGGCCTCCTATTACCATTAGCCTTAGACGCACAGTTCGGGACCCCCTACCCTAGATCCGCCGGTTTTGACACCGACATTGGTGCTTTCATTGAGAGTTCCTCTGTGTTGTCGCTGCAAGGCTTGATGGCTCCTTCAATCATCGTCAATAATACGGTCCAGGGTGAGACTTTTCTCCCCGAACAAATCTTCATATTCGGCGGCTTCACACTGCGGGCCAATTCGCTTGGCCATCTGGGGCAGATCGATAGCTACGCCCCTGACCATCAGGTCAGGTTCGGAAACTTAACTACACAGCCAATATCCGCGGAGACTTGATCTTCGACGGATTTGGGCCCACGTCAGGAGCGCCGGATGGTCACGACATGCATGACTTAGACTCTTGGCCGAACTATGTACGGCTCGAGTGGGAAGCAGATGACGAAGAAATTCGTTACCCACCCACCACCCAATTCATTGCTATTGTCGATGATTTAACCGACGTGCTCAACTTCGACTCCGAAGACATCGACGGTATGGACGATGTTGCAGGAGAAGAACAGGAACCACCGCCCATAGGGCGCTGGACAGTCACCTCCTCATACGACATATATATGGTGGACACCCCCAAAGAAAACAATGGCGCTGAGGCAACAGAAGATAACCCCTTAGGGAAGCAATCAAAGCATGGGCGTCATCGGCGCCGCTCTAAGCCCCGCCACACCAATACTGGCACAGGAGACAACAGAAATTCAGATGTTGCCGAAGGTGAATACAATCCCTACCAGCCCAATTTCGAGCAGGCCGAACAGGAGGACGGGCAAACTAGCCCATATGAACAGGCGACAGACGGAGAGTTGGAGGATGACAACTATATGCCTCTCTCCTAAGACGAGGTGAGCCTCGGTGATGATGAATTTATCGTGTCGGAGGTTCCCATCGAGCAGGAGCGCTTCAAGCGCCAGCTTATAGCCACTGCAAGAAGCCTAAATAAAAAGCAGCAGCAGCTTCAAGCTAATCAAGATCTGCTCACAGACAGATGGACTGAGGTCCTTGCGGCCAAGGAATACAGACTCGAGCGCCCAACCAAAGGTTACCCAAAGCACAAGTTGCTACCTCAACTCGAGGAGGAGGCACCAAAGCCCAAGCACCAGCCTGCACCCCACTGCCAACACACTACGGCCAGGGGCTACATGCAAGAACTGTGAGACATACTAGAAAACAAAGCAAGACAGCCAAGATCGATCTATGGATCACGGGGGCACGCCACAACACGTGACGATGACCGTCATGCCGGATATACTAACAACAAATCCGATCGGGCCGAACACAGCAGACCAGACATATTCGAACTGCATCGTGACATAGCCGGCATAGAGGCACCGAACACCCCCTCGGCTTCACTAAGGAAGTAATGGATCATGAATTCCCAGAAGGGTTTAAACCCGTAAATATCGAATCACACAATGGCACAACAGACCCCGCGGTATGGATTCAAGCTTTCCTTCTCCACATTCACATAGCCCACGGCGATGATCTACATGCCATCAAATATCTCCCACTTAAGCACAAAGGACCGGCTCGACATTGGCTGAACAGCTTGCCGGCAAACTCCATTGGCAGTTGGGAGAACCTGGAGGACGTGTTCCTTGACAACTTCCAGGGCACTTATGTATGACCACCGGACGCTGATGACTTAAGTCACATAACACAACAGCCCGGAGAGTCAGCCAGGAAATTCTGGACTCGGTTCCTAACTAAAAAGAACCAAATCGTCGACTGTCCGGATGCCAAAGCCCTAGCAGCCTTCAAGCGCAATATCGGTGACGAATGGCTCGCCCGACACCACGGCCAAGAGAAGGTGAAGTCCATGGCAGCCCTCACGGCACTCATGACCCGCTTTTTTGTGGGCGAAGATAACTGGCTGGCTTGTAACAACAACACAGCAAACACTCCTGGCACTTTAGAGGCCAGAGACAGCATCGACAAACCTCGCCGCAGCAAACATAAGCGTCACAAAAACAATGACGACGCCCAAGATACGGCAGTCAATGCTGGGTTCCGTGGCTCTCAGTCCGGTCAGCGGAAAAAGTCACTTCAAAAAACCAATTCGGGCCCATATGGCCTGGACCGCATACTTGATCGCCCATGTCAAATTCATGGTACCCCAGGAATGGCAGCCAATCATACCAATAGAGAATGTTGGGTCTTCAAACAAGTCGGCAGGTCAGGCGCCGAAAACAGGAAGGAGGGGTCTCAAAGCGATGAAGACGACGAGGAGCCCAGATCACCAAACCATAGAGGGCAATTCAGCCGCACTTATCCTCGACCTAAAAGTCTATGGGTTCCACCTCAAACGAGACCCTATGGGCGGCGGCAGCAGTCCAAACTTGCTGCACCAGGACACAGTGCGCCAGATAGGTACTGATCGCTCGAGGATCAAACCCACTAAAAACATCCTTTCAAGGTGGCATACCAGTGACTATCACGCACTACTAGGGCGAACCGCGTTGGCTCGATTCAACGTGGTACCGTACTACACCTATGGCAAGCTTGAAATACCTAGCCCACGTGACATGATCACAACTATAGGCAAGGCCGAACTCCACCTCGGCGTCGAAGAGTATACTGCCACTTTAACGACAGAAGCAACGAGTCACGCCTTTTAATCAGAACTTGATTCGACGGCCAAATCCCGGACACCGATAATGAGTCCGAACTACTTCAAGACATGATAGCTCGGCTCGACCAGGGCTAAATTAAGCACTCCGGCATAAGTTGGGAAGGGCCACACCCCGCGGTTCAACCGCTCCGCGACACACAAATGTCTCTAGCATTTTTCTTTGCAGGTTCGCTTTTGCACAGAACAGGATGGCGACACGGAATCAACTTGGACGCGCAGAGGGGGGATCTTTAGACATTCCCCCCGAAGACAATCCGGATATACTTCGGATTCGCACACAGCTCCCTCGCACCCGGTCTAAGCAGGTTACGCCATCATACCTCCTTTTACTTACATCAACTGTACTCATACGCATAGATGGATTACTCGAATACAACGTGTATAGTTATATGACGCTTATCTGCTATCCTTTCTCATTGACAACCTTCGTCATAACGGCATCTGTACATCATGTCATACCTTAAAACACCAGGGGTTTCATTATACCCACACTATGGCAACAAAGTCCGACCACCTTCTCGGTCGCTCGGCACCCCGAACTTATAGCATTATATGCATCAGCTCCGAATCATGTCTTGGGTCAATAGTTGGGTTTGCCTGGCTCCCATGTTTTGGTACCTTACGTTCCGCTATGTCGGCTAAGGTAGCGCTGGGAGAACTACTGCGATTGTGTCCCGGTTCTTCCGGACGAGCACCTCAGTAGAGAAAGCCGAAAACTGACTGTCATGATAGGGTGAGAGCTTGTCAGCTGTTCAAGAGGTTGTAAAATCTTTAAGGATTTATTCCGCATAATGCCATAACCAATGCAGCGTGCGATGGATCGGTCTTCCGATCAGGTGCTGATGGAGCCCCTCATGCGGTCTTCCGAACACCAGGGGTTGCGCCTACCTTACTTAAACTCCTATGGCTAAGTGAGAGTAGTAAAGCCCTATAGTCTGATTGCCTGGTTCGTTGTGCTGAACACCTCCTTCAAGGAACCAAAAATGGGATTAAGAGTGTTCAGGTTTATCCCGAACACCCTCGTACTTTCTACGTGGGGGCAGAAGCCGATGACTGGCCAACTCTCAGGATTAATATATAGATACATACATACATATATATATATATATATATGTATATGTATAACGGTCACACAGGAGGAAACACTTTCACATAACAGGCAACACATAATAAAAGTGACTTTGTTCCGCCTTACAAAGGACAACATGACTGTCTTCATTGAAATACAATGTCTTTGGTACATTGCTCCGCCACAAGGCGGGCTCCTTTCAGGACACTATCATAATATAGTTCGGGCTTGCAGTGTTCCTTCCCCTCCGGCGGTCCCTCGGTCATCAGTTTTTCAGCGTCAAGCTTCCGCCAGTGCACCTTCGCACGGGCAAATGCCACTCGTGTACCTTCTATACAGACCGACCGGTTAATGACTTCGAGTTGAGGTCAAGCACTCACAACCTGCTTCACGAGCCCAAAGTAGCTGCTTGGAATTGGCTCGGCGGGCCATAGACGGACAACTAAGTCCTTCATGGCTAGTTCGGCCGCCTTCTGCAGTTCGATCAGCTGCTTCAGCTGATCGACAAATGGCACCGGATAATTCATCGCCAAATACTGTGACCAGAAGAGCTTTTCCGCAATCTTCTTCTCCTCATCTGGATAGAATTGAGCAGCGTCAGATATGCTGCATGGCAGCTCAGCAAATGCCCCTGGAGAAATAAGAATTCAAATTGCCACCTTGAATTTCTCCTGTCACTACATAATAAACGCCTTGAATAAGAAAAAGCCTTACCAGCCGCAATCTTCCTCACCTCCTGAATGTCCTTCAGAGCACCTTGGGCTTCCTCCCGAGCATCATTTGCGGCTTAGAGTGCTTGGGCGATTTCGGATTCTTTCCCTGATAGACCCTTCTCCAAAGTCTCGCTTTTCTTCATGGCCTCCTGGAGCTCTCGTTCGGCTTCATGGACCCTGGCCTCATGCTTCTCGCGAAGGGCTTGCTCTGCGGCTGCCTTCTTTTCGGCTTCGGCCACAGCCTTCTGAAGCGCCTCAACTTCGGCATTCACCCCTAGAGCGCACAATACAAATACTTTCATCAGGCACGCCTACTCATTTGTGCTACAATTAACAAGGTTTCGGCATACCTTGATTGTCCTCCAACTGCTTCTTCACTCGGCCAAGTTCTCCTTCGGCCCGCTCCAGACTCTGCTTCAGTCCTGATACTTCCGCAGTATGAGAGGCAACAGTCGCTACACACGCCTGTTTATAAAGAAAGAGATATATGTCATTAAGTGATTCTCCTGTGAACGGAAATTTGATCGTCTGTCTGGTTCTTTCTTCCACCGGACATCATATCAGGGGCTACTATCCATACTATGACAATCTTCAAAAACTCATAAAACATACCTCAAAGCCTTTTATAAGGCTGATGCAGGATTCATTCAGTCCACTTTCAGCGGACCGAATCTTCTCAACCACCGCACCCATAAGGGCGAGATGTTCAACGACGATGGAAGCATTCTTTAGCGCCGTCGATAAGCTACCCTGCACCTCTGGTTGGGCAGAGGTGGTTGGCAGAGCAGGCTCGCCCCCTCCAGAAAAGGGGGGCTGCCTGCCTGATCCTGGAACCTCAAAGGTTTCTGGGACTATGTCCGGCTGTGGGCCAAATTCAATATCAACCCCGCCGTCGACGCTCATGGGAGCCGTCGCTCCCGTGTATCCGGCCCCTTAGGTATGCCCTCCCTGGTCTGGGTCCTTCTGGGACGACACCTCCGTGTCACGCCCAGGCTTCGGGAAAGGGGCCTTTGGAGGTGTCTCGCTCTCTAGGGCATCTGAGCTCAACGAGTCCTCCGACGAGGACTGTTCGGTGCGAGACCTCGCTGGGCTGCAAAAAGTGTGGCGCAAATTAAAATATTATGCCTTATTGATCCTGGACGCATAGGCGTGTTCAGATTTCATGTACTCATGAGTTTACCAGGGGCTGGGCCTTGGGATCCCACTCCGGGCTGCTATCGGTAGCCGTGGTGGACACCTCTGGAAGAGGGGTCTTTCCCCTCTTAGGCAATTCGGCCTCCAATGATGAGGAGGCCGTCCCTTTTTCCCCTCCCCCCATGGGGGGCTCGTCTTCTTCCTCCTCATCGTCATCTTTGGAGGAATGATGGGCGTTGGAGTCTTAGGATTTAGTGTCCGAAGTACCGCGGTGATGGAGGCCGCTCCTGGTCTCTTTGGCCTCCTTGAAGGCCTCTTTCTTCGGCGCCTTGTAAGGCGCTGGGACCAGCATCTTCATCAGAAGTGGTCCTTCCGGTTCTTCTGGCAGCGGGGCCGGACAATGTATCCGCCCCGCCTTCTTCGTCCATCCCTGGGATAGTTGTGGAAAGCATGATAAAGCGTCTTCCTCAGGATATGCCAACTAAACATGGATGTACAAAACACATCGATCACTTACCGGACTTGCGGGGCGGGATAGTTGATACCCACGGTCCTCGGCGGAGTCCGACCATGGTTTGCCGGACTTGAAGAGAACCTTCCAGATATCCTCGTGCGAGGAGCCGTAGCGCTCCCGCAGGGTCTGGTGCTCGGGCGGGTCGTACTCCCACAAATTACAGGTCCGGTGTTGGCAAGGAAGAACCAGGCGAACTAACATCACCTGCACTACATTGACGAGCTTGATGTCCTTGTCTACCATACCCTTGACGCGCATTTGGAGCACCGACATTTCATAAGACGAGGACTAGTTTAGGCCCTTCTTGGGCCAGGATGTGAGCCGCAGGGGGGGCTCTAAATCTGAATTCGGGAGCAGCGGCCCACTTTTTGCCGCGCGGCTCAGTGATGTAGAACCACTGCTGCTGCCACCCCTTGACGGAATCATTGAAGGTGCCTGTCGGCCACGTGACCTTGGGCATCTTGCTCACCATGGCGCCTCCGCAGTCAGCGTGCTCGCCGTTCACCACCTTGATCTTCATGTTGAAGATCTTCAGCCATAAGCCGAAGTGTGGCGAAATACGGAGAAAGGCCTCACACATGACAATAAATGTCGAGATGTTGAGGAAAGAGTTAGGGGATAGATCATGAAAATCAATCCCGTAATAATACATGATGCCACGAACAAATGGGTGAAGGGGAAACCCGAGCCCACGGAAAAAATGAGGGAGGAACACAACCCTCTCGTGGGACTCCGGAGTAGGGACGATCTGTCCCGCCGTTGGAAGACGGTGGCCAATTTTCTTGGCCAGGTACCCGGCCTCCCAAAGCTTTTTAATATCCTTCTCCTAGACGGTAGAGGCCATCCATTTGCCACCTGCTCCGGATACGGACATTTTCGGAGAACCTCTTTTGGTGGAAAAGACGAACGCTTGGGCGCTAAGGTCTCGAGCGAAGGGGAATGGACGAGCAGAAGGAGAAGGCGTGGGTAAAGGAAAATGGGCCTTATATCTTTATAAAGGCAATAGAACTTTGCGCCTCCCCGCTTGCCTGGTGGAACCTGCTCGTTCCCCACTCGCCGCGATTGGCGGTACGGTTGGGTTACCCACACCCGTATTGATGAGAGTCCCATGTTAAGGGGGACACGATCTCTGCTTCGACAAGACGTGCCAAGGAAACCGCCTCGCAATATGTGCGGTGGCTGGTTGAGAAAGAAACGATTCGAATAATGACCGGGCCATGGTGTGATGTCACGCTGTGTAAAGTTGTCAACAGATTTGACTCGTGGAATATTGTTCTCTCTAAGGTGGTATGTGGAATTTATTTTGCAGAGCCGGACACGATCCTTGTGTTTGAAATTTGCTTTGGAGTATTCCGAGATGGAACCCGCCTTGCAATGCCGAAGACAAACTGCACGCCGGACTCATCGTGATTGAAGCCTGGTTCAGGGGCTACTGAGGGAGTCCTGGATTAGGGGGTATCCGGACAGCCGGACTATATACTTTGGCCGGACTGTTGGACTATGAAGATACAAGATTGAAGACTTCGGCCCGTGTCCGGATGGGACTCTCCTTTGCGTGGAAGGCAAGCTTGGCTATTCGGATGTTAGATCTCCTTCTCTATAACCGACTCTGTGTAACCCTAGCCCCCTCTGGTGTCTATATAAACCGGAGGGGTTAGTCCGTAGGATAACAACAATCATAATCATAGGCTAGCTTCTAGGGTTTAGCCTCTATAATCATAATCATAGGCTAGCTTCTAGGGTTTACTCATATCATCAAGATCAATCAAGCAGGAAGTAGGGTATTACCTCCATCGAGAGGGCCCAAACCTGCGTAAACATCGTGTCCCCAGCCTCCTGTTACCATTAGCCTTAGACGCACAGTTCGGGACCCCCTACCCGAGATCCGCCGGTTTTGACACCGATAGCGCTTGCCGTGAAGGAGCATGTAGACGAGCACCGGAAGAGGAGGCGAGGATCAACTGTCGGTCGTTTGTGCATTCCTTGGAATCTCCATCTTGGGAACTAGATGTTGATGCAAGACTATTTCACGGAGAATCCTACATATCCTCCGCACCTCTACCGGAGAAGGTACCGAATGCGCCGATCCCTCTTTGTGAAAATTGTTGAAGCTTGCGAGGAAAATTGTCGATATTTCACTCAAAGAAGAAATGTCGTGGGCTTAAAGGGATTTAGTGCATATCAAAAAATCTCCGCAGCTATGCAGGTGATTGCATATGGCGTTCCGGCTGACTATGCCGATGAGTATCTTTGCATTGGTGAAGATAGCACAATTGAGTCAGTGCGTAGATTTGCGAAAGTGATCATTCATGTCTTCGATCCTGAGTATCTTCGAGCACCCAATGAAGATGACACAAAGAAATTGATGGCATCAAATGAGAGGAGAGGTTGGCCTGGCATGCTAGGTAGCATTGAGTGTATGCATTGGAATTGGAAAGATTGCCCCAAGGCTTGGCAAGGAATGTATTGTGGCAAGTATCGTGATGCAATAATTGTTCTAGAGGCCGTAGCATCCGAGGATTTATGTATTTGGCATTGCTTTTTTGGTATGCCAGGATCTCTCAATGATATCAATGTGTTGCAACGGTCTCATTTGTTTTCTAGGCTTGCTAGTGGTGATGCTCCTGCTTGCAACTACACTATCAATGGGCATGAATACACAAAGGGGTACTATCTTGCAGATGGTATATACCCTCCTTGGTGCACATTTGTCAAGAGCATCAAAGAACCCAAAACAAAAAAACAATGTGAATTTGCAAGGGTGCAAAAGGCAGCCAGAAATGACATTGAAAGAGCATTCGATGCTTTGCAATCTAGGTTTGCCATTGTCCGTGGTCCTGCTCGTTTTTGGGATAAAAAGACCTTGAAGAACATAATGACATGCTATGTTATCCTGCACAATATGATTCTTGAAGATGAGAGAGGATTGAACTTAGAATTCTTTTATGACAATGTGGGTAGCCGTGTCAAACCAGCAAGAGACCCAAACCGCATTAGAGCTTTTATTTAGACATACAAGGAGATTGAAAATGCATACACCCACTTTCAACTTTAGGAAGATCTCATTGAGCACCATTGGCAAAGGGCTGGACAATGACTTATTTTTGTATTCATTTGTATTTGTATTCATGACAAATTTTGTATTGCACTATTTAAGTTTGCTATGGTTATTTGAACAATTATTTGTAATGCGGATGATTATTGTATTATGTTTGATTGGAATAATGCAGTTTGTTTCTGATTGTTGAATTATGTTCTATTTGATATTTGCGGGCTGATGATATGCGGGCTGCAGCAGCACATAGAGCAGACCCCGCAAAGCCGACCCGTAAAAAGGAATATTCTGCGAATATACTTTTTTACGGATCCGTTTGGGTGTCTATAGTCCTGGCCATCTCAGGCCCGGCCCTAAAATCCAGGGCCTAGGCCCGATGGGCTTACCCATGGGCCGGGCTTGGGCCTGAGTTTTGAGCCCACCAGTAGGGCCTGGACGGGCTTGGGCTTGGCATATTGGCATTTTAAGGAAGAGGCCCGACCCATGGCCCTAAGCCGTAAGGGCTTTTTAGGGCTTTTTACCAGATGGGCTGGGCTTGGGCTTGAAAAGTAGGCCCACTAATAGGGCCTGGGAGAGCCTGGGCCTCAGTTTTCTGCCGTGGGCTTTTTCAGGCCCAACCCAAGCCCGGCTCGGCCCGGCCCATGGCTAGATATAGGTGTCTACATCTGTGCCAGCCGAAGTCGACCCGCAAAAGCTGTTTTGCGCGAACTGCAAATGCGTTTTGTGGGCCGGCATGATGCAGGGTCTGCTAGAGTTGCTCTTAGGAGACGTAGGATCTTCATCCAACCGCCTGAAATGGTCGACTGGCCCAAATGACGAAAGTCAGCCGACTTGGATGTAGACATTCCCATATATTCAGTATTATTATCGTAGGTTCTTGCAAGCAGTGCTCCTCAACCCATCAAGCTAAACAACATGTCACTGATAATTCCAAACTTAGTAGCTCAAATACAAATCTGATATGATGCTGACATGTACAAAAACAGAGAATGATTAATTGGTCAGTTAATGTTCCTACTTTACTTTCGAAAAGCACATGCGCCACATATCGAGGGATAGTAGGGAGTTGCGTTCTTTATTCTCTAGTTCATCATGTGTGGCCAACCAACATTTTATTTTCAAAAATCTGCTTGCTCTTCTTTAGCATGCTCCTCTTCTGTTCTTCCTTTGCAAGTACTCTCTCCGTACCTAAATATAAGTCTTTGTAGAGATTCTTCCATGGACTACACACAGAGCAAAATGAGTGAATCAACACTCAAAAATGTATCTATATAAATCCGTATGTGATCCATAGTGGAATCTCTAAAACATTTGTATTTAGGAACAGATGGAGTATAATAGTTGTACATTATGTTCTTTGTAGTGAAGAGGAGCATGCACATTTGCTGTGTACAGGTCTATTCGGTCGCTTGTCATGGACGCTTTCAACTCTTCATGTTGGTCTTCATGTCGGTTGTCATGGACGCTTTCAACTCTTCATATTTGATCGTATGTGTCGCCTTTGAGAGTTAGACTGATAGTAACAGTATTGCGCCTTCAGTTGTAGAGAGTTGTTATTCGAAGCTTTTCTAGCCGTGCCATCAATACTAGCACATATATTCCATCAAGTTCCACTTTCCTGATTTTACTCCTGATGCTTAGGGTTTTCCCATTATATCTACACTATGATCTGCGTAGGTTCTTTGTGTCCTACTAGCAGTTGTCCACCCTTTAAAGCTAAAGAACACAACAATCATACGTCCTAAGGTTCTTCAAATACGAATGTGATATGATACTGACATTAGCAAACAGACACACATTTAATTGATTAGCTAATGCTCCCACTTGAGTTTCCCAATGCATGTGGCCACATATAGAGAGACATCATGGAATTGCATTTCTTGGGCGCTCTGATTCATCATGGGTGGGCAACCAACATTGTATAGAAAGAAGGGGAATCTCAGTAATATGCTTACCCTTCTATTCATTAACATGTTCCTCTTCTGTTCTTCTTTAGTAAGTACAATATGTTCCTTGTTAGGAAGTGGAGCAAGGACATCTGCAGTCGATAGCTCTATTGGGCCGGTTCTGCTACATTATTTCGCACTTCAAGTTGGTCTGCCATAATATCCCGGAAATGATGGGAGTTGCGCAGTCTTTGATAGACTACACTGTTAGTAACAGTTGTGCTCCTTCAGATGAATGGTGCTGGCATGTAGGTGATCGATAGGCTGCATATTAGTAGAGGCAAAACCCTATATTTTCCAGCCAGCTCTGCTTTCCCAATTTATTTATGGTGCTTATGGTGTACCCTTATTATCTACACTATGATCTGCCTACTGGCTCTGCGCTCTCGTTATCATGGTTTGGCAATAAACTTTCTATACAATATATTATGAACCTATCATCTGCCAACTATCCTTACCTCTGGAGCTCTCAATAGGTATGCTATTTTTTTTGTAGTTGTGCCAGATTATATTAATCTACTCACCATATTACAACACACATGGGCTCTCTCATCAGAATCCAGTGATAGCACACAAGGGTTTACAAGGAGCCCCTATTATATTACAATATCCTCTGCATTACGAAGATAATCTCACTACTATTTATGTTTTCATGCTTTTCAGATACTGTACATAATCACAATGAATATAAGAATGCGCACATTAGAAGAATATTGCAGAACAGTTCAATGGGTAACGAACTTGGCATCAAGGGATTGAGGTCCATTATGGATGCAATGAAACCCACATGCTCCCGACCTATAGATTCGTATTCTGAATATGATCCTAATGACTATTCTGAGCTCAAGGAGTCAAAGGCAGATGGCCTATCCTGTGCACCCAATAAGGTGTATGTTCTAATTTGGCAAGGTTTCATTGGTTGCACATATCTTGCATAAGGTGTCTTGCATTTCTTTCGCTTCGTTGCACCACCATCTTCTTAGTTTACTGATGATATATATGAAGATGTCATGCCCATCCATTATCAACACTTATTCCAATTGTCGTCATACCATGTTTTTTCATTCAAATGATGTCCTTGTGTTTCAGACATCCAGAAGGAAGAGGGTAATTGCAGAACCTGAAGAAGTACAAGCAAAGTCCTTGAAAAAGGTGGTGCTACCGGAGAAATCACATAGCACCCGACATATATTGGCGATGGAACCAGCGCCGCAAAACATAGGATATTGCAACTTTGCTGGTCGCTGCTTTGCTCTTGTGAGTACCTATTGTCCTATTGTTGTCCTTACATTCATACCTGGTGGATTATGTGGCATCATTGTGCATTATAGCTTGCTTATCCACTATTCGCTCCAAATTATCAGATCTATAAGAATGCTTAATTTAATGTAGAATAAACCCAATTCTTATGAAGAAATTTAGTTATGCATTGTTCTTGTAAGTATCTGTTGTCCTTCATCATTGTACTTATATTTGTCAGCTAGTTATTCATGTACACTTTGCAGCTTTATTTTCCCTTGCCCTCTATTTTCTACACATCGTATCTACATTTACTCTTGCCAAAATATTGAATAAAACAAATGTTACTGAAGAAGTTTAGCTTCGCATTGCTCTTGTCAGTGCCTTTTGCCTGTATGCTGTATTTACCTTTGTACTCTGCATCTGAAGTTAAATAATCGCCATTTGTTCCTATATTTCCACATCTATATTTACTCTTAACAAAATGTAGAGTAAAGGCAATGCTCTTGAAGAAGAGTGTGCGGTAAACTTCTTGAATTGCACCCCCATCAATATGGACAAGGGCTTTATAGAGCCTGGCTTCACTACTAATGTAAGTTAGTCCTCCTTGAGCCTTCAAACTTTGTGTATATTTGGATAGCTATAAGTGCAAATGATGTTTATTTTTGTCTTCTGCATCAAATTGCTTGTTCAAAGTTTATAAAGAAGTACATAAACATAAGTTTGTCCTTCTCAATTTTAGTCTTTAGTTGTATAACCTAGTTCCTTATTCGTACCATGTAAATTAAACTAAACATAGCAAGTTATCTTCTTTATCACTATGTGTATGCTTGTGTTCTTGATCGGTAATCCAGTGGTGTGGTGAAACTACCAACAACAGCACAATGTCATATCCTGCTATGTCTCAACTATGAACAATGCCATATTATATTAATGTTATTTAAATCGAGTCTCTTTATTTACCAATCTAAAATGGTATAAATTGACAGTACACTCACCATACATGCTTCTACGTTGTTTAGAACTACATGTATGCTTGTGTTCTTGATCTGTAATCCAGTGGTCTGGTGAAGCTGGTCGCTCCTGCACAATGCCATTTCCTGACGTCTTAACTATGGACAATGCCTATTATGTTAATGCTATTTTAAACCATGTCTCTTTATTTCTGACAAAGAAATGAGATGAATTGATAGTGTTGATGCTTATACGTGCAAAACATGTTATCTACCTACTAGTTTCTCTTTAAGGGTGACAGCACTGCTGCTAGGAAGAACTGCCACAATCATAGTGAGATGAACCCATTGTTTGTCCCTCTAACATATATTCCAGAGAAGAAGGCAACACATCTTGAGGTTAGGCATACAACCACAAAGTCATATCTTGATGTAGTGTCGAACTTACTCAGTGACACAAGCTCGATGAAGTCGCCGCCTGAATCTATTGGACTTCTTCAGTCTAAAATTCAAGCAGCAAGACATGCCTCCGCTCAAATCCGACTAGAACTCCAATCTCTATGCAAGATTAACCATAAGTACAGGACGTCTATTGATGCTATGAAGCTTAAGTTGGTGGATATAAGCGTCAAAGAAGTGCAGTCTCATCAGGGTGCTAAGTTTCTTGCGCTGCAGCTCCTGGGTCGGGCTAACCTTTCTTGAACTGTGTTGAAGTGTTGTGGGTTCTGTCTATTATTTTGTCGGCTTGTTTACTTCCAATGGTGGCGACCTGCCCAGTTTATGGAACCTACTATCTGGTTGCCCTTTATTATCGCCGGCGGCAAACTTTGATGCCAAGGGGATGTAATATGCTGTAATTTCTTTGTTGTATAGTCTAGGTTTATTCTTCGTCATGATGTTGTAATTTATTTGCTATTTATGCCGTCGTCGCTGTGAGAAAAGGTCATGATGTTTGATCGGTGCACAATGAGCCAATATAGGTTTATAAAATAATAATTTCTATACTAAAACTGACCGGTCACCAATTGCTAGTACAGGCCGAACTGTGGGCCTACAATCATCTTGGGCCATTAGTTAGGTCTACTCTTAATCTGGCCAACTATTAGTTTTGGGCCTTTAAGACGTTGTGTCGGCGTCCTGGATATGGGGGTATCCAGCCTCGCCTGCTTGCGGCCCACCACGTGGCTCCATCGACGGCCCGGTACGGCCTAGCTTCACCACCAACACTACGAGACCCTCGCGAGGGGCTAAGCCTCGCGAGGCGGATTACGCCAAGGCCCCCAAAGGAAGCAGCATCCTCAGGAGAGCTCCTGAGGGGCGGAGAGTTCTATGCAAGATACCTCACGAGGCTCAGCTGATGTGTGCCCTGACGACCAAGGCCAGACGGGCGCCAGGCGGGCGCCGAGCGTAGGTTTCCTCTTTGGTGCAAGGGAGGCAAGCCACAGGTGCAGAGTCCTGAGGAATCAGCCAAAGGTTGCGATTTCGGTGCAACAAGACCGAGACCGCCAGGATGGCAGGACGGAGGTCATCAGCGAGCCCACCACAGCGTCACGGCGAGAAGCTTTTCGCAGACGAAGACTACTTTTGTCAGGATAGACTATACTTCTTGTCCCCTCTCAAATCCCGCCGTTGTGGAATCCCTTCCCGCTCATATTTGGGAAGAGGACCAAGGCCACTATAAATAGGCTAGCCACCAACATAGGAAGGGCACGGGATCCAGATTGGACCAAGCACAAGTAGAACACCGCACCAGCTCAAGAACACCTCTCCTCCGGAGGCTTGTTCATCCACTATACTTGTTCATCCATAGCCCCTCGAGGCAATCCACCACACCACACTGGAGTAGGGTATTACACCACAATGGTGGCCTAAACCAGTATAAATCTCTGTGTCTTTGTGTCTCTTTGAGCCCGTCACGTTAGGCCTAGGAAGATCACGAGTAAGCAGGCTGGGCAGGTCGAGATCTCTGCATGCACCCCAGAGTTCGAACCTATCACATGTTGCCGGATCCCGAAATCCGACATTTGGCGCGCTAGGTAGGGGTGCATTGGATCCTCTCCTCCGTCATTGGATCCGCCTCCGCTCCGACGTCTCCATGGCCGACGCGCGTCGAGCTCGCGCCGAGCGTCGGGCTGGAGTCACCGCTCGCGTCGCTCAGACGGCTTGAGCGGGGGACGGCTGCGCCCGCCGCGCTCCTTCTCCGGCGGCTAACGCTGCCACGGGATCTGCCGGCCACGAGCAGCGGGCTTCATCGCTGCACCTGCCGGTGCGCTATGACGGCTGCACTGCTACTCTATCGCTAACCCCAGCGACTTCATCATCCCACGCGCACCGCAACCAGATGGACCCAGAGGCCGCCTTGCTCATGGTGTGGGAGCTTCTTCGCTACTGCCCGATGGGAGATCTCTACAAGGAATGGCCCGCGTGCATCGCCGAGCTCATCAGCGTCGCGCATGGGGGATCCAATGGGCCAGCTCGCTCGCTGCCTTGCTCGCTCGCTCGCTGCCTCAACCACCTCCGGCCCGGGGCACCATCATCGAGCCCAGGCGCACGGCTCCACAGCGCGACCTGCAGCGCCCGGCGCCGGCTCGGGATGACGTTAGCTGCCATGTGGTGCAGCGCCCGCAAGGGGAAGTGCGCGTGCTTCCAGCGCCCTAGCACCAGGCCTGTGTGCCACCACAGGAGGTGGCAGGGCGCATGCACCAGGATCATGTTCCACCCCCTCGACGACATCCGATGGCCACAGCAGGGTGCCGCGCATTCACTCCGGAGCTCTGCAACATCGTCTGGCCAAGCAAGTTCATGCCCGACCTGCCTCTGCAGTATGACGGCACCGCAGACCCCGCTGAGTTCTTGCAGCACTACAAGCTGAGAATCGAGGCAGCAAACGGTGACGAGAGGATCATGGCAAACTGGTTCCCGATGGCCCTCAAGGATGGCGCGCGCTCTTGGCTCCTGAACCTGACCGAGGGGTTGGTCTCTTCCTGGGAGGAGATGTGCAGCCGCTTCATCGCCAACTTCTAGGGCACACGCGACCGTCCATCAGCCGCGGGTGACCTACGACGCATCAAGCAGCAACTTGGAGAGACCCTGCATAAGTACATCCAGCGTTTTAACAACGTACGCCTCAAGATCCCCAAGGTGTCATACGAGGCCATCATCTTCGTGTTCACCGATGGCGTTCGTGATGTCAAGTTGAAGGAGGAGCTCGCCATTTATGAGGACCTCTGCACTGCTCAGGAGTTGTTCAACATCGTGAACAAGTGCGCAAGGGATGAGGAGGGATGTCTCTCCCTCCTCGAGCTCCCCGATGCTGACCCAGAAGACAAGAAGACCAAGGCCATGGACACGAAGCGCAAGGGACCTGCCGTGCTCGCGGCTGAGCCAGAGACCAAGCGCGGTTGCGACCACCCCAAGTCGTCCAAGGGCAAGCGACGTTCTGTGCCTTCCACAATGTCTACAGCCACAACACCAGCGACTGCCAGGAGCTCAAGGCTCTCCGTGATGGGTGCCTTGGTTGATGCCCCAAGCGCAATGATCGAGGCTACGGGCGCGGAGGTGACCAAGGCGGAGGACGTTGGGACAGATGCGACCGTCGTCAGGAGTGGCGCGAGTAGCCTCGTGAGGACCGCTGGCAGGATCAGTCTCACGAGGGCAACTGGAGGGAGCAGCCTCGTGAGGATCGACCTTAGGGAAACGCAGCCTTGTCTCCTATGCCTCCACCGCCAAGAAGGAATGAAGAACACCACCAGGATGAGGGGGTTGGGGGCTTCCAGGAGCCTCGGGCCATCGCCTGCATCTTGGGCGGCTCACAGGCCCCGGCCTCCCACTGCATCTTCAAGCAGTTTGCGTGTGAGGTGAATGCAGCGCTCCCCAAGCCTGAAGCGATTCTACCTCTCAAGAGGTCCAAGTGTACCATCACCTTCGACTCCTCGGACCGGCTCAAGTGCGTGGCCACCGCATGCACGCTCCCCATGCTCTGCTCCCCAGTCATCAGCAATGTGACCGTCACCAAGACCCTCATCGATGGCGGAGCGGGGCTCAATGTTCTCTCTGTTAAGACGTTTGATAGGCTCCAGGTGCTGTACTACCAGCTTCACCCCACCAAGCCATTCTCAAGAGTGACCGACTGATCAACACACCCGATCGGGTAGGTTCGCCTCCCTGTTACCTTCGGCGAGCGCAACAACCACCACACTGAGCTCATCGACTTCGACGTCGCCGACATCCACCTGCCCTATAACGCCATCCTAGGGTACCCGGCACTAGCCAAGTTCATGGCGGCCACGCACCACGGCTACAACATCCTCAAGATGCCAGGAAGCGGCGGCGTCATCACTATCACCTGTCAGGTGAAGTATGCAGTGTGCTCCCTCGAGCGTGCCTTCCAAGCTGCAGCAGTGGAGAACCCCGAAGACGAAAACGGCGCCCTCCCTCCTGAGGTCGCCCCCAAGACAAAGAAGTTGCAGCTGGGAAAGGGGTCTCGTGAGGGACCAGCACTCGAAGACGCAGGATTGAGCCTCACGTCTCCGGACGCGGCACCATCACCCATCTCATAGGAAGGCGCACCCGGCGCCCCTCTTAGGCTGGGCTCGAGGGATCTCCTTTGGAGGGCCTCAGATCTAGCCAATGTCGCGACGGTGGCGCTCGGGCACCATGTGGAGGGGTTGTTCAGAGCGCGCTTCCCAGGAGAAGGCAGCAGGCATGAGGCACCAGGCATTCAGGAGATCATCAGCAAGGCAATTGAAGAGATCCAGTGAGGAAGGGTTCTCCAGGGTGATCGTCGCTTGCCATGTGGTGCTGCTCACTGCCCTGGCGAGGCTAAGGAGTTCCACGTTTGCATCAACATCCCCAGGCTCAGCAGGCCTGCATCTTGGCCGGTGCGAGGGACCGCCTCACAGCTACGTTCGCATGCCTTTTGGCCTGGCGGGCACGGCTGAGGTGTTCCAGCGCTGCATGAGGGACGCTCAGACAGCCTGTGAGGCCGGGCACTAGGCGCTCCTGGCGGAGATGGAGGAGCACCCTCATGAGCCCTTCGGCCCCTCTGAGCCTCCCGAGGCTCGACGCCGGGACGGCTCTTGAGGAATGGCTTCAGTGGCATGCGTTTTTTGGCTACTTCAACCATTCTTCAGCAGTTGTACCAGGTGACACCTCTCTAGCTCGTTCAGGTTGGGGGCACCCCTCGGGCTGCATTATCCCCAAGCTGTGTGGGTCCGTCCCTACAGCATGTATCCCTTCCGCATTTATCAATGCAAGTTACAATCCTTTGCAAGCTTCTTTTGAATTATTGACTGCCTTACCGGCGCTTCGTCGCTAAGAACGTCTCGCGCCCTCACAAGCCCTCACGCGACCGCCTCATGATTAAGGACTGGCATAGCGTCTGTGCTCGGGTCCGTCCCTGCAGCATCGCTAAACCCAAGTAGCTGAGCTCTGGCTCACGGGCTAACCCTATGTACGTCACCCACTCTGGCTCTTGATGCCTTGTTCTCGCATGAGCTAATCGTGCGGGGATGAGTGAGGGCGCGCGACCTGGTGCCCCTGTGGCCACGGGAACCGCTCGCCGGTTGTTTTTCTTCAGGATCATTGCATGAGAAGACTGGGCACAATGTCTGTGCTTGGGTCCGTCCCTGCAGCATCGATAGATCCAGCAGCTGAGCTCTGTCTGGCGGGCCGTTCCCGTTCACGTCACCTCCTGGGGTCGTTGGTGTCTGGCCTTCTCATGCAATAACCTCACGAAACTCATTCGGTGCTGGCTACCTAACCATCTCGCAAGACCAACCCAAGCACTCAAGACCAGGCGCAACCCGCCTTGAGGTAGGGCCTCGTGAGTCCCGCGCTGGCTCACGGGTGCCCATATACACCTCCTCTAGCCCTGTCGTGCAAGCCACGTGCCAAGGAGGGGTTGTACACACCCCGAGGGCTCTCCTCAGAGGGAGCCCCCTCCCATGCACCCGTAGAAGCACCATGCTCTGCGCTGGCCGTCGACACTGCCGAGGAGCGGCTATGCCCATGTAGGAGCAGAAGCGCTATGCTCCGCGCTGCTGATAAGCAAGTGGGGCTGGTCTCACGGCCGCATTAACCTCAGGGAATCTCCGGGCTCAGTGACTAGCCTCACCGCGCTGCTCTCCCTCAGGAGGGTAGCATGAGGGGACTGGGCACGGGGGTACGCTCAGGTCACGCCTGGCGTACCCCACCTTGCCAGGCCCCACGGGCCTGCTCTTCGCGCACCCCTCCCAAGCGAGAGCTTGGCGAGGCAAAGGTAGGATGGTCTATTTGTACGTCAAGGGGGACTCCTGAGCATCATGACTCAAGAGCCTAATTGGTCACGTAGCCCCTCACCTCTTGGGCTTGTCCTGGTGATCTAGACGACCCAACGACGGCTGAGGCATGTGCGGGGCCGGGCCCTGCCGACGCAGAACGCCATGACCCGGTTGTACCCCTTCTATCTCAAACTGTTCGTACGTTAAGGGGGACTCCTGAGCATCGCGACTCTAGAGCCTAACTGGTCACGTAGCCCCTCACCTCTTGGGCTTGTCCCGATGATCCGGACGACCCAACAATGGCTCAGGCATGCGCGGGGCCGGGCCCTGCCAACGCAGAACACCAAGGCTTGCCCCTGCATCTTTTTCTAAGCTATTCGCACGTCAAGGAGGACTCCTGAGCATCGCAACTCAGGAGCCTAACTGGTCACGTATCCCATCACCTCTTGGGCTCATCCTGGTGATCCGGACGACCCAATGATGGACGAGGCACACGCGGGGCCGGGCTCTGCCGACACAGAACAACAAAGCAAACGAAAAGATGAAGGAGCATAATCTAGTTATTACAAAAAATATTGTTCCAAGCAAGCAGTTTTAAACGCCTCCCCGAGGCATGTTGCATGATACAAGACAGATAAAGAAGAGCAGAATCGCCGGGCCACCTCCTCAGACTTGGGTACCACCACTGCCCACTGGCGGAGCCTCATCACCAGGCGCGTTGCCTGTTCCACCGGCTTCGGCTGGAGGGCCAATGACCAGGAACCTGCTCAGCATGGCGTCAATGAAGCTCTTCACGACGGCAGCAGCAACCCCCTGGGAGTCAGGGTCCCTAGGAACAAGGAAGGAGGAGAGGTCGAAGCTAGCGTCCTGGAGATAAAGGCGACTGAAAGCACACGTCAGAGCCGAGGAAGAAAGTGAGCGCGCCTCGCTTTCCACCAAGGAGGCAAATCCGTCGACCGCATCTTCGAGCACTGCCACGACTTCAGGAAGCAGAGCAGCAAGGCTCTCCCTTGGGGTCCTCACCACCGCCTTCTTTGAGGGATCATCTCCAAAAAGCGCATTCTGGGCCTTGTGGAAGCGTGCCTAGAGGGAAGTAAGGGTGCTGCGCTTCATGGCGGCCGCCTGCTTGGCCTCACCGAGGGCCGCTTGGGCTGCCTCCGCCTCCTCCTTTAGCTTCGACAGGCGGTCGGGCTCTCCAGCCTGCTCCAAGGCCGTCTTCTTCAACTCAGCATCTCGGTCGGCGATGGCAGCTTCCTGGGCCTTCAGCTTCTCCTCAGGCTCCTGGAGCTGGCTGGCCTAGGCGGCCTGCCGGTCCTTGAGAATCTTCAGACCAGCCTCCGCCGCGCGGCACCGGTTTTCAGCTTCGGTGGCCTCCTGTCGCACCAGGTCACGTGCCATAGCAGCCACCCCAAGTGCCTTCTGGGCTTCCTCCACAGAGCCCCAGGCCGCACGGACAGACGCATCATCCTTGAGCCAACCAGAGATCAGCCCCAGCTGCCCCTGCACCGAACGATTATCCAGGCCCTGAAGCTCACCCTGAAGGAGGTCCACCGTCATCCTTGCCTCTTTCAGGGTCCCGAAGGAAGCAGGAGTGCGACGACTCGGCCACGCGCCGGGCAAGAGAGGGGACGCCCTCGGCACCAAGGCAGAGGAAACCTCAACCTCAAGAAGGATTGGGGGCTCCGGAGACTGGTTGACCTCAGCAGCCATGGCTAGGCTGGACGCCGGAGGAGTCAGGCCTATCATGGGCACCGGCACCTCTTGAGGGAGGGCATTCACGTCCTCCGGAGGCGGCGTCACCTCCGGAGCTCTGGGGCAGCAGCACTCTCCTTTACCAGGGTCACAGAAGCCTCTCCAGCGCCTGCGGCCACAGCAATCTCCGGACCCTCCCTCTGCTTCTTTGATGGCTGCTGCCTAAAGATAGGCGAAAATGCTCAGTATTGCTCCAAGGATCAACAAACAAGATTAAGGGAAGAACTTACTGGCCGGCGTAGGCGTAGTTCCTCTTCATGCTCAGCAGCGGGCGCTGAGACAGAGCAGTTGGCGTAGAACTTTTGGGAGTGGGGGAGCTTGCGGTTGGCGCCGCTCGGGATGTCGTCGGTGAAGGTGGGGCACCACCCAGTGGAATCAGCGCAGTCCTGCTCTTCTTCGCCCCCATGGTGACTCCCGTAGGGAGTGACACCTCCACCACCACGGGCTCGTTGTTGTCATCGTCATCCGGAAGGTCGCGCAGGAGCTCCCTTTGCCCTGGGGCAGAGTATTCTTCCACGACATCGTCCTCGGTGTCCTCCGAGGATTGGCCATCGGAGGACAAGTGCACCAAAGTATTGGGTGGCAGGGAAGGCCCCAGCTGGACACACCCAAGCCCGTCAAAGACAGGCATGGCCGCGACAACCTCCTCGGTGTCATTGCGGCAATAAAGCAGAAGCCAATATTCCAGGGGATCCCTCGGATCCTTCCCCGTCAGGTAGAGCAGCACCTTGTTCAGCTCCTCCTCAGGAAGGGGATCCTGGCGGAGACGGATTTTGTCGTCGTCACCACCAAGCCTCCACAAAGGGCGAGGGCGGTCCTGGAGCGGCGCAATGCGCTGCTTCAGGAACTCCCTGATGAGCATGGCCCCCGTCAACTTCATGCTCTTCAGATCCTTCTCCATCTTCTTCACGAACGACGCTAGGGAAGGGTCGGTGATCTTCTCAGAATGCCACCACTTCTCTCAAACGGGAAATGCGGCCGGCAAGCTCTGAGAGCTCTTGGCGTCCATCAAAACCCACATCTTCACGGCATCCTCCACCTTCTTCTCGGCGGGGGAGATTGTGTTGCCACCCCGCGCCGCGATGAAGCCGATGCACCCAACAGGATTGTCACTGGTCTTGCGAAGATAGAAGTAATGGCGGAACAAGGTGATGGAGGGCATCACCCCCATGAATGCCTAACAATAAAAGGCGAAAAGGGACAGAAGGAGGATGGAGTTAGCATGGATGTGGAGCACGTGAAGACCCCAGTGGTGAAGGATGGCGAAGAAGAAGCGAGAGAATGGAAGTACCAGCCCCGAGTAGACGCTATGCATGAAGAAGGGGAAGAAGTTGCTGCCCGCGGGCTCCGGTACAGCAATGGCAACCCAGAGCGCTATCTTCCCCCACTCATTCTCGTCGCCCGCCGTCATGAGGAGCGTGGTCTGGAGCTTATCCCCGATCACGCAGGGCTCCAGCAGTCCTAGCTCATACCAGGCGGCGCCTGCAGTTGGAGCGGGAGCCGCGACCCTCTCGGTGGCCATCAAGCAGGAGATTTGGTGGAGAATCGACAGATCTGGTGAGTTCTTCCGCTACGGGGAGAAAGGGATCTGGAGCAAGACGAAGAGGAAGCAATGAAATCCCGGCGGCAGGCAGCGCCCCTTTTTGTCAAACGAAAGCAGTTGCCGAGGCGGCGTGGGGAAGCGGAATCTCCCATGTCCCATCAATCGCCATGCGTCATCAAGACCGCAGACGGTTAGGGCCTGCGGTGCTCCGCACTTGCCCTTTGGCTTCGCCTGGAAGCCAAATCCGAGCGCGCCTTGGCCCAGGGGTACTGTCAGCATCCTGGATATGGGGGTATCCAGCCCCGCCTGCCTGCGGCCCACCACGTGGCTCCATAGACGGCCTGGTACATCCTAGCATCAACACCAACACTACAGACCCTCGCGAGGGCCAAGCCTCGTGAGGCGGACGACGCCAAGGCCCCCAAAGGAAGCAGCATCCTCAGGAGAGCTCCTGAGGGGCGGAGAATTCTATGCAAGATACCTCACGAGGCTCAGCAGACGTGAACCATGACAACCAAGGCCAGACGGGCGCCAGGCAGGCACCAGGGGGCGCAGAGCGCAGGGTTCCTCTTTGGTGCAAGGGAGGCAAGCCACAGGTGCAGAGTCCTGAGGAATTAGCGAAAGGTTGCCATTTCGGTGCAACAAGACCGAGACCGCCAGGACGGCAGGACGGAGGTCATCAGCGAGCCCACCACAGCGTCACGACCAGAAGCTTTTTGTAGGTGAAGACTAATTTTATCAGGATAGACTGTACTTCTTGTCCCCTTTCAAATCCCGCCGTTGTGGAATCCCTTCCCGCTCATATTTGGGAAGAGGACCAAGGCCACTATAAATAGGGCTAGCCACCACCATAGGAAGGGGACGAGATCTAGATTGGACCAAGCACAAGTAGAACACCGCACCAGCTCAAGAACACCTCTCCTACGGAGGCTTGTTCATCCACTATACTTTTTCATCCATAGCCCCTCGAGGCAATCCACCACACCACACTGGAGTAGGGTATTACACCACAATGGTGGCCTGAACCAGTATAAATCTCTGTGTCTTTGTGTCTCTTTGAGACCATCGCGTTAGGCCTAGGAAGATCACGAGTAGGCAGGCTGGGCAGGTCGAGATCTCCGCATGCACCCCAGAGTTCGAACCTCTCATGGGTTGCCGGATCCGGAAATCCGGCAGTCGAGTAAACCTCTTGCCTTAATTGGGTAGGAAAATTAAATAGGATTTTAATAGGTTGAAACCTAGATTCAGCTTTAATTGTGGCCACCAAATCACGGGCCGACAGCGTGCTATAATATAAATCGGCCCATTATTGGCCCATTCGACTGGCGGGCCGTTAGCAGGCTGAAATGTTTTTGGCCTTGGCTGACCCAATTACATGACAGGCGGGAAGCAGGCCGGATATATAACGAGCCAAAATTAGGCCCAACACTCTCAAGGGCCTTGAATGGGCCGATAGGCAGTTTGGGCTAGAATGTATCCACGAAGACTATGGTCCGTTAAAAGGCGGAAAGTAACTACGGACCATAATTAGGCCCACGAGTAACTCGGGCCTTTAAGTGGCCGAAATTGTAACCGGGCCGAAAGAGGCCCATCTGTAGATAGGGCCGCTAACAGGCTGAAACTAATATCGGGCTGAACTGTTAAACATGCCATTAAGAGGCCGAAGAGCAAATAAGGCCCCCAATGGGCCCAATGGTACAGTAGCTATTAAAGGGACATATCTGTTGTGGGCCATAATTTGGACCAGGAAATTAAAGTCAGTTAAACCTATATGGGCCTCTATTGGGTCATTCCACGTGTCAACGTTTCATTGGCGATTCTTGTCAAATAGCCGGTTGACATCTATTCCAACCCTGAGCCGACACGTGTATCCTCTGGCCAATGAGAAATTTACACGTGGAAAATCCCCATTGGTCGTGGCTGTTAGCGGGTTATTGGATCCAAAACCGGACCCGATAGCTTAACGGCGACCGGTTACGGTGGATGCCACATGTCGGTCACCCTCGACGAAGGCACTTCCATGACGCGCGATTTATCGTCATGGAGGTGGACACTTCCGTGATGATAATTTTGGTAATGTCATGGAACACTTCTACGACAGCATAGGTATGACTATCTTGATTCTGTCATAAAATCATCATGTATGTACATGTATGACAAAAAACGTGACCTATTGTGACAAACACGTATCATCATGGAAGTGTATTTTTTTGTAGTGATTACCCTCCTAAAAAAACCTTAACCCCAACAGATTAGCCATAAACTCCTACTAGAACCTCTCCAAACACAGTGCCAAAGTTTCTAACCAGAAACTTGCTGGTTAGCTCATGTTCATTCTGGTCGGCCTGGCAGTGTGCCATCTCCTCTCCTAGACAAATCACTACACAGACAACACACTAGACACAATTTGGCATCGCTTGGGCATCGGTTTGGCCAAGCTAGCATGGTGACTATACATGGACACAAGCTCTGGCACGCGTTCGGCATGCTTTGCGCTGCACCCGAGCCCCTATTCAGTGTGTGCTCGTCTCAATGCTCACCACTGAGTACCACACCGCACCACCAACCCCGACTCTTCACGCTTGACCTCTCCCTGGCGCTCGCCGACGCCGGAGCCGCCACAACGAGCACGAGCACGACGCGGCCAAAGCCACAATGCACCCTGTGATGCTGTCTTTGTCTGCGCTCGCGTTCCTATGCTCGTCCGCAAGCTCCACAATCGCCGCGTGATTGTTGATCCCTCTCCACCACTCCCTGGCACTTCTTGTCGCCGTGCGCCGCCTTCCAGAGAGCTCCGGTGGAGCCAAGAACCCCCACCCCTCCGCCTATAAATACTGAGCCCCCTGGCCTCTCCAAGCTCACTCATCTACTCCGCCATCCACCCACAATTAGTAGAGGAGCCACAGCCCAGCTGGGAAGGCCTCTGACCGCCGTCCGTAGCCGGAGCTCACCAGCGATCCCTCTGCTGATTCCCACCCATCCACTACCCCCCCCCCCGAGCTCTAGCTCCTTCTCCTATGCCGCCCAGGAGGTCCATTGGTGCCTGCTGACCCTGTTGGAGCCCCTGGAACTGCCTCTCTACGTCGTCTTCTTCATATCTGGTGAGACCCGACCGCAGTCGCTGCTTGGGAGGTTGATTCCGAGCTGCTCCGGCCACCTCTCGATGAGTTGTGGGTACAAGCAGGTGCGCCCTGAACCCCTCTAGCTTTCTATCCCTCTCAGACAAGCTGACGAGCGCTCCTCGCCTGCATGAGCTGCGGCGGAGCATCGCCACCTCTCTCTCTCTCTCTCTCTCTCTCTCTCTCTCTCCACACCCGACAGGTGGGGCCCCTTATCAGCCTCTCCACTTGCGCCCGAAACGGTATGAGTGGAGGCGTATTCTCAAAATACATCGTCGATGTCACCCCCTGGATTTCTTTTATTTCAAATTTAATTCAAATACTTTGACCAGCCATCACTTTTAAACCATAAGTCCAAATGAATTGATTCTTTTTGCATTGTGATTGTATTGAAAAAAGTTCTAGTAGCACACCAAATTGGAGATTTTTCTCTGCTATCTAGAATTTCTAGTGAATTTCAGAATGATTCTTGATATTTTCTTTTGTTGTTTTTAAATGTTTTCAGAGGGAGAAGCTTGTCTTGAAGATAACTAGGAGGAGTGTGAACCTCCTCTGCACTAAGGCAAGCCACACCAACATTTGCATGGTGTCATTCCAATATTTATGATTTTTTCAACTTGAATATGAGTTATTTCATGCACTTAATTATTTAAATGAATATTGCTCATGCTAGTTACTTTTTCATGATTGAAATGCTTAGTTTACAGTAGTGTTTGAATGCATAGATTAGTATGAGGCAGTAGAAGTAGTTTTGATTGTGTGGTTATGATTTGGTTATGATTGGTATTATTTTTCATACGTGAGTTATTAACTTTAATATGTTAATGGCATAACTAAAGTGATGAGTTTTAAAAACTAGTGAGTTAGTGAAGATAGGTGATGACTAGTGCAAGTAGAAAACTTTGATGATGTTGATCTACTTATTAAAGTGATATGTGATGCATGTTGAATAGTTGCATGTTCATGGCATATTGTGACTCGAGTTATTTTCATTTCATGTTAAACCTGATGTTAATTCAACTTGAACATAATGTTGATCGAGTCATGGTGCCACTGAATTGAGTGTTTCCCAGTGCAACCACATTTGCCTTTTTGGGAAGGCCTTTATTCGGTCCATTGTCATGCCTCTGGTCGGTACCTCCAACGAGGGAATGTTATGGGCGTGTGGTACCCTGGCCCGGTAAGCAGACATAACCTTGTGTGCCCATTGTTGATATGGTACCTTGTCCCCATTTGGGACCGTTTAAGTTTTGCCACGACGGTGGCCGTTGATGTCTTTGGTAGACACAGTGCCACCCATGACTTAACCCAGAAGGGAGTTGGTCGGAGTGGCCGGGAGAGTGTCATGGCAATGGGAGGGTTCTACCGGATGCTGTTGGTCCACCCGAATGGGCGTGCGAGGCCACGGGTTCCGTAATGTGGGTATAGTGTGCTAACCTCTGCAGAGTGTGTGTTAAATCTATCGATAGTCGCGTCCTCGGTCACGAACATAGCACATGAGTAAGTCGCACCATGGATCAACATGATTAAGTAATCTTGCACACTAAAGTTTTATGTCTAGCACTGATTATATGATGAGGTTTGTGTGACCATGAAGATAGTCGGTATTGTGGGAACCAAAGTGTTGGTTCGTTTGTGATTCAGAAGTGATCACCGTATGATGATGTTGGTTACGAGGTACCCCGTTTGGTAAGAGAGTCTGAAGGACTCGATGCACAAGTTTGTTTCACTGCATCAGTAGTATGTTATTGCATTGCATTTAAATTGATTAATTGTCATGATATTGTTTGCCATTATGCTTATGATTGTTGTGAGCTTGCAAGTACATTCAATGTACTGACATGGCGTGTCATGCCAGATCTCAAGAAAGTCTTATCGGATCTGAGTGCTTCCCGAGTCTAGATCGTGTCCGCATGGGTGTCCCTATGCTATGGAGTTCCGCTTCGTCGTCGATCCGATGTCACGTAGTTTTCGTAATCAAGGCCCCTTCATGTTCATTAAATAATATTCATATTGTTCAGCCGCACTGTGTGTGCCGCTTGGCCTCGCTGTTTGATGTAATATCGAACCTATGTTTCCGCTAGTATCAATAAAGTGATTGTTTTTTGTACCAAGTTGTTGTGTGTTGCCAGAAGACTTCATCTCTGGGCTGGTAATGCAAGGTAAACCGATTGCTCTGAGCCAGGGTGCCACGACGCTTGGTATCAGAGCCGCGCTGACTGTAGGACACGCTAGACCGTCAACGCGCTAGTTGAACGGTAGTTAGCTTAGTTTGGAGTGCCGGTTGTAGTAACAATTGGTTGCTGCATTGCATGCATTTTATTTATTGATATTGCTAACCGTCTAATGATTGTGAGTGTAGATGGCTCCAGTTCCGTTCCTGTACCAGTCCGAGCCAGCCCCCTACACCTAGTTGCATCTGCTTTAGAATGTGTGGCACCGACTCAACCCAGAGGGTGCTGATCCAGTGTACCAGGTGTATCGGGAGCATTTGGCTAGCTCACTGTATGAGTATTACACGGAGGTCACTTTACACCATAGTTCCCCTTCCGGCACTTACACCCGTTCCTCTAAGGGGGGTTTCACTTCCACGCCATCTCAGGCCATCCAGTTTGCTGCACTCGAGGCTCTTGTAGACTTGCGCTACCATGAGGTTTGCATGCAGGCTCGCCCAGGTTTTTATTTCTACCCGTCTCTGCACGAGAACGGGCCTATCCGCTTCCCTTTTATTGATCCGGTGTGCGATCGTCCTTCTAGCCACCTTTCTCTCTATATCATCGCTAGTTATCTCTTGATATATGAGTTATCCCGAAAGCTAACCCGAGCCCGTACAGCTCTTGCCGCTGCTATGAATAGGAACCCTCCACCTTCTATCGGGTTTATCCCATTTGCTCCGCTAGCCTCTGTTTCCCGTGTTACTCTATTGACCACTCAGGGTACCACGAACCCTTTGGCATTGCCTCCTTGCAGTGCCCCTGCTGCGTGGGCTTCCTTTACCGCTACTCCTGCAGCCCCTATGCTCCACACTCACTCCACACCTGCCCCTTAGGGAGAGTCCTCGAGGCAGCGCCATCGTGTCTCTTTTAACCCGGAGGTTTCTGCTATCAGTTCAGGATCTGAGTCCGGCTCAGGAGCCGACCCTCCAGAGCCAGCAAAGCATTAGATTGTTAGAGTATCTACAGTCGTCATGAGGTTGATGTATGGATGTAGTTGTACAAGTCATGATGTTTAGTTTCATGTATGAGGATAGTCGAACCCGTCATGATGTTTACTTTTCATGTATGAGTCTATGTATAATTATGTTGGAACTTCTTTTTATTCGCCTTCGTTCTCACTGTCTTCTTTCGGGTTTATCGCTGGCTTTTCTTCACATTTTTGGATGTTGCTCATCTTGGTTGCTTTATATTGGAAAAAACAAACAATAGGATGACGTGGGGAGGCAGCGGCAGTCACGCTTGTGAGGATGCTCATGTTCGTCGCTCGACAATACAGGCAGGACATTCCCCCGAGCCGTATTCTCCATGACCGCCTCCACCACCACATCCACCCTCCACCGAACAAATATTACACATGTTTGAAGAAAGAATAAACAATGATCTGATTGAGTTGTTGAAAAGTGTGCAAGCTATGGTTGGGCAGAATGGAAATCAGAATGGTCATCACTGCATGCTGTTAGATTTTCACAAGACCAAGCCTCCCAGTTTCAGTCAAGTTATCGATCCTTTGGAAACCGATGATTGGTTAAGCACTATTGAGAAAAAGCTTGAGAATTCCGCACTGAAGAAGCTGACAAGGTTCCATTCGCTACACGCCAGCTTGAGGGAGCTGCCGCTATTTGGTGGGATAATGCTAAAGCCATGTGGCCTACGGGCGAAGAAATTACTTGGACTAAATTCAAGGACCACTTCCGCAAATATCATATTCCCGCTGGTATTATGAAGGTTAAGCAGCACGAATTCCTCGCTCTCACCCAAGGAAGCATGTCCGTAAGTGAGTACCTACATAATTTCAACCATTTGGCCCATTATTCTCTCTATGATGTGGCCACGGAAGAAAGGAAGATCGACAGATTTCTTGGAAGACTGAATCAACACCTCAGATGCACTCTTAGTATGCTCGACTTTCCGGATTTCCAGACACTTCAAAACAAAGCCCTCATTGCCGAAAGAGAACACGAGCTCGTGCATGACAACGGGCCCGCTAATAATGATCACAAGTGCAAATTCGAGCCTAAGAAGGATGGACAACCAGTGCAGAAGGCTCATACCTGGCAGCAGACTCAGGTTGAGTACAAGCCCAATTGGCAGCACAACATGAACAAGACCACTACTCAAGTCAAGAATGTCATAACCAGTCTGGTACGTGGTGAATGTCAGCGCAACAATTCATGCTTAAATTGTGGGCAAACCGGACATTATGCTAGACAGTTCCCCAAGAGCGGCAAGCCAAATGCTCCATTCAGGCCGCAAGTCAACACAACGGGGCCATATCTTGTCGAGAAGACCAACCAAGGGCAAGTTCACCACCTCTCCGTAGACGAATCCCAAGAGGACCAGGAAGTCGTGATTGGTATGTTTCCTATGAATAGCATACCTGCAATAATTTTATTTGACTCTAGGGCTTCCCGCTCTTTTATTTCGCGGAGTTTTGTTGCCCAAAACAAGTTTTCTTGCTCAATTTTGGGAAAAAGTATGCTGGTACAATCCCCGAGATCTGTGCTCAGAAGCAATCTGGCCTACCACAATTTGGAAATTGGTATCAAGGGAGTTAGCTTCCCAACCTCTTTGATTGTTATTGAGTCTGCCAAGTTGGATATTATTTTGGGAATGAACTGGTTGACCCAATATCAAGTATGCATCAACTGTGCGACCAGGGAAGTCACTTTCACAAGTCGGGAAGGCCGGACAACAAAATTCTTTGCTCGAAGAAGCATACGCAGGAAATACATGGTCTTCACAATTGTAGCTGAAGAATTGGAATTAATTCATGTGATTAGTGAGTTTCCAGATGTAGTCCCTGAGGAATTACCAAGAATGCCGCCAGACCGAGAGCTTGAGTTTGCAATTGACCTTTTGACCGAGACCGCACCGTTATACAAGAAGTATTATAGGATTCCTTCCTCCAAATTAGTGGAATTAAAGAAACAGCTTGATGAGATGCTTTAGAAAGGATACATCTGTCCAAGCTCTTCACCATGGGGATCACCCGCAATATTCTTGTACAAGAAGGACGACAGTCTCCGAATGTGTGTGGATTACCGTTAGTTGAATGATGTCACTATTAAGAACAAATATCCACTACCAAGGATTGACGATTTGTTCGATCAACTCAGTGGGGAAAAAGTATTCTCCAAGATTGATTTGAGGACCAGATATCACCAACTCAAAATCAAGAAGGAAGATATTCCTAAGACCGTGTTCACTACTCGATACAGTCTTTATGAATATACAGTTATGTCCTTCGTCCTCACCAATGCCCCTGCCCTCTTCATGCACATGATGAATAAGTTATTCATGGACTTCTTGGATAAGATTGTGGTGGTCTTCATCGATGACATCCTCATATACTCAAAAGGTGAAGAAGAGCACAAGGAACATCTCAGAGCAGTCTTGCAGAGACTCCGTGACCATCAGCTATATGCAAAATTCAGCAAGTGTGAATTTAGGCTCAAGCAAGTCAGATTTTTGGGGCATGTTCTTTCAGCAAAAGGCATAGCCGTGGATCTAAGTAAGGTTAAAGACGTGCTTGATTGGACGGCACCCATGAAAGTATTCGAGATCCTTAGTTTCCTGGGATTAGCCGGATACTACCGCCACTTCATTAAAGGCTTCTCTAAGATTGCCAAGCCAATGACAGAACTCCTCAAGAAAGATAAGAAGTTTGAATGGACTGAGGACTGTGAGAAGAGCTTTAATGAGCTGAAGACCGTCGGCAGATATTTTGGTGGGATGGAATGAAGAAAGACATCGCATACTTTGTCGCTTGTTGTGATGTATGCAACAAAGTGAAGGCGGAGCACAAGAAGCCTGCCGGACTTCTGTAACCTTTACCGGTTCCACAATGGAAGTGGGACGATGTCTCCATGGATTTTATCACATGCCTACCAAGGACTTACCAAGGCAATGATGCAGTATGGGTTGTGGTGGACACGCTGACAAAGGTAGTTTACTTTATTCCCATCTGAACCACATACCGAGCTGATCAACTCGCACAGCTATACGTGTCCAGAATAGTCAGTTTGCATGGAGTACCAAGAACCATCACTTCAGACCGAGGTTCCCTCTTTACCTCGGCATTCTGGTCACGTCTCCATCAAGCCTTGGGGATGATGTCTGCTAGAACTACGTCGGTATTTCCCCAAAGAGGAAGGGATGATGGAGTATAGCGACGGTAGGTATTTCCCTCAGTGATGAGACGAAGGTTATCAAACCAGTAGGACAATCTCCTCACACCACATAAATAGCACCTGCACACAAATAACAAATACTCGCAACCCGACGTGTTAAAGGGGTTGTCAATCCCTTTCGGGTATGGCGCCTCAAGATAGGCAAATAACGTGAGATAAAAGTGGTAGATAAGATAAATCGATTGCAGAACAAATAAATTGCAGCAAGGTATTTTTGTATTTTTGGTTTAATAGATCTGAAAATAAAAGCAAAGGAAAATAGATCGCAGAGGAAAATATGATGAGAAGAGACCCGGGGGGCATAGGTTTCGCTACTGGCTTCTCTTGAGAAAAATAGCATACGGTGGGAAAACAATTACTAATTGGCAATTGATAGAACCTCAAATAATCATGACAATATCCAGGCAATGATCATTATATAGGCATCACTTCCAACATTAGTAGACCGACTCCTACCTGCATCTACTACTATTACTCCACACATCGACCGCTATCCAGCATGCATCTAGTGTATTAAGTTCATGGAAAAATGGAGTAATGCAATAAGAACGATGACATGATGTAAACAAGATCTATTTATGTATTATACGTGCGTGCCATTTCCCTTTCTGCCACTAGGATCAAACACCGTAAGATCGAACCCATCACAAGGCACCTCTTCCCATTGCAAGATAAATAGATCAAGTTGGCCAAAAAAGCAAATATCGGAGAAGAAATACGAGGGCTATAATCAATCATGCATATAAGATATCAAAGAAGACTCAAATAACTTTCATGGGTAAAAACATAGATCTGATCATAAACTCAAAGTTCATCGGATCCCAACAAGCACAACGCAAAAAGACTTAAATCATATGGATATGCGAGAGACCATTGTATTGATAATCAAGAGAGAGAGAGAGGAAGCCATCTAGCTACTAACTACGGACTCGTAGGTCTACAAAGAACTACTCATGCATCATCGAAGAGACACCAATGGACATGATGTACCCCTCCGAGATGGTGTCTAGATTGGATCTGGTGTTTCAGGACTCTGCGGTGGCTGGAATTGATTTTCGTTGACTCCCCTAGGGTTTCTGGAATATTGGGGTATTTATAGAGCAAAGAGGCGGTGCGGGAGGCCAATGAGGAGGGAACAACCCACCATGGCGTGCCTGGGCCCCCAGGCACGCTCTGGTGGGTTGTGCTCCCCTCGGAGCTCCCCTCGGGTGCATTCCTGACCCACTGGATGTCTTCTGGCCCAAAACAATCCACAAAAAGTTTCGTACATTTGGACTCCGTTTGGTATTGATTTCCTGCAATGTAAAAAACATGTAGAAAACAGCAACTGGCACTGGGCACTATGTCAATAGGTTAGTACCAAAAAATGATATAAAATGACTATAAAATGATTGTAAAACATCCAAGAATGATAATATAACAGCATGGGGCAATCAAAAATTATAGATACGTTGGAGACGTATCAGGGGACCGTACTAAAGTACAACACAACCTATCATTATCAGACAGACGGGCAAATTGAGCGAGTAAATCAAATACTTGAAGATATGCTCCGAGCATGTGCTTTGGCTCAAGGACCCAAGTGGGAAGATTGCCTGCCGTATGTTGAGTTCTCCTTCAACAACAGTTTCGAGACCATCCTGAAGATGTCACCATATGAAGCTTTGTATGGCCGTAAGTGCCGCAATCCGCTCTCCGAGATAGACTACAATTGGCTAAGTCTCGACAGAAGAGTTATGATGATGAAGAGCACCGTCAAATCAGCTTTGAACCCGGAGATCAGCTTTGAACCCGGAGAGCATGTGTACCTCCGAGTCACACCTACAAAAGGAGTCAAGAGATTTCAGACCCGAGGAAAACTGGCACCCAGATATATTGGTCTGTTCCCAGTTATGTCTAGAGTTGGTACAGTTGCTTATCAGTTGAAACTGCCACCAGAATTGTCAAGAGTGCATAATGTGTTCCATGTCTCACAACTAAGAAGGTGTATCTCGCCACCTGAGAAAATGACCGTTATGGCAGAGATAGAGCTATCTAAGGATTTAACCTACAAGGAGAAACCGTTCAGAATATTGGATGAGACTAAAAGGGTCACTCGCAGTAAGGTGATAAGTTTTATAAGGTTCAGTGGGAGCATCGCACTGAGGAAGAAGCAACTTGGGAAAGAGGAATTTTTAAGGGCAGCCTATCCGGAAATGTTTTCCCGGGCAACAGAATCTCGAGGAAGAGATTCATCCTAAGTGGGGGAGGCGCCTGGTTTTTGCCTTCTCACTTTTTCCAGATTTCTTTGCCTTTGGTTTTGAAGTTGGAGTTTTTGAATCAACTCACTTGGACTTAAACACTTAGGCATGTCCATGATTTTCACCCAAGTGACCCATCCCTCTCATAATCATCATTTCTTCTTTGAAAAATCCCAAAATGGCCCAAGGAATATTTTTCATAAATGTAAAAATATTCTTTTCCTTCTCTAAAAAACATTTCAGCAACATATGCTCCAAAGCAACCCTCATTTTTATTGCTACTAAAAATCTGAGAAAATTCCCAAATATTCTTTGAACCTTGGCACACCTCCCTGTGCAAAAACATTTCATACTTATTTGGAATATTTTTGCTATAGAAAATCATTTCTTTTCTGGCCTCAAAATGCAGTTTCTACAGCAAGTATATTATTCCTTGATCTAATGAGGCTGATTATTCTTGAGCTTCATTACCCTCCTAAGAAAACCTTAACCCCAAAAGATTAGCCCCAAATACCTTCTAGAACCTCTCTAAACACAGTGCAAAAGTTTCTGACCAGAAACTTGCTGGTTAGCTCACGTTCAATCTGGTCGGCCTGGCAGTGTGCCATCTCCTCTCCTAGACTAATCACTGCGGTATAACACACTAGACACGATTTGGCATAGCTTGGGCATCGGTTTGGCCAAGCTAGTGTGGCGACCGCGTATCGACACGGGCTCTGGCACGCGTTCGACGCGCTCTGCACTGCGCCCGAGCCCCTGTTCAACGCGTGCTCGTCTCAGCACTCCCCGCCGACTGCCGCACCATGCCACCGGCCTCGACTCTTCACGTTTGACCTCTCCTTGGAGCTCGCCGACGCTAGAGCCGCCGCAGCGATCATGGGCACGACGCGGCCAAAGCCACAATGCGCCCCGTGCCACTGTCTTCGTCCGTGCCCGTGTTCCTATGCTCGTCTATAAGCTCCACAGTCGCCGCGTGATCATTGTGCCCTCTCCACCCTCCCAGGCACTTCTCTTCACCGTGCGCCGCCTTCCAGAGAGCTCCAGTGGAGCCGATACCCCCCCCCCCTCCGCCTATAAATACTGAGCCCCCTGGCCTCTCCAAGCTCACTCATCCACTCCGCCATCCACCCACAAGTAGTAGAGGAGCCACAACCCGCCTAGGTAGGCCTCTAGCCACCGTCTGCAGCCGGAGCTCACCAACGATCCCCTCTGCTGCTCCCTACCCATCCACTACCCCTCGAACTCTAGCTCCTTCTCCGGTGACTCCCTGGAGTTTGTTGGTGCCTGTTGACCCTGTTGGAGCCCCTGGAACCGCCTCTCTCCGTCGTCTTCTTCATCTCCGACGAGACCTAACCGCAGTCGCCGCTTAGGAGGTTGATTCTGAGCTACTCCAGCCACCTCTCGACGAGCCGCGGGTACAGGCAGGTGCATCGTGACCCCCTCTAGCTTTCTATCCCTCTCAAATCAGCTGACAATCCCTCCTTGCCGGTGTGAGCTCCAGCGGAGCATCGCCACCCCTATGTTTCCCTCTCTCTCTCTCACCACACTCGACAGGCTGGGCCCACTGTCAGCCTCTCCACTCGTGCCCGAAGCGGCATGAGTGGAGGCGTGTTCTCAGAATACGTCTTCGATGTCACCCCCTTTCAAATTTAATTCAAATACTTTGACCAGCCATAACTTTTAAACCATAAGTCCAAATGAATTGATTCTTTTTGCATTGTGTTTGTATTGAAAAGTTCTAGCAGCACACCAAATTGGAGATTTTTCTCTGCTGTCTAGAATTTCTGGTGAATTTCAGAATGATTCTTGATATTTTCTTTTGCTAATTTTAAATATTTTTAGAGGGAGAAGCTTGTCTTGAAGATAACCAGGAGGAGTGTGAACCTCCTCTACACTAAGGCAAGCCACACCAACATTTGCATGGTGTCATTTCAATATTTATGATTTTTTCCGACTTGAATATGAGTTACTTCATGCATTTAATTATTTAAATGAATATTTCTCATGCTAGTTACTTTGTCATGATTGAAATGCTTAGTTTACACTAGTGTTTGAATGCATGGACTAGTATGAGGCAGTAGAGGTAGTTTTGATTGGGTGGTTATGATTTGGTTATGATCGGTATTATTTTTCATATGTGAGTTATTGACTTTAATATGTTAATGGCATAACTAAAATGATGAGTGTTAAAAACCAGTGAATTAAAATCAGTGAAGTTAGGTGATGACTAGTGCAAGTAGAAACTTTGATGATGTTGATCTGCTTATTAAAGTGATATGTGATGCATGTCGAATAGTTGCATGTTCATGGCATATTGTGACTTGAGTTATTTTCATTTCAAATTAAACCTAATGTTAATTCAACTTGAACATAATGTTGATCGAGTCATGGTGCCACTGGACCGAGTTTTTCTGAGTGCAACCACATTAGCCTTTATGGGAAGGCCTTTATTCGGTCTGTTATCATGCCTCTGGTCGGTACCTCCAATGAGGGAAGGTCATGGGTGTGCGGTACCATGGCCTGGTAAGCAGACATAACCTTGTGTGCCCATTGTTGATATTGTACCTTGTCCCCATTTGGGACCGTTTAAGTTTTACCACGATGGTGGTTGTTGATGTCTTTGGTAGACACGGGGCCACCCATGACTTAGCCTAGAAGGGAGTTGGTCGGAGTGGCCGGGAGACTATCATGGCAATGGTAGGGTTCTGTCGGAATGCCGTTTGTCCACCCGAATGGGAGTGTGAGGCCATGGGTTCCGTGATGTGGGTACAATGTGCAAACCACTGCAGCGTGTGTGTTAAATCTACCGATAGCCGTGTCCTCAGTTATGTACATAGCTCATGAGTAAGTCACACCATGGATCAACATGATTATGTAATCTTGCACACTAAAGTTTTATGTTTGGCACTGATTATATGATGAGGTTTGTGTGACCATGAAGATGGTCTGTATCGTGGGAACCAAAGTGTTGGTTCGTTTGTGATTCGGAAGTGATCACCGTATGATGATGTTGGTTACGAGGTAACCTGTTTGGTAAGAGAGTCTGAAGGACTCGATGCACAAGTTTCTTTCACTGCATGACTAGTATGTTATTGCATTGCATTTAAATTGATTAATTGTCATGATGTTGTTCGCCATTATGCTTATGCTTGTTGTGAGCTTGCAAGTACATTCAATGTACTGACGTGGTGTGTCATGCTAGATTTCAGGAAAGTCTTACCGGATTGGAGTGCTTCCTGAGTCTAGATCGTGTCCACATCAGTGTCCCTGTGCTATGGAGTTCCACTTCATCGTTGTTCCTCTTCCGCGTAGTTTTCGTAATTGAGGCCCCTTCATGTTCATTAAATAATGTACATATTGTTCAGCCGCACCGTGTGGGCCGCTTGGCCTTGCTACTTGATGTAATATCGAACCTATGTTTCTGCTAGTATCAATAAAGTGGTTGTTTTCCGTACCAAGTTGTTGTGTGTTGCCAGAAGACTTGATCTCTGGGCTGGCAATGCAAGGTAAACCGGCTGCTTTGAGCCGGGCTGCCACAAAAAAGATTGAGAAGCGATCAACCAAGAAACGAAAAATCTCGTACCCCAGCACTAAGCATAAGTAACACCGAATAATTCACCACAAGTAGGATATAAATTTCATTGCATAACTATTGACTTCTGTGCTTGCATAGGGAATCATAAACCTTAACACCAATATTCTTACTAAAGCATAATTATTCATCAACATGACTCACATATCATATCGACATATCTCAAAACCATTACTAAGAACCAAGTTTATTTTGTCCAATGATCTTCATGAAAGTTTTTATTATATCCTCCTTGGATATCTATCACTTTGGGACTATTTTCATATGTTGCTTTTAATAAGCTCAAACAATTATAAGTGAAGAACATGAGCATAATATTTCCTTCTTTCAAAATAATCTAAGTCAAGCAAGAGAGAATTTCTTAAAAAATTACTAACTCCCAAATAAATCTTAGTGAAGCATAAGAGCATTTCTTCAAAAATAACATAGCACACCGTGCTCAAAAAGATATAAGTGAAGCACTAGAGCAATTCCATGGCTCCAAAAATTTAAGTGAAGCATAGAAGCAAGCATAACATAATTTTTGGCTCTCACAAAAAGGTGTGTCCAGCAAGGATTCAAGACTTAAAACTCAAAGCAAAACAAGCCAAGACTCATATCATATAAGACGCTCCAAGGAAAACTCATAATATGTGACGAATAAAAATATAGCTTCGAGTAAAATACCGATGGTTGTTAGAAGAAAGAGGGGATGCGACTCGGGGGTATCCCCAAGCTTAGTTGCTTGGTACTCCTTGAATATTATCTTGGGGTGCCTCAGGCATCCCCAAGCTTAGCCTTTTGCTAACCCTTATTCCTTCATCCATCATAAGATCACCCAAAACTTGAAAACTTCAATCACACAAAACTCAACAAAACCTTTGTGAGATCCGTTAGTATAAGGAAGCAAACCACTACTATAAGTACTATTGCAAACCCATCCATATTTTATTATTGCATTATATCTACTGTATTCCAACTTTCCTATGGCAAAAAATCTTCTAAGAAAACCATAGAATCATCAAAACAAGCACACAACACAAAGGAAACAGAATCTGTCAAAAACAAAACAGTCTGTAGCAATCTAACTACTTTGAATACTTCTGTAACTCCAAAAAATTTAAAACATTATGACAACGTGAATATTTTGTTTATTAATCTTATGCAAAAAGAATCAACTCAAAATCACTCTTATACTAAAAATGAAAAATATTTTCGTGAGTGCAAAAGTTTCTGTTTTTCAGTAAGATCAAATCAACTCTCACCCAAATCATCCCAAAGGCCTTGCTTGGCACAAACACTAATTTAAACCACAAAAGCACATCTAACCAGAGGCATAATTGCGTATTTTATTTAAAACAGCAAGAAAACCAAAAATCAAGAAGATACAACTTGGGTTGCCTCCCAACGAGCGCTATCGTTTTACACCCCTAGCTTGGCATAACATGTAGGATCTAAGTTTTGTCATCTTTACTTCTAGGTCCATATGATTCCCTCATGATTGATTCATATGGTGGTCTAATTCTTGTTCTAGGGGAGCGTTCCATACCCTTCCTTAGTGGAAATTGAAATTTAATATTGCCTTCTTTCATATCAATCACGGCACCAATAGTACGTAAAACGGATCTACCAAGTATAATTGGACAAGACAGATTGCAATCAATATCAAGAACAATAAAATCTATGGGCACATAATTCATATTTTCAAGAATAAGAACATCATTAGTTCTCCCCATAGGCTTTTTAATAGTAGAATCCGCCAAATGCAAATTTAGAGAGCATTCTTCAATATCGGTAAGACCAAGCACATCACATAAAGATTTCAAAATTGTAGAAACACTAGCACCCAAGTCACATAAAGCAAAACACTCATATTTTTAATCTTGACTTTGATGGTAGGTTTGCATTCATGATGTAAATTTCTAGGAATTGAAACTTCTAATTCCAACTTTTCTTCCAGAGCTTTCATCATAGCATCAACAATATGTTTAGTAAAAGCTTTATTTTGTTCATAAGCATGGGGTGCATTTATCATGGATTGCAACAAAGAAATACAATCAACCAAAGAGCAACTATCATAATTAAAGTCTTTGTAATACAAAATAGTGGGCACATCACTAGTTAAAGTCTTGACCTCTTCAAACCCACTTTTATCATTTTTAACAAGATTTTCACCCTCCGAATCATAGGGACACCTTCTAGCTAAAGTTGAATCTTCTCTAGTCCCTTTTCCATCAATCTCAATTTTACTAAACAAAGAATCAATAGAAGAAGCACCAATCATTTAAAGATCCTCATCACTTTTATGAAAGTAATCACTAGAAAACGCTCTTTCTAAAAATTCGCTTTTAGCTCTAAGCATAGCGGTTCTTTTCTTACTTTCATCCATAGAAACATAAAGAGCTTTAATTGATTCTTCAAATTTAGGCACAAAAAATTTCATCTTGAGAGTTTCCACATCATGAGAAATTCTATCAATACTTCTAGACATATCATCAACTTTATTCAACTTTTCTTCTATCGAAGCATTGAAAACTTTTTGAGTATTGATAAATTCTTTAATATTATTCTTAAGATCAGAGGTGTTTCTTTTATTATTATAAGTAGGATTGCCATAGGAATTACCATATTTATTAGAGGAATTACTAGGAAAAGGCCTAGGATTAAAATTACCTCTACAAGCATTGTCATTGAAATTGTTTCGCGAGATAAAATTCACATCTATGGCATCACTATTTTGCTCAATCAAAGTGGACAATAGCACATCATTAAAATCAATAGGAGAACTTTTATTAGCAACCAAATTCATAAGAGCATCAACTTTTTCACTCAAGGAATTAATTTCTTCTACCAAATTGACTTTTTTACTAGTAGGAGCTCTTTCGGTATGCCATATTGAGTAATTGGCCATAATATTGTCTAGAAATTTAGTAGCTTTACCCAAAGTAATTTCCATAAAAGTACCCCCCCCCCGTGGCGGAATCCAAAAGATTACGAGAAACAAAATTCAACCCCGCATAAAAAAATTGTATGATCATCCAAAGATTTAACCCATCAGTTGGGCAATTCCTTAGCATCAATTTCATCCTTTCCCAAGATTGTGCAACATGCTCATGTTCAAGTTGCTTGCAATTCATGATCTGGGTTCTAAGGGAAATGTTTTTTGCGGGCGGAAAATATTTAGTAATAAATGCATCCTAGCACTTGTTCCAAGAATCAATACTATTGCGAGGCAAAGAAGAAAACCAAATTTTTGCGCGATCTCGCAAAGAAAACGGAAACAATTTCAACTTCACAACATCAATGTCCACATATTTTTGTTTTGCATATCGCACAATTCCACGAATGTGTTAAGATGGAGCACGGCATCCTCATTAGGAGTACCGGCAAATTGATCTTTCATAACAAGATTCAGCAAAGCAGTATTAATATCACAAGACTCCGCACTAGTGGCGGGAGGAGCAATCGGAGTGCTAATAAAATCATTGTTATTGGTATTTGAGAAATCACACAACTTGGTGCTCTCTTGAGTCATGATGACTTCACAACAAGATTGCACTCAAAAATAGATCTGACAAGAAAAACGCGAACGAGCAAAGGGGCGAATAAAACGGCAATTTTTTGTGAAGTGAGGGAGAGGAAAAGGAGAGGAAAATAAAAATAATGTAAATAGCAAGGAGATGAGGTTTGTGATTAGGAACCTGGTTGATGTTGAAGATCCTCCCAGGCAACGGCGCTAGAAATTCCTTTTGATGCCTGCTTGAACTACGTCAGTATTTCCCCAAAGAGGAAGAGATGATGTAGCACATCGACGGTATGTATTTCCCTCAATGATGAGACCAAGGTTATCGAACCAGTAGGAGAACCAAGCAAGACAATGTAAACAGACCCTGCACACAAGTAACAAATACTCGCAACCCAATGTGTTAAAGGGATTGTCAATCCTTTTCGGGTAACGATGCCTCAAATTGGTGAGAAGATGTGATAAAGTTGTGATAGATAGGATAAATAGATCACAAAATAAATAAAGTGCAGAAAGGTAATTTTGTATTTTTGGTTTAGTAGATCTGAAAATAAAAGCAAAGAAAAATATATCGCAAAGGCAAATATGATGAAATGAGACCCGGGGGCCGTAGGTTTCACTAGTGGCTTCTCTCGAGAAAAATAGAAAACAGTGGGAAAACAATTACTGTTGGGCAATTGATAGAACTTCAAATAATCATGACGATATCCACACAATGATCATTATATAGGCATCACGTCCAAGATTAGTAGACCGACTCCTACCTTCATCTACTACTATTACTCCACGCATCGACCGCTATCCAGCATGCATCTAGTGTATTAAGTTCATGGGAAAACGGAGTAATGCAATAAGAACGATGACATGATGTAGCAAAGATCTATTTATGTAGAAATAGACCCCATCTTGTTATCCTTAATAGCAATGATACATACATGTCGTTTCCCCTTCTATCACTGGGATCAAGCACCATAAGATGGAACCCATCACAAAGCACCTCTTCCCATTGCAAGATAAATAGATCAAGTTGGCCAAACAAAACCCAAATATCAGAGAAGAAATATGAGGCTATAATCAATCATGCATATAAGCGATCAAAGAAGACTCAAATAAATTTCATGGCTAAAAACATAGATCTGATCATAAACTCAAAGTCCATCGGATCCCAACAAACACATCGCAAAAAGGCTTACATCATATGGATCTCCAAGAGACTATTGTATTGATAATCAAGAGAGAGAGAGAGGGAGAGGAAGCCTTCTAGCTACTAGCTACGGACCCATAGGTCTACAAAGAACTACGCATGCATCATCGGAGAGGCACCAATGGACATGATGAACCCCTCCGAGATGGTGTCTAGATTGGATCTGGTGTATCTGGAACTTGCAGCGGGTGGAATTGATTTTCGTCATCTCCCCTAGGGTTTCTGGAATATTGTGGTATTTATAGAGAAAAGAGGCGGTACATGAGGCCACTAAGGTGGGCACAACCCACCTGGGCGCGTCTGGGCCTCAGGTGCGCCCTGGTGCGTTGTGCTCCCCTTGAAGGCCCCCTCAGGTACTTTCTTGGCCCACTGCATGTCTTCTGGTCCAAACACAAAAGTTTCGCTGCGTTTGGACTCCGTTTGGTATTGATTTCTTCCGGTGTAAAAAACAAGCAGAAAACAACAACTGGCATTGGGCACTATGTCAATAAGTTAGTACCAAAAAATGATATAAAATGACATTAAAATGATTGTAAAACATCCAAGAATGATAATATAACAGCATGGAACAATCAAAAATCATAGATACGTTCGAGACATAGCAGTATTATTATAAGATGATCCCTTAACTAAATTTCAAGGTCTAAGTGTTCTCCCTGAGTATGCACCGTTGCGACAGTTCTTCATGCTGAGAGACCACATGATGATCGAGTGTGATAGGCTCTATGTTCAAATACAAGGGGTGCAAAACAGTTCTGCACATGTGGAATACTCGTGTTAAACTTGACGAGCCTAGCATGTACAGATATGGCCTCGGAACACTGGAGATTGAAAGATCAAACGTCAATCATATAGTAGATATGATCAACATAGATATATTCACCATTGATGACTACTCCATCTCACGTGATGATCGTACATGGTTTAGTTGATTTGGATCACGTATCACTTAGACGACTTGAGGGATGTCTATCTAAGTGGAGTTCTTTAGTAATTTGATTAATTGAACTTTAATTTATCATGAACTTAGACCTGATAGTATTTGCAAATTATGTTGTAGATCAATAGCTCGTGTTGTAGCTCCCTTATGATTTTGATATGTTCCTAGAGAAAGCTAAGTTGAAAGATGATAGTAGCAATGATGCGGACTGGGTCCGTGATCTGAGGATTATCCTCATTAATGCACAGAAGAATTATGTCCTTGATGCACCGCTAGGTGACAGACCTATTGCAGGAGTAGTTGTAGATGTTATGAATGTTTGGCAAGCTCGATATGATGACTACTTGATAGTTTAGTGCGCCATGCTTTACGGCTTAGAATCGGGACTCCAAAGATGTTTTCAATGCCACGGAGCATATGAGATGTTCCAAGATGTGAAATTGGTATTTTAGACTCATGCCCGTGTCGAGAGGTATGAGACCTCTGACAAGTACTTTGCCTACAAGATGGAGGAGAATAGCTCAGCTAGTGAGCATATGCTCTAAATGTCTGGGTAGTACAATCGCTTGAATCAAGTGGGAGTTAATCTTATAGATAAGATATTGATTGACAGAGTTCTCTAGTCACCATCACCAAGCTAATAGAACTTCGTGATGAACTATAATATGCAAGGGGTGATGAAAATGATTCCCGAGCTCTTCGCAATGTTGAAATCAGCGAAGGTAGAAATCAAGAAAGATCATCAAATGTTGATGGTTAACAAGACCACTAGTTTCAAGAAAAATAGCAAAAGGGAAAGAAAGGGAACTTCAAGAAGAATGGCAAGCAAGTTGTCACTCCCGTAAAGAAGCCCAAAGCTGGACCTAAGCCTAAAACTGAGTGCTTCTACTGCAAAGGAAATCTTCACTAGAAGCGGAATTATCCCAAATATTAGACAGATAAGAAGGATGGCAAAGTGAAAAAAGGTATATTTCATATACATGTTATTGATGTGTACCTTACTAGTGCTCGTAGTAGCCCCTGGGTATTTGATGCTTGTTCAGTTGCTAAGATTAGTAACTCAAAACAGGAGTTGCAGAACAAATGGAGACTTGTTGAGGGTGAAGTGACGATGTGTGTTGGAAGTGGTTCCCAGATTGATATGATCATCATCGCACACTCCCTATACTTTCGGAATTAGTGTTGAACCTAAATAAATGTTATTTGGTGTTTGTGTTGATCATGAACAAGATAGGATCGTGTTTTTGCAATACGGTTATTCATTTAAAACAAAGAATAATAATTATTCTATTTACATGAATAAAACCTTCTATGGTCATACACCCAATGTTAATGGTTTATTGAATCTAGATTGTAATGATACACATATTCATAATATTGATGCCAAAAGATGCAAAATTGATAATGATAGTACAACATACTTGTGGCACTGTTGTTTAGGACATATTGGTTTCAAGCGCATGAAAAACTCCATGTTTACGGGCTTTTGAAATCACTTGATTATGAATCATTTGATACTTGCGAACCATGCCTTATGGGCAAGATGACTAAAACTCTGTTCTACAGAACAATGGAGCGAGCCAATGACTTACAGGAAATAATACATACCGATGGATGCGGCCCGATGAGTGTAGAGGCACGCGACGGGTATCGTTATTTTCTGACCTTCATAGATGATTTGAGCAGATTTGGGTATATCTACTTAATGAAACACAAGTTTGAAACATTTGAAAAGTTCAAATAATTTCAGAGTGAAGTGGAGAATCATCATGACAAGAAAATAAAGTTTCTACGATCTCATCATGGAGGCAAATATTTGAGTTACAAGTTTGGCCTTCATTTAAAACAATGTGGAATAGTTTCACAACTCACGCCAGCTGGAACACCACAGCGTAATGGTGTGTCTGAACATCGTAACCGTACTTTATTAGATATGGTGCAATTTATGATTTCTCTTACCAATTTACCACTATCATTTTGGGGTTATGCATTAGAGACAGTTGCATTCACGTTAAATAGGGCACCATATAAATCCATTGAGCGACACCGTACGAACTGTGGTTTGGCAATAAGCCTAAGTTGTTGTTTCTTAAAGTTTGGGGATGCGAAGCTTATGTCAGAAAGCTTCCGCCTGATAAGCTCGAACCCAAATCAGAGAAGTGTGTCTTCATAGGATATCATAAGGAAACAATTGGGTACACATTCTACCATAAATCCGAAGGCAAGATCTTTATTGCCAAGAATGGAACCTTTCTAGAGAAGGAGTTTCTCTCGAAAGAAGTGAGTGGGAGGAAAGTAGAACTTGATGAGGTAATTGTACCTTCTCTCGAATTGGAAAGTAGCACATCAGTGAAATCCGAACCCATGATGCCTACACCAACTAGAGAGGAAGCTAATGATGATTATGATGAAACTTCAGATCAAGTTACTACTGGACCTCGTAGGTCGAACAGAGCATGTTCCGCACCAGAGTGGTATGGTAAACCTGTCATGGAAGTCATGTTATTAGACCATGACAAACCTATGAACTATGCTATGATGAGCCCAGATTCCGACAGATGGCTTGAGGCCATGAAATCTGAGATAGGATCCATGTATAAGAACAAAGTGTGGACTTTCGTGGACTTGCCCGATGATCGGCAAGCCATTGAGAATAAATGGATCTTCAAGAGGAAGACAGATGTTGATGGTAGTATTACTATCTACAAAGCTCGACTTGTCACAAAAAGTTTTCGACAAGTTCAAGGAGTTGACTACGATGAGACTTTCTCACCCGTAGCGATGCTTAAATCTGTCCGAATCATGTTAACTATTGCCGCATTTTATGAAATCTGGAAAATGGATGTCAAAACTGCATTCCTTAATGGATTTCTTAAAGAAGAGTTGTATATGATGCAACCAACAGGTTTTGTTAATCCTAAAGGTGCTAATAAAGTGTGCAAGCTCCAGCGATCCATCTATGGAGTAGTGCAGGAATCTCGGAGTTGGAATATACGCTTTGATAAGGTGATCAAAGCATATGGTTTTATACAGACTTGTGGTGATGCATGTATTTACAAGAAATTGAGTGGGAGCTCTGTAGCATTTCTAATATTATATGTGGATGACATATTATTGATTGGAAATGATGTAGAATTTCTGGATAGCATAAAAGGATACTTGAATAAGAGTTTTTCAGTGAAAGACCTCGGTGAAGCTACTTATATATTGGGCACCAAGACATATAAGAGATAGATCAAGACGCTTAATAAGATTTTCAATGATTACATACCTTGACAAGATTTTGAAGGAGTTCAAAATGGATCGGTCAAATAAGGAGTTATAGCATGTATTGTATGGTGTGAAGTTGAGTAAGACTCAAAACCTCACCATGACAGAAGATAGAGAGAGAATGGAAATCATTCCCTATGCCTCAGTCATAGGTTATATAAAGTATGACATGGTATGTGCAAGACCTGTTGTGTGCCTTTCCATGAGTTTGGTGAGGGGGTACAATAGTGATCTAGGAGTAGATCACTGAACATCGGTCAAAATTATCCTTAGAGGACTAAGGAAATGTTTCTCGGTTATAGAGGTGATAAAGAGTTCGTCGTAAAGAGTTAAGTCGATGCAAGCTTTTACACTAGTCCAGATGACTCTATGTCTCAATCTGGATACATATTGAAAGTGCGAGCAATTAGCTAGAGTAGCTCCATGTAGAGCATTGTAGACATAGAAATTTGCAAATACATACGGATCTGAATGTGGCAAACCCGTTGACTAAACCTCTCTCACAAGCCAAAAATGATCACACCTAAGTACTCTTTCGGTGTTAATCACATAGCGATGTGAACTAGATTATTGACTCTAGTATACCCTTTCGGCGTTAGTCACATGACGATGTGAACTATTGGTGTTAAGTCACATGGCGATGTGAACTAGATTATTGACTCTAGTGCAAGTGGGAGACTGAAGGAAATATGCCCTAGAGGCAATATTTCCTTATTCATGATAAATGTTTATTATTCATGCTAGAATTGTATTAACCAGAAACTTGATACATGTGTGCATACATAGACAAAACACTGTGTCCCTAGTAAGCCTCTAGTAGACTAGCTCGTTAGTCAAAGATGGTTAAGTTTCCTAACCATGGACATGTGTTGTCATTTGATGAACGGGATCACATCATTAGAGAATGATGTGATGGACAAGACCCATCCGTTAGCTTAGCATAATGATCCTTCAGTTTTATTGCTATTGCTTTCTTCATGTCAAATACATATTCCTCTGACTATGAGATTATGCAACTCCCGGGTACCAGAGGAATGCCTTGTATTCTATCAAATGTCACAACATAACTCGGTGATTATAAAGATGCTCTATAGGTATCTCCGAAGGTGTTTATTGGGTTGGCATAGATCGAGATTAGGATTTGTCACTTCAAGTATCAGAGAGGTATCTCTGGGCCCTCTCGGTAATACACATCATAAGTAGCCTTGCAAGCAAAGTGACTAATGAGTTAGTTGCAGGATGATGTATTACAGAATGAGTAAAGAGACTTAGGGGTAACGAGATTGAACTAGGTATGAAGATACCGACGAACGAATCTCGGGCAAGTAACATACCGATAGACAAAGGGAATCACGTATGTTGTCATATGGTTCGACCGATAAAAATCTTCATAGAATATGTAGGAGCTAATATGGGCATCCAGGTCCCGCTATTGGTTATTGACTAGAGAGGTGTTTCGCTCATGTATACATAGTTCTCGAACCCATAGGGTCCGCAAGCTTAACATTTGTTGACGATATAGTATTACATGAGTTATGTATGTTGGTGACCAAATGTTGTTCAGAGTCCCGGATGAGATCACGGACATGACGAGGAGCTGCAGAATGGCCTGGGGGTAAAGATTCATATGTTGGATGATATGGTTAGGCCAAGGGGTCAAGCCCACGGGGCTATAGGTTGGTGCAAAAGAAAGTTTTGCGGAGGTCAGAGGCCAAACATGGAGACCCTGGCATCTGGCACTGGGCTAGACGCCGAGGCCCATGGCGTCTGGGCCAGACGCAAGGATTGTGGCGTTTTGTCCTGGAGTCCGAGTGGGACTCTTGCCTTTTGGGCAAAACCGATTTTAAGGAGGCTTTTGCTCCAAGTTTTGACCCCAGGGCTCAATATATAAATAGAGGGGCAGGGCTAGCACCAAAGGTACATCAAGATTCACCAAGCCGTGTGCCGGCAACCCCGTCCCCTCTAGTTTATCCTCCGTCATAGTTCCCATAGTGCTTAGGCGTAGCCCTGCGGAAATTGTTCTTCACCAACATCGTCACCACACTGTCCTGCTGCCGGAACTCATCTACTACTTCGCCCGTCTTGCTGGATCAAGAAGGCGAGGACGTCATCGAGCTGAACGTGTGCTGAATGAGGAGGTGCCGTACGTTCAGAACTTGATCAGGCTGGATCGTGAAGGTGTACGACTACATCAACCGCGTTGATAAATGCTTCCTCTTAGCGATCTTCAAAGGTATGAAGATGATCTCCCCTTCTCGTTGTTATGCTTCTCCTAGATAGATCTTGCATGAGCGTAGGATTTTTTTTTGAAATTGCATGCTACGTTCCCAAATAGCGTGAGTAGTATACCTCAGACCTATGGGTCCATAGCTAGTAGCTAGATGACTTCTTCTCTCTCTTTGATTCTCAATACCATGTTCTCCTTGATGTTCTTAGAGATCCATCTGATGTAATCTTCTTTTGCAGTGTGTTTGTCGAGATCTAATGAATTGTTAGTTTATGATCAGCTTATCTATGAATATTATTTGAATCTTCTATGAATTCTTATATGCATGATTTAATATCTTTGTAATTCTCTTCGAACTATCGGTTTAGTTTGGCCAACTAGATTGGTTTTTCTTGCAATGGGAGAAGTGCTTAGCTTTGGGTTCAATCTTGCGGTGTCCTTTACCAGTGACAGTAGGGGCAGCAAGGCACGTATTGTATTGTTGCCATCGAGGATAAAAATATGGGGTTTACATCATATTTCTTGAGTTTATTGCTCTACATCATGTCATCTTACTTAATGCGTTACTCTGTTCTTCATGAACTTAATACTCTAGATGCAGGCAGGAGTCGGTCGATGTGTGGAGTAATAGTAGTAGATGCAAGCAGGACTCGATCTACTTGACACGGATGTGATGCCTATATTTCATAATCATTGCCTTCAATATCGTCATAACTTTGCGCTTTTCTATCAATTGCTCGACATAAATTTGTTCACCCACCGTATTATTTGCTATCTTGAGAGAAGCCACTGCCTCCGGGTCTATTTTCCATCATATAAGTTTCCGATCTACTATTTTCCATCATATTAGTTTCTGATCTACTATTTTGCAATCTTTTACTTTCAGATCTATAAACCAAAAAACCCACAATTATTTTATCTTTTGTTTATCTATCTCTATCAGATCTCACATTTGCAAGTGACCTTGAAGGGATTGACAACCCCTTTATCGTGTTGGGTGCAAGTTGTTTGATTGTTTGTGCAGGTATTGGCGATTTGTGTGTTGTCTCCTACTGGATTGATACCTTGGTTCTCTAACAGAGGGATATACTTATCTCTACTTTGGTGCATCACACTTTTCTCTTCAAGGGAAAAACCAATGCAAGCTCAAGAAGTAGCAATCATACTAGTGGGCCCCACTATCCGAATGGGCCTTCCCATGCTCTTATTGCCAATGTTTTGCTGCTTGTATAACGCCACCGGTAAAATCAAGCAATGCTACTGCTAAAGTGATGCCACGTTTAACTAATGACGTAGTCAGTCTAATGCCACCAATAAATTTAAGCAACACCATTTAATGTCACTAAATTATTTCAGGGTTAGCTGTTGATTGTGGATGTATTAACGATTTTGAGCTAAGGCATTCTAATGTTGTTGCATAACCAGTATACCAATGATGAAACTTGTTACTACCTTCACATTTTTGCACTGTTAATGCTTATAGATTACATACCTCACTTCATGATGTTATGATAAGTCGATTTTTTTTGTACATTGTCACCAAAATGCCAAGGCGGTGATGGCATTTTTTCAGTTAAACTGCACAAAAATTTATGAAGAGAAGAGGAAAGGTCGAGAGTGGGCACCTCCTCCTCCTATTGTTTTCTTGATTCGTTTGATCAACTTTTTATGTTTGATCGATTATCAAGATAGGGATAACAATTTTTGAGGTCCCCTCGAGTTCAAAATGATATTTACCTTGAAGGAACATGGTTTGCTATTTTTTATACTATCATTAGTTAATAATGCTAGTTACCTTCAAACTTTTGTATTTGGTCTAATGTTGTTGCACAACCAGCATACTAATGCTGAAACTTGTTGCCTTTAGATTTTTATAGTTAATGCTTATAGACATATTCTAGTGCTAGCTTATGGAAATATGTTCAGTAAAACCATTGTACTATACCCCGTAACAAAAAAAACTACTCTACTATCGCACTAGCCACTAGATTAGTGTATATTTGTACTATTTGACTGGTGTTGCATTAGCGTATGGACATATATAAGGTGTGGCAAGCTTTCCCAGATATGTGCTCAAGAAATCCACTACCTATTTTTCTAAATACTAGAAATTTGGGTACTTTAAATTGAACTGCGTAAGCATCTTATATTAAGGAATCGAGGGTGTAGAGTTCATTCAAATTATGCTAGCAAAGCTAGTTACACCTTCGTTAAAATTAATGTTCATTATGTTATCACAGGAGGTCTGCATGTTTGTCTCTATTGCCTGTCAATTACATACCTGACACCATGATGTAATGGTAAGTCATTTTTTTGTACAGTGTCACCGAATTATCAAGGCGGTGATGGCATTTTATTTTAGTTGAACTGCACAAAAAATGCTTAAAAGAAGGGGAAAGGTCAGGAATGGTTCAATCTTTTAGAAAAAACTATGTATGCCTTCCTGACATCGGCCGTTATTGCCTTATTTATTCCTTCAAACAGGTGGTTAGAAACAATATTGCTACCTTTTCCCATTAAGAAATTGGAATGCATATATTTGTGAGTCTATGCTTCAACTAGTGCCACTTTTATAGTAATCACACTTTCAGTATCTGTGCAAACGGGGATGCTCGAGTTTAGTGGAACTGTACAATAAGTCCAAATGGTTCAACATTATGAGCATTTTTTATTCCAAACATTTATATACAATTGGTGGCACTATGAGCTATTAATAACCAAGGTACATGGTTTGCTACTGTCTTACTACAGTTTTTGTACTGTCACTAGTTAGTAATATTAGTGGTTTGCATGTAAATTTATTGGCACGGTGGACGTTATACATTGGTCGTGTAGGACATGATTCAATGATTGGATTCTTAATTTCGGTCGTATGTATTTCACCTCTTCCATGACTGCAAACATGGATATCCTTGGTCTGATGAAGAATAGGCGCTATATTTCTGCTCTGTACCAGCAAATCAGTTCAGTACCAAATTGTATAGTGCAAAACATGACAGATGCTAAGCATAAACGACTAGCAGAGGCGTGTTTAAACCGAAAATGCAAGTTGGGGTGATACATCTCTGTTGTATCTATAATTTTTTATTGTTCCATGTCAATATTCTACAACTTTTACATATTTTTGGCAACTTTTTATACTATTTTTGGGACAAACATATTGATCCAGTGCCCCGTGTCAGTTTCTGTTTGTTGCGTGTTTTTGTGTTTCGCAGAAAATCCATATCAAACAGAGTCCATACGCGATAAAAACTTACGAAGATTTTTTTGGAATATATGTGCTTTTGGAAAAAGAATCAACGTGCGACGATGCCCGGGGGGCTACAAGGCAGGGGGCGCCCTGGGCCCTTGTGGTCAACCCGTAAGGAGGTTGTGCCCTTCTTTCGCTGCAAGAAAGCTAATATCTGGATAAAAATCTTGTAAAAATTTCCGCCCAATCGAAGTTACGAATCTCCGGGAATTTAAGAAACGGTGAAAGGGCAGAACCTGGGAACACAGAAACAGAAGGAAACAGATAGAGAGATCCAATCTCGGAGGGGCTCTCGCGCGTCTGCTGCCATGGAGGCCATGGACCAGACGGGAAACCCTTCTCCCATCTAGGGGGAGGTCAAGGAAGAAGAAGAAGGAGGGGGCTCTCTCCCCCTCTCTCCCGGTGTCACCGGAACGCTGCCGGGGCCATCATCGTGTCGGCGGTCTACACCAACAACTTTGCCGCCGTCATCACCAACTCTCTCCCCCTCGATGCAGCGGTGTAACACCTCTTCTCCCCGCTGTAATATCTACTTAAACATTGTGCTCAGCGCTATATATTTTTTCTCAATGATGTATGGCTATCCTATGATGTTTGTGTAAGATCTGTTTTGTCCTATGGGTTGATTGATGATCGTGATTGGTTGAGTTGCATGTTTTATTATTAGTGTTGTCCTATGGTGCTCCCCGTGTCGCGCAAGCGTGAGGGGTCCCTACTGTAGGGTTTGCAATATGTTCATGGTTTGCTAATTGTCTGTAATGCGTGAGTGATAGAAACACAAACACGGATAAGTGGGTTATGGCGTATGGGCATAAAGAGGACTTGATACCTTATAATGCTATGGTTGGGTTTTACCTTAATGATCTTTAGTAGTTGCGGATGCTTGCTGGAGTTCCAATCATAAATGCATATGACCCAAGAAGATAAACTATGTTAGCTTATACCTCTCCCTCGTATAAAATTGCAATAGTGATTACCGATCTAGTTATCGATTGCCTAGGGACAAATAACTTTCTCGTGACAAAACACTCTCTACTAAAACTAACTTAGTTGTTTCTTTATCTAAACAGCCCCTAGCTTTTATTTACGTGCTATTTATTACCTTGCAAATCTATCCTATCACACCTACAAAGTACTTCTAGTTTCATACTTGTTCTAGGTAAAGAGAACGTTAAGCGTGCGTAGAGTTGTTTCAGTGGTCGATAGAACTTGAGGGAATATTTGTTCTTCCTTTAGCTCCCCACTGGGTTCGACACTCTTACTTATTGAAAGAGGCTACAACTGATCCCCTATATTTGTGGGTAATCATGGGGTATATGTTAACTATCTAGTTGATATTTGTGCAAATAGATGTTTGACCGTTGCTATTTGGCGAACAAACAAAGTGACCTCAATTTTTGTGGAACTGCACAAGAGAATAGTATAGTCACTGCATGTAGTGCCATTTGAAAATAGACATAGAAAGGTTGAATAGTCACTTCATGGACTGCACAAAATTAGTATTGTACTATTTATTGGCCAACACTAGGTGCTTCATTGCTTTGTTATGATTATCCAATGGGCATCATGTTGCCAAAGTTAAAGTTGTATTCCAAAAAATAGTCTCGTCGTGTGATCGACAGGTGACCAACTCATATTTCAGTGGATGTTCTCCCATCATGTGTGGTTCACTCTCATGGTTCCACCTTTTGGTGAAACCACTTACGTTTGCAAGTGGAAATGTAGACTTCACAATCAAATTTGTATTTCACTCTGAACTGAATGTTGGCCCAAAGAAGCATCCATGTTAGTAGCAAGAACAAATGTTTTTCCTTGATCTTTGCTTTAGGAGCTATATATCATATATGATATGTGAATCATTGATATGCATTAACATGTTGATCTTTTGTATGAGAATTGTACTAGTTGGTTGTGAATTTGGGTTATTAATGGGAACATATTACAAAGCCAGGCCTGTGAGTCTCGTGTGAACATTTCAAACGGATCGGCTCTTACTACTGTGCACAACATGATACTTATTTCTGTGTGCTCGGTGTTTACAAGTTACTAGCAGTTCCTTATTTCTGTCCGCTTGGTGTTTACAAGTTATTGATCGATCCTAGATAACCTACTAATATGCTCCTGGCAGTTTTATTTGCAATGCAAGATACAAAGGTGACCGTTTTTTGAGTAAAAAATGCCTACCTCTAAAGAAACTGACATGCTGTTCTGAAGAAAATGCCATGCGAATCTGAAGAAACTGCGAGCAAAAACATTCACAAATGCCTTATCTCCCAGCGAACGTTCATCAGCTATTGTGATCCTACACATACACTATCTGACTGACTCGATCCTACGCGAATAATCAGCGGATCACGCATGTACCTCATCTGGATGAATCGAGTGCACTCGTTTGACCGTCATGCCGATGTGCAACCCAGCACAGATTGGACGCACCACTGAAGGGACGGGACGACAAAAGTCATAATTTCAGCTTTTCTAGTTTTCCATGGCAAGATGGTGCGATAAGCCATGCCTGCTTATGCATAGAATTCCGATGACCGCCATGACCATCGCGTTTCCCGCGACACGCTAGTTCACCTACCTTCCGCCTATAATTACTGGTTCCCGACGTTCTCCGGTGGCACCATCACCCAACTCGCCCTATCCTCATAAGCCCCCACTGGCCCGACGTTGCTCGCCACTTGCCCTCGCTCTCGCCACATCCGTCATAACCCCCCACGTCCACAATAGGCGACGTTGGAGGCAGTCACTGCAAGAACTAGTGTTCGGTTTTTCACCGAAAGTCAGACGTAGGGAGGAGGCATTCTATCGGTCTTTAGATGGTAGTGCGGAGTATGAGGACTTGTTGGAGCACGACCGCCTGGCGGAGGAGTAGCGTATCCCAGATTTGCGCCGCCAGCGGGGCATGGAGCAGCAGCGCACCGATGCTATGAGTCGCAAGCAAAGCGCCCACAACTGGGCCAACTATGTGGAGTCTGATGCCCGGCAAATAGCCCTGGTGGCTGTCGGGCACACACACGTTCGCGATGCCGAATTTTACTACCAGCTCATCAAGTGGGTTTCCTGCTTAGAAGTCGAAGCTTCGGTGGACCATGCCGGCATGGAAAGGGCCAATGCGTGTGATACGTCTCCATCATATCTAATTTTCCAAACTCTTTTGCCCTTGTTTTGGACCCTAACTTGCATGATTTGAATGGAACTAACTCGGACTGACGCTGTTTTCAGCAGAAAGCAATAAAAGTTCTCCGATTGACCTAAAAATTTATGGAGAATATTTTTGGAATATATAAAAATATTGGCGCAAGAACCAACCAGAGGGGGGCCATCCAGAGGCCACAAGCCCTGGGGGCACACCCCACAGGCTTGTGGTCCCCCTGGAGCTCCTCCGACCCTAATTCCAACGCTATATATTCACTTTTGGGGAGAAAAATCAGAGAGAAGGATTCATCGCGTTTTACGATATGAAGCCGCCGCCGCCTCCTGTTCTTCATCGGGAGAGCTGATCTGGAGTTTGCTCGGGGCCCTGGAGAGGAAAATCTGTCGCCATCATCACCATCAACCTTCCTCCATCGCCAATTCCATGATGCTCACCACCGGGAGTGAGTAATTCCTCCATAGGCTCGCTGGTCGGTAATGGGTTGGATGAGATTTATCATGTAATCGAGTATGTTTTGTTAGGGTTTGATACCTAGTATCCACTATGTTCTGAGATTGATGTTGCTATGACTTTGCTATGCTTAATGCTTGTTATTAGGGCCTGAGTGCCATGAATTCAGATATAAACCCTTTATGTTTCCATGAATATGTATGTGTTCTTGATCCGATCTTGCAAGTTGTAGAGACCTATCACGTGTTATGATCCGCATACCCCAAGGTGACAATAATTGGGATTCTTTCCGGTGATTACCGCAGTTTCAGGAGTTCATGTATTCACTAAATGCTAATGCTTTGTTCCGGTTCTCTATTAAAAGGAGGCCTTAATATACCTTAGTTTCCAATAGGACCCGCTGCCACAGGAGGGTAGGACAAAAGATTTCATGCAAGTTCTTTTCCATAAGCACGCATGACTATATACGGAATACATGCCTACATTAAGTTGATGAATTTGAGCTAGTTCTGTGTCACCCTAGGTTATGACTGCTACATGATGAATATCATCCAACACATATCATCACTGGTCCATTGCCTACGAGTTCGTCTCATATTGATCTTTGCTAAGTTACTTTCGTTGCTACTAATGTTACAATCACTACAGAGCTACTGCTGTTACTATTGCCATTATCACCATTGCTTCCATATTACTTTGCTACTAAATACTTTGATGCAGATATTAAGTCTTTCAAGCATGGTTGAATTGACAACTCAACTACTAATGCTCATGAATATTCTTTGGCTCCCCTTGTGTCAAGTCAATAAATTTGGGTTGAATACTGTACCCTTGAAAACTATTGCGATCCCCTATACTTGTAGGTTATCAAGACCTTTTTCTGGCGACGTTGCCTGGGAGCATAGTTCTATTCTCTGAGTCACTTGGGATTTATATCTATTGATCACTATGAAGAATTTGAAAGATACCAAAACCAAGATTTTTCCCTCTAAAATGAAGGGAGATAAGGAACTGCCTTCTAGCTCTACACTTGATTCACCTTATGTTTTGAGTAAGCTTGCGACACCTACACCTACTATTGATTCTGATATGTCGCAAGTAATCGTTGATGCTACTTCTGCTTTACATGATGCTTATGATGATACTACTACTTTTCTTGATAATGTTGTGCCACTGGGTCAATTTCTTGATGAACAAAAATTGCTAGAGTTAATGATATTGAGAATGCTGAAAGTGATGATATTTCTGAAACTGATGAAATTATTGAAACTAAAAACTTTGAAACACCTGAAAAGACTAGATCTCCTAGATATGAACTTCCTATTATACCCGAGGGTTATGTTATGGATGGAGAGATATCTAGGCACTTTCTTGCTTGTAAAGATAGAGAGGATCTTAAGAAACTGCTTGTCAAGTTGAAAGAAAAATCATTAAATGCTAGAATACAATATGATCCTAAGTTTGCTACTTAACCTATCTTTGTTATCGATAAGGATTACGAATTCTCTACCGATCATGAGTTAATTACTTTGGTTGAATCAGGTCCTTTCCATGGTGATGAATCTGAAACTATTGTGGCACATCTTACTAAATTGAATGGTATGACCACTCTATTTGCTCATGAGGAAACAATTCGCTATTACTATATTCTTAAGTTGTTTCCTTTCTCATTAAAGGTTGATGCTAATATATGGTTAATTATCTTGCTCCTGGTTATGTGCATAGTCCCCAGGATATGATTTACTACTTCTCTCAAAAATATTTTCCTGCTCATAAGAAACAAGCTACCTTACAGGAAATATTTAACTTTGTGCAAACTGAAGAAGAGAGTCTCCCACAAGCTTGGGAGAGGCTTCTCCAATTACTTAATGCTATTCCTGATCATCCTCTCAAGAAAAATGAAATACTTGATATCTTTTATAATGAACTAAGCGATGCTTCTAGGGACCACCTAGACAGTTGTGCTAGTTGTGTTTTTAGGGAACAAACTATTGAGCAAGCTGAAGTGATACTAAACAATATATTTAGTAATGATAATGTGTGACGCCCGGGAAATTAAGCTACAGTGATCCTCTGCTAGTGATGCCACATCACCTCAATTATAGTTGCTAATCTTGAGTTAGTTCAAAACCGGTCCAAAATTCAAAATTCAAATTAATGATAACAATAAAAGTTTTCAAAAATTAAAACTAAAAAGTTCGGTGGTTGTCAAATATTACATCGGCAATTATGGTGGAGTGCACACATTTTTATAAAGTGTCTGAATATTTTAAAATGAATTAAAACAGAAAAGGAAAAATAAGAAAAGAAAATAAAAACAAACCGAATAAATAAAGGGAGGGGAGAAAACCCCACTGGCCCAACTGGGCCAAGCCCCCACCTGGCCCAGCCGGCCACCCCCAGGCCCGGCCGGCCGGCCCACCCCGCTACCCCCCTCCTTATCCACTCCCTCCCCCAAACCCTAACCGACAGCCACCCACTCGCCCCCCCACTCGCTTTCTCCCTCTCCCCCTGATCCAATCGGGATCGGGCCCGACGCCGACGCCGCCCCTCCCGCACTCCCCTGCGCCCCACGCCGCCTGGACCGCGTCGGCCACC
>NC_041389.1:443169340-443174991 GCF_002162155.2 Triticum dicoccoides | reverse complement strand
GCTCAGCCCCTGGACGTGCTCCGGCACCACCGACCGCACCTTCGACCCCGGCCCTCCCTCTCTATCCGCTCGCGCCCGCACCCGCCGTCGCGCCCTGGCGCCCTGCTGCTTCCCCCTAGGCGTTCCCCCTCCGGTGGCCGCCCGGCCATGCCCCGGTTCTCCTCGCCCGCCGATTTGGGCAAACGCCCAGTCGGGCGCCGCAACGCCCAACCCGCTAGCCCCCGGGCCACTGACTAGGGGGCCCCGCCCCATAACGTTTTTTTTTTAAAAGAATTAAAAAAATGTTAAATGAATAAATAGATAGTAATTAAAATAATTAAAAATGTTAATTAATTAATTAAGTAAGTAAGTAATTAAGTTAATTAATCCTGATTAGATTAACCTAATCACTAATTAGATTAACTAATCTGTAATTAAACTAAACAGAGAATGACAGGTGGGTCCCACTGGACCCGCATGTCAGGTTGACCAAGTCAACCCTGTTGACTGCTGACGTCAGCATGACATCATGCTGATGTCATAAATCCATTTTTCGAATTAATTAAATAATTAATTAAATTCCAGAAATTAATAAAATCTTTAGAAAATCATATCTTTTAATCCGTAACTCGGATTAAATTATTTTCAACATGAAAGTTGCTCAGAACGACGAGACGATTCCGGATACGCAACCCGTTCGTCCGACACACCCCCCTAACCTATCGAACTCGCAACTTTCCCCCTCCGGCTCCTCTGCCCGAAAACGCGAAACACCGGGGATATTTTCCTGGATGTTTTCCCCCTTCACCGGTGTCACCTATCCCTACGTTAGATCACCTCTAGCACCGTATTTGTCATGTTATGCTTTGATTGCTCTGTTATTTATTATGTTCCCCCTCCGTTACTTTTTCCGGTAGACCCCGAGGCCGCTGTCGGTACCCCCTGTGATCGACTATGGTGTTGTCGACCCCTCTCTCTTGCCAGAGCAACCAGGCAAGCCCCCCCCCTTTGATCACCAGATATCGCCTACTCTTCTCTATACTGCTTGCATTAGAGTAGTGTAGCATGTTACTGCTTTCCGTTAATCCTATTCTGATGCATAGCCTGTCATTGCTGCTACAGTCATTGATACCTTACCCGCAATCCTAAATGCTTAGTATAGGATGCTAGTGTTCCATCATTGGCCCTACACTCTGGTCAGTCTGCCTTGCTATACTATCGGGCCGTGATCACTCGGGAGGTGATCACGGGCATATACTATATAATTTACACTGTTACATTACCTGTGATACTGTTCGGAGTTGGGGGCTGAAAGGACAGGTGGCTCCATCCCGGTAGAGGTGGGCCTGGGTTCCCGACGGTCCCCGACGGTTACTTTGTGGCGGTGCGACGGGGCAGGTTGAGACCACCTAGGAGAGAGGTGGGCCTGGCCCTGTTCGGCGTTCGCGGATACTTAACACGCTTAACGAGATCTTGGTATTTGATCTGAGTCGGCTACGAGCCTATACGCACTAACCATCTACGCGGGAGTAGTTATGGGTATCCCGACGTCGTGGTATCAGCCGAAGCACTTCAGACGTCAGCGACGGAGCGGCGCGCGCCGAATTGGACTGGAACGCCACTAGGCTAGGTCTGCTTTCGGCCGCGTACGCAACGTGCAGGTGTGCTATGGGCGATGGGCCCAGACCCCTGTGCGCTTAGGTTTAGACCGGCGTGCTGGCCTCTCTGTTGAGCCTAGGTGGGGCTGCGACGTGTTGATTTTCCGCGGCCGGGCATGACCCAGGAAAGTGTGTCCGGCCAAATGGGATCAAGCGTGTTGGGTAAGTTGGTGCACCCCTGCAGGGAAGTTAATCTATTCGAATAGCCGTGATCTTCGGTAACAGGACGACTTGGAGTTGTACCTTGACCTTATGACAACTAGAACCGGATACTTAATAAAACACACCCTTCCAAGTTCCACAGACAACCCGGTGATCGCTTTTCCACAGGGCGACGAGGGGAGGATCGCCGGGTAGGGTTATGCTATGCGATGCTACTGGAGATGCTACTTGGAGATGCTATTTGGAGATGCTACTTGGAGATGCTACTTGGAGGACTTCAATCTACCCTCTTCTACATGCTGTAAGGCGGAGGCTGCCAGAAGCGTAGTCTTCGACAGGATTAGCTATCCCCCTCTTATTCTGGCATTCTGCAGTTCAGTCCACTGATATGGCCTCCTTACACATATACCCATGCATATGTAGTGTAGCTCCTTGCTTGCGAGTACTTTGGATGAGTACTCACGGTTGTTTTTCTCCCTCTTTTCCCCCTTTCCCTTCTACCTGGTTGTCGCAACCAGATGCTGGAGCCCTGGAGCCAGACGCCACCATCGACGACGACCCCCTACTACACCGGAGGTGCCTACTACTACGTGCAGCTCGCTGACGACGACCAGGAGTAGTTAGGAGGATCCCAGGCAGGAGGCCTGCGCCTCTTTCGATCTGTATCCCAGTTTGTGCTAGCCTTCTTAAGGCAAACTTGTTTAACTTATGCCTGTACTCAGATATTGTTGCTTCCGCTGACTCGTCTATGATCGAGCACTTGTATTCGAGCCCTCGAGGCCCCTGGCTTGTATTATGATGCTTGTATGACTTATTTTATTTGTAGAGTTGTGTTGTGATATCTTCCCGTGAGTCCCTGATCTTGATCGTACACATTTGCGTGCATGATTAGTGTACGATTGAATCGGGGGCGTCACAAGTTGGTATCAGAGCCGACTGCCTGTAGGAATCCCCCTTTCACACTTCTTGGCCGAAGTCGAGTCTAGACATTGCAAAACTTTTACTAACTTGGCTGTGTGCCTTACGGGCCCACGTCGCCATTGGGTGGTAATAGGATCTTTTACTCCTCGACCTTTACTCTGGGACTCTGAGCTCTCTTCTATTCGGGTTAAATGATTTTGCTAAAAACAAAACTAACTTTAGGTTCTCGCAAGTACTTTCTCCCGGAGAGCCACTTGTTACCGATGACCGCCTGCTGCACCAGAAGATTCCGAAGATACTCTACGATGTGCTCTCGAGACTATGTGCCATCGCTTTTGCAATTCACTTCCATCGATAAATCCCTCTGGATAACTACTTACACCTATCGTTCATATTGTCATCCCCAGTTGCTCTTGTTATTACAAGATGTCCTGAAATACTCTTCGATATTCCGAGAATTCTTTACGCTTACTGCCCTGCAGTTCCTTGCTGCATGAATACCCCTACGGATAATTACTCGCGCTTGCCGAGTATCCGCTCATCCCCAGTTGTTCTTGTGTTTCACAAAAGTCTTCAAAATAATATTCGATCTTCCGAAAACCCTCTGGAGCCTTTGGCTCTTGAAATTCTTGCTTGCTTGCATTATGGTTAATCCCATAAGTCTCATAGTCTTAATGACATTCATTGTCATTATCATTTTGAGTCTGTTGACTCAATATGTTTGCGAATACACGCAATCATCATTGATCCTTATAAATTACCTTTCCGGCTGAGCTTCCATTCTTTTAACTGGAGTTGGTTCTCGACCAATCCAATTGTCGTTGGTTGTACCCTAAGGCTATTCAACTTATCCATCCCTAATCAGAGCATTGCTTTTGATCCCTTGATTTGGAAATCATAATTCCTTTGCATTTGACAATTGAGTTAGTCAGTTGTTTCTATAATCTGATCTCCTTGCATTCTTCTTCCTCTAGTTGAGTACCGATACTCGTATCAGATCCCTTGTGGACCATCAAGTCCTTTGTTGGATTTATCGGACAACGCCCTTCATATTCAATAACCTTGTGAGCCTTTCCTCGGATACATAATGCCTTTGGTAAATTGTATCCTCTGCTTTTCTCAACCATGCTCTGCCATCGAGTTTGTGTTATTTACTCTTGAAACTTGTGGTATATGTTTCTAAGAAGCCCCTATGGGTTGAACATATGCCTTCTCTAAACCGTGTGAACCCGAAAGTTTTCACGAGTCATACCCTTCTGGTGCTTCACTAGACAAAATTTCAACACTACAACTTCATCGAACATGAGAAGTGAATGAAAGGTTATGCATTGGAGAAGTGGGAGTCGACCTTGAACTTGTGTTCATGCCCATGGACGCGATATATATCCTATCATGAAAGCTTCTTGTAACAATAACTATTTCCTTGATAACTAACCTATGGTATCTGTGAATTGATCCCTTGCAACCGTGGTTCCGACCATGATTGTTCTTCTTTGATCTCATTTCTCGGACAAGTTAAAACAATTGTCTTCTATGGATCAATACACCAGTCCAACCTTTACTTTGATCTTGTGTCGAGTATTACCCCCCTGGTATCTCGAGATTATCATGGAACTGCATAACTTTTTATGAGTTCTTCATCAAGTGCTACCTTCCCATCGATTCCAATTTTTCACGGGCTCTGAGTTATTAAACACTCAAAGACACCGATAACTGAACCGAGTCCGCTCTACGGTTCAACAACTCTTTAGCAAGCTTCTATAAGTACGAGTTTGTTACCCGATCACGCCATTCCTAGCCTGTTTGGCTATATCGTTGTCGTGACGAATTCTAACGGGGCTACCTGGTCCTTATTTTCTGAGCACCAATTTTCGACGATGAACTAACCTTACGTCGATTGTCCTCGTCATACCCTTTCACCTTAAACAACAAGCTTGAGTTCGAGTTTGTGTCGTAACGGTGGTTCCAATAACCTCTTGCTTCATCATTCCTTTGACTTGATGTCGTCGCTGATTGACTACATCTGCATGAAATCTCTCGACAATTGTGTCGTGATCATCATCAACCTTATGAGCTCTTCCAGGAATTCAATTGAATTCATGATGGGTAATACCATCCTTGCCCCTCGATGATTCATGTTCTCATCGACCACTTTATTGCCTTCCGTTCAACACAACTTGTTCGTGTTTGGTGTAAACCTTGAGATCACTGCTACCCAGCAGTCGATCTTCCTTACCTCGGTAGTATTACCATCTCTTTTTGTCAAGAATGTGGTGAGAATTTCACCACCTCTTAATAATTCTTCATAACATAATACTTCTTGCCATCTTCGTTCATTCCTTGGTCCCCGTATTGTTTTCAACCGGAATACCGACAATGGAGCTATGACGTGTGAATTCAAAACTTCTAACAACCCTATTGCTTTGAAGTGAATGGGCAATAGTTCATTCTAAGTCCTTCGCTAATTGAATCACCATTCTGACATTGGTCGTGCAACCCAACCCATATTTCGGGCGCACCTTTCAACCAATGTTTAATTGTGTATGTTTTCCTCGAGCATACTTCCTTATATCATTTGATCTGAAAAATGTTATCTCCTTGTTCACTTAATGGTGGAAATCCATCTTTTGGGAATCTCGGTGAATTGCCGTTGAGTTCACCAGACACCTCCTTGTCCTCTCCTTGTGTTAATGATGGACTCTTGTTAACGGAAATCACTTCGTAGTTCATTTCCCCGAGAATCTTACAATGTCATCTCGTCAATTTGCGTTGCACCTTTTCTTCTCAGGTATCCTAAGTCTGAGGTATCCTGACACCAATCGGATCTGAATCTCGGTCAGATATAATGGTTGGGACAATTTTCCAAGAGTCATGAAGTTGATCCTTTGATGACCCGGTAACATGATGTCATGCCTAGCACCCCCCCCCCCC
>NC_041389.1:443167394-443169155 GCF_002162155.2 Triticum dicoccoides | reverse complement strand
TATAGATTCCTTTTCAGCAAGGTTATCCATTCGTCCATGAGGAAATTGTAAGACTTATTCTACAAGTTATTCCTGATGGATCCTTCGTGTTTCCAAAGTCTAATCTTCACCTGAAGACCATGTCAATGCTATCTCGAAGCATGTCAATGGTACTCCGATTTTCAACAGGAACATTTGAAGCACGATGCTAAATTTTATTTATCACTTATCCTAACACCGTTGTATGGGTAATATCATGAGATTCCTTCCCCCTTACCTAAATGGTTTTCTACTTTATATCCTGTCATGGATATCATGCTCTGCTTGTCATTGGGAAGGATATACCCCTGAAATATGTGTTTAAACACATTTTCCTTTCCATTGTTCTGTTTAATCTGATGATCATATTTTCCTTCCATTGTTGGTTTAACCTTTCTTGTGATCTATATGATCTGAGAAGTAATATTTTCCTGCTTATGTAAACACCTTGTTGTACAATTCTGTCAGTAAGACCCTGTTACTTTTGTTGATGACATTCCGGTAACCACCGATGGACGAGAACTTTGCCTACTGGTCTGCCTCGTTCAACGAGCAGGAAAATGGTTCTCTTCGTCCCTCGCCCTTGGTACCGACATTGTTGCCGACATAACTGACATGCTACTCTCTGACATGCCTTGCTATCGTGATCGTACAAGATGTCAGCCCCCCTTTCTACTTTTAACCCACATGGTGGGCCCATAACCCACAGGTCCCAGGAACGAAACCTGACTCTCCTGTACAACCTGTTGTCAAAGTTATTCCTCGTGCTTGGCTTTGTATGTAATTCACGGGCCATTTGCCTGTTGATCTATTCTGGTATCAGACACAAAACTTATTACCATTGCTCTGGACCCCTTTTACACTTTGTTTCAGGCATCAGATGATTGCCTACCCGCTTGAAACTTCTCATGGTACCTTCTTACTTGCTCTCGATATTTTCTTGAGTTCCAGTTCGAGAGTTACTTTCCGCCACCTTCCCCTATGTTAGCTACCAGATAGTCAACCTTGCATAGGTTCGTTCTACCGGAATACCCCCTTACCTATTCGTAAGTACGTTGGAGTTCCCGAGAAAAGGGCGGCATCACCATGATGACCTGTAGCAGAGAAATGATGATGTCAAGGTAATGGACCGACCTCTTCAAGAAGAACAACCAAGACTGAGAAGATTCGTTAGGATTTCGTAACCAGACCTTTCCCCCTTACTCCCCTCTTAAATCTCGGGACGAGATTTCTTGTAGTGGAGGAGAATTGTGACGCCCAAGAAATTAAGCTACAGTGATCCTCTGCTAGTGATGCCACGTCACCTCAATTATAGTTGCTAATCTTGAGTTAGTTCAAAACCAGTCCAAAATTCAAAATTCAAATTAATGATAACAATAAAAGTTTTCAAAAATTAAAACTAAAAAGTTCGGTGGTTGTCAAATATTACATCGGTAATTATGGTGGAGTGCACACATTTTTATAAAGTGTCTGAATATTTTAAAATGAATTAAAACAGAAAAGGAAAAATAAGAAAAGAAAATAAAAACAAACCGAATAAATAAAGGGAGGGGAGAAAACCCCACTGGCCCAACTGGGCCAAGCCCCCACCTGGCCCAGCCGGCCACCCCCAGGCCCGGCCGGCCGGCCCACCCCGCTACCCCCCTCCTTATCCACTCCCTCCCCCAAACCCTAACCGACAGCCACCCACTCGCCCCCCCCCCACTCGCTTTCTCCCTCTCCCCCTGATCCAATCGGGATCGG
>NC_041389.1:443142442-443167006 GCF_002162155.2 Triticum dicoccoides | reverse complement strand
CACCCCGCTCAGCCCCTGGTCGTGCTCCGGCACCACCGACCGCACCTTCGACCCCGGCCCTCCCTCTCTCTCCGCTCGCGCCCGCACCCGCTGTCGCGCCCTGGCGCCCTGCTGCTTCCCCCCTAGGCGTTTCCCCTCCGGTGGCCGCCCGGCCATGCCCCGGTTCTCCTCGCCCGCCGATTTGGGCGAACGCCCAGTCGGGCGCCGCAACGCCCAACCCGCTAGCCCCCGGGCCACTGACTAGGGGGCCCCGCCCCATAACGTTTTTTTTTTTAAAGAATTAAAAAATGTTAAATGAATAAATAGATAATAATTAAAATAATTAAAAATGTTAATTAATTAATTAAGTAAGTAATTAATTAAGTTAATTAATCCTGATTAGATTAACCTAATCACTAATTAGATTAACTAATCTGTAATTAAACTAAACAGAGAATGATAGGTGGGTCCCACTGGACCCGCATGTCAGGTTGACCAAGTCAACCCTGTTGACTGCTGACGTCAGCATGACATCATGCTGATGTCATAAATCCATTTTTCGAATTAATTAAATAATTAATTAAATTCCAGAAATTAATAAAATCTTTAAAAAATCATATCTTTTAATCCGTAACTCGGATTAAATTATTTTCAACATGAAAGTTGCTCAGAACGACGAGACGATTCCGGATACGCAACCCGTTCGTCCGACACACCCCCCTAACCTATCGAACTCGCAACTTTCCCCCTCTGGCTCCTCTGCCCGAAAACGCGAAACACCGGGGATATTTTCCTGGATGTTTTCCCCCTTCACCGGTGTCACCTATCCCTGCGTTAGATCACCTCTAGCACCGTATTTGTCATGTTATGCTTTGATTGCTCTGTTATTTATTATGTTCCCCCTCCGTTACTTTTTCCGGTAGACCCCGAGGCCGCTGCCGGTACCCCCTGTGATCGACTATGGTGTTGTCGACCCCTCTCTCTTGCCAGAGCAACCAGGCAAGCCCCCCCCTTTGATCACCAGATATCGCCTACTCTTCTCTATACTGCTTGCATTAGAGTAGTGTAGCATGTTACTGCTTTCCGTTAATCCTATTCTGATGCATAGCCTGTCATTGCTGCTACAGTCATTGATACCTTACCCGCAATCCTAAATGCTTAGTATAGGATGCTAGTGTTCCATCATTGGCCCTACACTCTGGTCAGTCTGCCTTGCTATACTATCGGGCCGTGATCACTCGGGAGGTGATCACGGGCATATACGATATACTTTACACTGTTACATTACCTGTGATACTGTTCGGAGTTGGGGGCTGAAAGGACAGGTGGCTCCATCCCGGTAGAGGTGGGCCTGGGTTCCCGACGGTCCCCGACGGTTACTTTGTGGCGGTGCGACAGGGCAGGTTGAGACCACCTAGGAGAGAGGTGGGCCTGGCCCTGTTCGGCGTTCGCGGATACTTAACACGCTTAACGAGATCTTGGTATTTGATCTGAGTCGGCTACGAGCCTATACGCACTAACCATCTACGCGGGAGTAGTTATGGGTATCCCGACGTCGTGGTATCAGCCGAAGCACTTCAGACGTCAGCGATGGAGCGGCGCGCGCCGAATTGGACTGGAACGCCACTAGGCTAGGTCTGCTTTCGGCCGCATACACAACGTGCAGGTGTGCTATGGGCGATGGGCCCAGACCCCTGTGCGCTTAGGTTTAGACCGGCGTGCTGGCCTCTCTGTTGAGCCTAGGTGGGGCTGCGACGTGTTGATTTTCCGCGGCCGGGCATGACCCAGGAAAGTGTGTCCGGCCAAATGGGATCAAGCGTGTTGGGTAAGTTGGTGCACCCCTGCAGGGAAGTTAATCTATTCGAATAGTCGTGATCTTCGGTAACAGGACGACTTGGAGTTGTACCTTGACCTTATGACAACTAGAACCGGATACTTAATAAAACACACCCTTCCAAGTTCCACAGACAACCCGGTGATCGCTTTTCCACAGGGCGACGAGGGGAGGATCGCCGGGTAGGGTTATGCTATGCGATGCTACTGGAGAAGCTACTTGGAGATGCTATTTGGAGATGCTACTTGGAGATGCTACTTGGAGGACTTTAATCTACCCTCTTCTACATGTTGTAAGGCGGAGGCTGCCAGAAGCGTAGTCTTCGACAGGATTAGCTATCCCCCTCTTATTCTGGCATTCTGTAGTTCAGTCCACTGATATGGCCTCCTTACACATATACCCATGCATATGTAGTGTAGCTCCTTGCTTGCGAGTACTTTGGATGAGTACTCACGGTTGCTTTTCTCCCTCTTTTCCCCCTTTCCCTTCTACCTGGTTGTCGCAACCAGATGCTGGAGCCCTGGAGCCAGACGCCACCATCGACGACGACCCCCTACTACACCGGAGGTGCCTACTACTACGTGCAGCCCGCTGACGATGACCAGGAGTAGTTAGGAGGATCCCAGGTAGGAGGCCTGCGCCTCTTTCGATCTGTATCCCAGTTTGTGCTAGCCTTCTTAAGGCAAACTTGTTTAACTTATGTCTGTACTCAGATATTGTTGCTTCCGCTGACTCGTCTATGATCGAGCACTTGTATTCGAGCCCTCGAGGCCCCTGGCTTGTATTATGATGCTTGTATGACTTATTTTATTTGTAGAGTTGTGTTGTGATATCTTCCCGTGAGTCCCTGATCTTGATCGTACACATTTGCGTGCATGATTAGTGTACGATTGAATCAGGGGCGTCACATAATGATTGGACTCTTCCCGAACCACCTGCTAAGCCAACTCTAAAGAAAAGAGGTATTCTATTTCTCAGTCCTGAAGATATGCAAGAGGCAAAGAAATCTATGAAGGAAAAAGGTATTAAAGTCGAGGATGTTAAAAATTTACTACCTATTGAAGAAATACATGGGCTTGAAGCACCACCACCATCTAAGGTGGTAGAGGTAAAATCTTTAATGAAATTCAATGAGTGATGATCCTCGAAATAAACATCCTAGTCAATGCCTTTATGAGTATGATAATTACATTAGGAAGCAAGACCACTTTAATGCAAATGTTATGGAACAATTGAAAAACAACTCTATTATGATTGCTCGCTTAAGTGACTTGCTATTTAGAATCTCAAATGATGTTAGAGGTGTAGAAAGCATGCCTCTATGGTTCAAACTCAGTTAGAACAAGTTGTTAAATCTCAAAGAGAGTTACTTGATGAAATGAACAATAATATAAGTGACTTTGCTGTTAGAGTAGCTACTAGAGGAGGTAATATGACTCAGGAACCACTTTATCCTGAGGGACACCCAAAGAAAATTGAACAAGACTCTCAAATAATTAATACGGATGCGACTAGTCCTTCTAGAAAGAAAAGGAAGAAAAAAAGTTAGGACTTTGCATGCCTCTAGTGAACCTGAAATAGAAAAACCTCCTGATAATGATAATGAAATTTCTATCTCTGATGCTGAAACTCAATCTGGTAATGAACATTCACCTTATGATAATGAAAAAGGTAATGTTGAGGTTCATGAAGACATTCAACCAAATGATAAAGAACCATACAATGATGTTGAGATAGAACTAGCTGTTGATCTTGATAACCCACAAACCAAGAATAAAAGATATGATAAAAGAGACTTTGTGGCTAGAAAACACGGTAAGGAAAGAGAACCATGGGTTAAAAAGCCTATGCCCTTTCCACCTAAGTCAAACTAAAAAGAAAGATGATGAAGAATTTGAACGCTTTGTTGAAATGATTAGGCCAGTCTTTTTGCGCATTCGCTTGACTAATATCTTAAAAATGCATCCTTATGCAAAGTGCATGAAAGACATCACTATGCTTGCTAAAGTCTCCACTATGCTTGCTAACTATACTTTTAAATATGGAGTACATAAAAAACTTGGAGATCCGGGAATACCAACTATACCTTGCTCCATTAAAAGAAACTATGTGAAAACTGCTTTATGTGATTTGGGAGTTGGTGTTAGTGTTATGCCTTTCTCTTTATATAAAAGACTTGATTTGAATAAACTCACACCTACTGAAATATCTTTGCAAATGGCTGAAAAATCAACTACCAAACCTATCGGTATTTGTGAGGATGTACTGTTGTTGTTGCTAATGTTACTATTTTGACTGACTTTGTTATACTTGAGATGCCCGAGGACGACAACATGTCAATTATCCTTGGTATACCCTTCTTAATATTGCACGGGCTGTTATTAATTGCAATAAAAGCAAGGTCGCTTTTCATATCAATGGTAATGAGCACACGGCGCACTTTCTGAAGAAACAATTCCAAGTGAATGGTATTAATGTTATTGAAAAATCTCCGACAATCACTATTGAAAGTTTTAAGCTACTCTACCTACTGTTAAAAAGAAATATGAAATGCTTATTGTTGGGGACATTGATATCCCCATTGAGGTAACTTAGTGATTTATGAAAGTTCTTTGGTTTCATATTAATCAAAAGTGGTTGTAAATAAGACTTGATCAACCTTATTAATGGATCAGTTTTGAGAGGTATGAAGTTGATGAATTTAATGAGCACTACCTTCTGCCCCTTCCTTTTGTTTTCTGTTTTTCTTAGTTAAATAAAATAAAATGCCATGCTTTGTCTATTTTCTGATTTTTTCCGTGCAATAAAAAATGACCCAAAAATAAAAGTTCTCAGAATGCCTTGAAAATTTAACAAGATTTTTTCTGGATTCTAAATTTCGGGTGCAAATAATATCAGAGGGAGGTGCACCAGGTCGGCACAACCCACCTGGGTGCGCCAGGACCCCCATGAGCGCCCTAGTGAGTTGTGGGCCCCATGTGGGCCCCCTCACTTACTTCTTATTCCCACATCACCACATTCACCCAGAAAAAAATCACCATTGCACTCTCTCTCGTGTTCTTACTCCCGAAACCGCGGGTTTCGATCTCTTTGTTCGAAGCTGCGTTTCCAAAACTGTTTCGGGGCTTTGTTGCTTGGTATGTGACTCCTTCGTGTCTCCAATTAGTTTTTGTTTTAGTGGTTTATATTTGGAATAATTAGCTACTCTTGTTGCTGATGTAGATGAGCTTGCATGTTGAATTCTTAGAGTTCTAAGTAGTTTGAATGCTTGTTATGGCCTCTATACATCCCTATGAGTAGTTGCTACCCTTCTTATGAAGTTTTGTTAACAAGTTTTAGTGACCAAAAATTTTCAGAAAATTGTACGCGAATATGATGAACCTTTTTGGAAGGAGTTCTTCGAGGAGGAGATCCTCGGAGGCATCTTCTAGCAGCAACTCCGCTCGTCGGTCTTATGTTGAACCAAGTAAAAGTTCCATTCGAAGTGCCACCACCAAAACATGCTTATGGACATTCAATGATTATATGGTGAGTGTGGGCATTAAGGAGGAATTCGAGCAATATGTTCACAATCCTGACCTCGGTCTCTACATTTCAGATAACTGCTACCAATACCTCATCCTCACTGAATCATTTGTCAAAGGATTTAAATTCCTTCCCCATGAGTCTAGGGTGTCGTTTAAACTGTATGAAAATCCATTTACCATTTCTCTACAAAGGTTTGCTCACCTCTGCAAAATCCCATTCTGGGGTTCGCTTGATGAGCCACCGAGGTCTGAGTTTGAAATATTTTTTACTAGTCTTTGCTATGGTGAAACTAGGGGAGTGACGCAAGGTAGAATAAAGAGCAGTCATTTTCTTGCAATTCAGTACTTCGCATTATTTAATGGAAAATGTATTGTAGGCAAACAGGATTGTAGTACACTTTGTGCTCCTGACCTGAGCCTCATACACACCGCTCTCAATAGTGATATGAGTTATAATCTTGGAGCGATTGTTGCACGTAGATTACAGCACAACGCTGGTAGTGGATATTTTTATGGTGGAACTTATGCCGCACGCTTAGCAAGAGGGCTGGGTGTTTCACCTTTGCCCTATGATCCTATTTTACCCACGCAGTACCTAGAATTTGATGCTATGAAATGTCAAAAGATTCTGAGGGGTGATCCCCATAATTTCACTTATAATTTTATGTTTAACAAGGACTCTGTGGTAGACACATATTTTCCTGCACCTGCTCTCTTTGATGTTCATAACAGGGGAAGATATTATATTCTTGAGAGCGAGGCCCGAGCTCATAACGCAGTAGTTGTGGCTGCACGGCGGGCTGAGACATCCGCACCGAGAGCCTCCATGAGCTACCACTCCGACCATTACACATGCTACTCACTGATTGCCAAGTTAGGCCAAAACCCTAAGCTTGGGGAAGTACGTATTTCCCACCAACATTACATCCATGTTCACACATTTCATGCGAGTTGTCGGCGTTCACACGTTTTCATTGTATTATCCATGTTAGATTTATGTTCTCGCTTTCTTCTTGTGTGTTTGAAAAACTTTGAGAAAATCCAAAAATATGTTTCTTGTTTCTTTTTGATTTTTTCTTCCTAGTTTAAATTTTTGTAGCACTAAAAAGAAAAACCCAAAAAGATTTCCTTGTTCCTTTTTTACTCGTTGGGAGCTTTCCCGTGTAAACAGTTTTTCTCGTTTTTGCTTTTCTCTTTTTCATTTGCTTGCTTATGAAAAAAACTCCAAAAATATTTCGATGTGTTTCCCTGAATTTCTTTTCTTTTTATTGAGTCATACCGAGGAGAAGACCACGATGAAAATGTTGAGTGGCTCTCATTTGCATTATTGTTGATCTAACAAAGAGCCCATATTACCTTGTCTTCTCCTGTAGAATAAAATGTTTGTAGATTCTAGCTTAGTCCACGGCACTCTTGCACTATTAATATTTTCAAATCATTCAGTCGTGCAAGTGAAAGCCAATAATGACGATATTAGATGAACTGGCCGTGGCAGAGAGAAACGGGCATGAACTCGACTTGTTCTGTCTTTGTAAACATGTTTATCCTAGTATCCATGGTTCTGCCTATTATGATCAAACATGTTTGCAATGACAATTAGAGATTATAGTTTCTCATGCCATGCATAAGTAGCTAGGAGTGAATAATGACTTATCTTGGATACCAACATTGCATTAAAATGATTGTGATGTAGTATGACGATATGGTATCCTCCTCTGAATGTTTGAGTGGCTTGACTTGGCACATGTTCATGCATGTAGTTGAATCAAAACCAACATAGCCTCTATGATATTTATGTTCATGGTGTTCATATCCTACTCATGCTAGTATCATATGTTACTTATGCATAATGCATGTCCATGGCCGTTGTTGCTCTCTAGCTGGCCGCTTCTCAATCTATTTGCTAGCCTTCGCCTGTACTAAGTGGGAATTCTGCTTGTACATCAAAAACCTTAAACCCAACTTATTCCGGATGAGTCCACCATACCTGCCTATATGCGGCATTACCCTACCTTCCTAAGTAAATTTGCATGCGCCATCTCTAAAAACTTCAAATAAATATCCTTTTTGTGTGCCTGGATCGTTCATGGAACGACATGAGTTAGTCGGTATCTTCCATGCTAAGCGGGTTATTCTCAGGTCGAGTGTTTATTCACTCGCCATCCCACGAGAAAAGGGCGGTAATAGGGATGCCCAGTCCCAAACTGCAAAAAGAATTGATCTCTCAGATAATCAAACAAAAACTCCCAATGGAGTCATAACCTTTACTTTTCTGCTTGGGAACCGCCACTAGCGTGTTTAGCATGGGAGATATTGATAATTGATAGTCGTGAAGTAAATGAGAAGGGTGCATGTCTCAAAATTTCATTTACCTCTGTTATAAAAACTTGAGCACTGGCACCTCTGCAAATCACTGCTTCCCTCTGCGAAGGGACTATCTATTTACTTTTATGTTGTGTCATAACCTTCCCAAATAAGTGTCATAACCTGAGAGCACTGTTGTCATGATGATGCATTGTGTATAGCTAATGTTGGGTGCATCATGACTGGGTCTTTTCTACCATGAATTACAATGTTTAGTCGTTGCTTGAACTTTGGGGGTGCTCTACATTTATGTTTTGCGGTCTCAGAAAGGGCTAGCGAGATACCACTATTGTCATATTATATCATGGTTGTCTTGACAACGTGTTGCTGTTTGAGATATCTTATTATCTGCTCTCTAGTTGATTATGTCATTGATATGAGTTAATATAATTTTAAGAGTTATTGCCGACATGGTTAGTTATAATCTTTGCTGAAAACCTCGGTGTTGTTTAAGCTTATTTATGAAACAAGAGCAAAAAAGTTCATAAAAGTTTTTCTTTTTCACTTTCAGTTTATCAACTGAATTGCTTGAGGACAAGCAAAGGTTTAAGCTTGGGGGAGTTGATACGTCTTTGTCGAATCTACTTTTCCTAATGCTTTTCCTCTTGTTTTATACTCTAATTAGCATGATTTGAATGAAACTAACCCGGACTAACGTTGTTTTCAGCAGAACTACCATGGTGTTGTTTTTGTGAAGAAATAAAAGTTCTCGGAATGGAATGAAACTTTGCGAGGATTTTTTATACAATAAAAGAAAATATCTGGAGCCAAGAACCACCAGAGGGGGGCACCTGGGTGGGCACACCCCACCAGGGCACACCGACCCCTCCAAGCGCGCCCACATAGGTTGTCCTCACCTAGTGGCCCTGATGACCCTGAAACCGACGCTATAAAATCACATATTTCTAGAAAAAAATCAGTAAGAAAGAATTATCGCGTTTGATGAGACAGAGCCGCTGCCGTCTCTTGTTCTTCATTAGAAGGCCAGATATGGAGTCCGTTTGGGGCTCCGGAGAGGGGGATCTTCGATCTTCATCATCACCAACACATCTCCATCGCCAATTCCATGATGCTCCCCACCGGGAGTGAGTAATTCCTTCGTAGGCTCGTTGGTCGGTGAGGAGTTGGATAATATTCATCATGTAATCTAGATAGTTTTGTTAGGGCCTGATCCCTAGTATCCACTATGTTCTGAGATTGATGTTGCTACAACTTTGCCATGCTTAATGCTTGTCACTTTGGGCCCGGGTGCCATGGTTTCAGATATGAACCGTTTATGTTATCACCATTATATCCATGTTCTAGATCCGATCTTGCAAGTTATAGTCACCTACTATGTGTTATGATCCGGCAATCCCGGAGTGACAATAGTCCGGACCACTCCCAGTGATGACCGTAGTTTGAGAAGTTCATGTATTCACCATGTGTTAATGCTTTGTTCTGGTTCTCTATTAAAAGGAGGCCTTAATATCCCTTAGTTTCCAATAGGACCCCGCTGCCATGGGAGGGTAAGGCAATAGATGTCATGCAAGTTCTTTCCATAAGCACGATGACTATTTACAAAATACATGCCTACATTATATTTATGAACTGGAGCTAGTGCCGTATCGCCGTAGGTTATGACTGTCTCATGATGAATATACTCCAACAAGTCACCGATCCAATGCCTATGAATTTACCTTATATTGTTCTTGCTAAGTTACTACTATTGCTACTGTTATCATTACTGCTACAAAATCACTGATATCACTGCTACCGATACTGTTCTTGCTGCTACTATTATCAAAACTATCATCTTATTGTGCTACTAATCACTTTTATGTAGATAATTAACCTCCAGGTGTGGTTGAACTGATAACTCAGCTGCTAATACTTGCAAATATTCTTTGGCTCCCCTTATGTCGAATCTTTAAATTTGGGTTGAATACTCTACCCTCGAAAACTATTCTGATCCCCTATACTTGTGGGTTATCAACCTACTATAGACACACCTGAGAACCCAAATGATATTTCTATTTATGATGCTGAAACACAATCTGGTGATGAACATGAACCTATTTATAATGTCAATGATGATGTTCATGTTGATGCTCAACCTAGTAATGATAATGATGTGGAGATAGAACCTGCGGTTGATCTTGATAACCCAGAACCTAAGAATAAAAGATATGATAAGAGGGACTTAATTGCTAGGAAACATGGTAAATAAAGAGAACCATGGGTTCAGAAACCCATTCCCTTTCCTTCTAAACCATCCAAGAAAAAGGATGATGAAGAATTTGAGCACTTTTGTGAAATGCTTAGACATGTCTTTTTACGCTTGCGTTTGACTGATATTCTAAAAATGTCTCCTTATGCTAAGTATATGAAAGATATTGTTACTAATAAAAGAAAGATACCAGAAGCTGAAATTTCCACCATGCTTTCTAATTACACTTTTAAGGGTGGAATACCAAAGAAACTAGGAGATCCAGGAATACCAACTATACCATGCTCCATTAAAAGAAACTATGTTAAAACTGCTTTATGTGATTTGGGAGCTGGTGTTAGTCTTATGCCTTTCTCTTTGTATCATAGATTTGATTTGAATAAGTTGACACCTACTGGAATCTCTTTACAAATGGCTGATAAATCAACTGCTATACCCATCGGTATTTGTGAGGATGTACCTATCATAGTTGCAAATGTTACTATCTTAATGGACTTTGTTATTCTTGATATTCCCAAGGACGATAGTATGTCGATCATCCTTGGTAGACCCTTTTTGAATACTGCAGGGGCTGTTATCGACTGCAACAAAGGCAATGTCACTTTTCATGTTAATGATAATGAGCATACGGTACACTTTTCGAAGAAACAACCTCAAGTTAATAGCATCAATTCTATTGGAAAAATTTCAACTAATGCTATTGGAGGTTTATAATTCCCTATTCCTACTGTCAAAAGGAAATATGATATTCTTATTGTTGGGGACATGCATATCCCCATTGACGTAACCTAGTGTTGTACGAAAATTCTTCGGTTTCATGTCATTCAGAAGAAGTTTGTTAGTAAGAACTGATCAACCTTGTTAAGGGGTTCCTTTTGATGGGCATGAGATGGATGAATTTAGTAAACACAACTTTCTGTACACACTTTTTACTTTCTATTGTTTAGAATAAATAAAGCAAAAACACTAGTATTTGTCTGTTTTCTGAATTATCCGTGCAATGAAAAATGTCCCAAAAATAAAAGTTCTCAAATGCCCTGAAATTTAGCAAATGGGATGTATGCTATTTTCCACAGATTTGAGGCTAACTTATGCGCCTACTATAGGTTGACTCGTACACTTTCCTAAGAAAAGGTTGATGTGTATGCAAGGTTGTGCCAACTTAGTCAACACAATAGAGCAATGATTGTTGGATGTCCATCCAACGGCCGTCGTGCTTCTTCTATCTCTGGTCTTCCTGCTCCAGCCGCCCAAGCCAGCACCGGCGGGACCACTTGCTCCCTCCTCCCGTGGCCGGCTGTTCTGCTGTGCAGGCCTCACCGGCCGACCCTACCGCCACGCTGGCCAGGCTATCCCTCTACCCACCCATACATCCTGTTATTTTCCGGCGACACCAGCCTCACCCCACAATCGAACTAGTCGCAACCCTCGTACTCCCCTCAGCATGGGCATCCAATACTGTGGCTTCACCGACTCTGGGTCATTTCCTTCCTTGGCCTCGCCGTCGTGCACCGCGTTGATGCTCTTGGCGCGGCGTGGTCAACGTGGTCCACAAACGACAGCCATCAGTCTACTAATCTTGGACGTGATGCCTATATAATGATCATTGCTTGGATATCGTCATGATTATTTGAAGTTCTATCAATTGCCCAACAGTAATTGGTTTCCCACCATTTGCTATTTTTCTCGAGAGAAGCCACTTGTGAAACCTACGGCCCCCGAGTCTCTTCTTTATTATATTTGCCTTCACGGCCTATTTTATTTGCTTTTATTTTCAGATCTATTAAACCAAAAATACAAAAATACTTTGCTGCACTTTTTTTTATTTGCGATCTATTTATCCAATCTATTACAACTTTATCCCGTCTCCGTGTGAATTTCTGGCGCCGTTGCCCGAAAAGGATTGACAACCCCTTTAACACATCGTGTTGCAAGTATTTGTTATTTGTGTGCAGGAGTTGTTTACGTTGTGTTGCGTGGTTCTCCTACTGGTTCCATAACCTTGGTATCATCACTGAGGGAAATACCTACTTTTGCTATGCTACATCGTCCCTTCCTCTTTGGGGAAATATGGACGTAGTTCAAGCAAACATCAAAAGGAATTTCTGGCGCCGTTGCCGGGGAGACATCATCAACATCAACCAGGTTCCTAATCACAAATCTCATCTCCTTGCAATTTACATTATTTGTCATTTGCCTCTCGTTTTCCTCTCCCCCATTTCACAAAAAATTGTCCTTTTTGCCTTCTTTTTCATTCGCCGTTTTCTCGTCAGATCTGTTTTTGAGTGCAATCTTGTTGTGAAGTCACCATGACTCAAGAGAACACCAAGTTGTGTGATTTATCAAATACCAACAACAATGATTTTATTAGCACTCTGATTGCTCCTCCCGCCACTAGTGTGGAGTCTTGTGATATTAATACTGCTTTGCTGAATCTTGCTATGAAAGATCAATTTTCCGGTAATCTAAATGAGGATGCCGTGTGGACAATGATCAATCTTAACACATTCATGGAATTATGTGATATGCAAAGGAAAAATATGTGGACAATGATGTTGTGAAATTTAAATTATTTATGTTTTCTTTACGAGATCGTGCAAAAAATTGGTTTTCTTCTTTGCCTCGCAATAGTATCGATTCTTGGAATAAGTGCAAGGATGCTTTTATTACTAAGTATTTTACGGCCGCAAAAATTATTTCCCTTAGAACCCAGATCATGAATTTCAAGCAACTTGAACATGAGCATGTTTCACAATCTTGGGAAAGGATGAAATTGATGCTAAGGAATTGCCCAACTTATGCGTTAAATCTTTGGATGATCATACAAAAAATTTATGCGGGATTAAATTTTGTTTCTCGTAATCTTTTAGATTCTGCCGCGAGGGGTACTTTTATGGAAATTACTTTGGGTGAAGCTACTAAATTGCTAGACAATATTATGGAAAATTACTCGCAATGGCATACCGAAAGAGCGCCTACTAGTAAAAAAGGCAATTCGGTAGAAGGAATAAATTCTTTGAGTGAAAAAGTTGATGCTCTTATGAAGTTGGTTGCTGATAAAAGTGCTCCTATTGATTTTAATGATGTGCCTTTGTCCACCTTGATTGAGCAAAATATTGATGCCATAGATGTGAATTTTATCTCGCAAAACAATTTCAATAAAAATGCTATAGAGGTAATTTTAATCCTAGGCCTTTTCCTAGTAATTCCTCTAATAATTATGGTAATTCCTATGGTAACCCTTCCTATAATAATAATAGAAACACCTTTGATCTTGAGAATAATATTGAAGAGTTTATCAATACTCAAAAAGTTTTCAATGCTACGATAGAAGAAAAGCTGAATAAAGTTGATGATATGTCTAGAAGTATTGATAGAATTTCTCATGATGTAGAAACTCTCAAGATGAAATTTTTTGTGCCTAAAGTTGAAGAATCAATTAAAGCTCTTTACGTTTCTATGGATGAAAGTAAGAAAAGAACTGCTATGCTTAGAGCCAAAAGAGAATTTTTAGAAAAAGCATTTTTTAGTGATTACTTTCAAAAAAGTGATGAAGATCTTTAAATGATTGGTGTTTCTTATATTGATTCTTTGTTCAATAAAATTAAGATTGAAGAAAAAGGGACATGAGAAGAGTCAACTTTAGCTAGAATGCGTCCCGATAATTCAGAGGGTGAAAATCTTGTTGAGAAATTGATAAAAGTGGGTTTGAAGAGGTCAAAACTTTAACTAGTGATGTGCCCACTATTTTGGATTACAAAGACTTTAAATGTGATAGTTGCTCTTTGGTTGATCGTATTTGTTTATTGCAATCCATGATAAATTCACCCCATGCTTATGAACAAAATAAAGCTTTTACTAAACATATTGTTGATGCTATGATAAAAGCTTTTAAAGAAAAGTTGGAATTAGAAGTTTCAATTCCTAGAAAATTACATGATGAATGGGAACCTACCATCAAAGAAAGATTAAAAAGTATGAGTGTTTTTTGTTTATGTGACTTGGGTGCTAGTATTTCTACAATTCCGAAATCTTTATGTGATTTACTTGGTCTTATCGATATTGAAGAATGCTCGTTAAATTTGCACTTTGCGGATTCTACTATTAAAAAGGCTATGGGAAGAATTAATGATGTTTTTATTCTTGCAAGTAGGAATTATGTGCCCATAATTTTATTGTTCTTGATATTGATTGCAATCTGTCTTGTCCAGTTATACTTGGTAGACCGTTTTTACGTACTATTAGTGTCGTGATTGATATGAAAGAAGGCAATATTAAATTTCAATTTCCATAAGAAAGGGTATGGGAAACTTCCCTAGAACAAGAATTAGGCCACCATATGAATCAATCATGAGGGAATCGTATGGATCTAGAGCTAAAGATGACAAAACTTAGATCCTTTGCATTATGCCTAGCTAGGGGCGTAAAACGATATCGCTCGTTGGGAGGCAACCCAAATTGTATTTTTTTGCTTTTTAGTATTCTTGTTGTTTTCAATAAAATAACCAATTATGCCTCTGATTATATGTGTTTTCGTGGTTTAAATTAGTGTTTGTGCCAAGCAAAGCCTTTGGGATGATTTGGGTGAGAATTGATTTGATCTTGCTAAAAAATATAAACTTTTGCTCTCACAAAAATAATTCTAATTTTTAACAGAAGAGTGCTTTTGATTTGATTCTTTTTGCAGAATATTAATAAACAAATTTCTCACGTTGTCCAAATTTTTCAGAATTTTTGTAGTTACAAAAGTATTCGAAATATCCAGCTTGCTACATACTGTTCTGTTTTTGACAGATTATGTTTTCTTTGTGTTGTGTGCTTGTTTTGATGATTCTATGGTTTTCTTTGAAGAGTATTGGCCATAGAAAAGTTGGAATACAGTAGATATAATGCAAAAATAAAATATGAATGGGTTTGCAACAATACTTATAGTAGTGGTTTGCTTTCTTATACTAACGGATCTCACGAAGGTTTTGTTGAGTTTTGCGTGATTGAAGTTTTCAAGTTTTGGGTGATATTATGATGGATGAAGGAATAAGGATTAGCAAAAGGCTAAGCTTGGGGATGCCAGAGGCACCCCAAGATAATATTCAAGAAGTAGCAAGCAACTAAGCCTGGGGATGCCCCCGAGTGGCATCCCCTCTTTCTTCTAACAACCATCGGTATTTTACTTGGAGCTATATTTTTATTCGTCACATATTATGAGTTTTGCTTGGAGTGCCTTGTATGATATGAGTATTTGCTTGTTTTGCTTTGTGTTTTAAGTCTTCAATCCTTGTTGGACACACCTTTTTGAGAGAGCCAAAAATTATGCTATGCTTGCTCCTATGCTTCACTTAAATTTTTAGAGCCTTGGAATTGCTCTAGTGCTTCACTTATTTCTTTTTGAGCATGGTGTGCTTTGTTATTTTTGAAGAAATGCTCTTATGCTTCACTTAGATTTATTTGGGAGTTAGTAAATTTTTTAAGAAACTCTCTCTTGCTTCACTTAGATTATTTTGAGAGAAATAAATACTATGTTCATGTTCTTCACGTATATTTGTTTGAGCTTATTAAAAGCACCATATGAAATTAGTCCCAAAGTGATAGATATCCAAGGAAGATATAATAAAAACTTTCATGAAGATCATTGGACAAAATAAACTTTATTCTTAGTAATGGTTTTGAGATATGACGATATGATATGTGAGTCATGTTGATGAGTAATTATGCTTTCGTAAGAATATTGGTGTTAAGTTTTGTGGTTCCATATGCAAGCATGAAAGTCAATAGTTATGCAATGAAATTATATCCTACTTGTGGTGCATTATTCGGTGTAACTTATGCTTGATGCTCGCGTATGAGATTTTTCGCTTCTTTGTTGGACGCTTCTCAATCTTTTTACTAGCCTTCATTTTGCACTAAGTATGATCACTACATGTGCATCCAAAACCCTTTAAACTAGTTTTGCCACATGAGTCCACTATACCTACCTTTTGTTGAGGAAATTGTTAACTAGTAGCTGCTCGGTTGGCTGGTGAGTAGGGGATTAATCGGCTAATCGGCAAGTTAATCAGCCATTTAATCAATTAATCGGACGATTTATCGATTTATAGGCTACTCGGTGACCCTACGAGTAGGGATTAATCGGCAAGTTAACTGGTTAATCGGTACATGCAGTATTTCCGTGTCATTCTAAGCAAATTTGCATGTTCCATCTCGAATTTTCAAAATAAATTTCTCTTTTGTGTGCTCATACCGCTCGCGAGGCGGTGAGGGGTGGCCGATGTTTTCCATGCTAGATGTGTTATTCTCACGATGAGTGTTTATTACTTGTCATTGCACGAGAGTACGATAAAGGTATTAGGGATTCCTAGTCCCGAAATGAAAAATGAATTTACTTTATGTTGTCAAATGATAAATTCCTTGGAAAGTGTTGGTATCAAGGGCACCCATGGATAGGTTAGCCATGGAAAGTGAAAGTATGGTGGAAAAAGGAATAAACTTTGTTTTCTGTTTGGGAACCGCCTATGATATATCTAGCATGGAAAGTGTTGGGAACTCTAAGTCATTTTTGTTGGTGGGAAAATTATGCCTCCCAAAATATTTTTATCTCTCAATTTTCGCTTTGAGATCTGGCACCTCTACAAATCCCTACTTCCCTGTGCGAAGGGTCTTTCTTTTACATTATGCAAAAAAAATTGAACTTGAGTATCCATCTTCTCTTATAAAGCACCAACTAAGGGGCACTATGATCGTATTTGAGCATTGGGTATAGCTAATATTCGAGTGTGTTCCATGAACGGATCAATGATTGAGCATAATGGGCTAGGGATAACTTGCTTTAGCGTTGATATTTTGAAAGACATGGTTGCTTGTCAATATGCTTGAGTATTAAAGTCTTCATGTCGAAACTAGACTATTGCTTTGAACAATATAAAAGTCCAAATGTCCATGCTAGAAATAAAAAGAAAATGTGATGAACATGTTAGGCAGCATTCCACATCAAAAACTCTGTTTTTATCATTTACCTACTCGAGGACGAGCAGGAATTAAGCTTGGGGATGCTGATACGTCTCCAACGTATCTATAATTTTTATTGTTCCATGTTGTTTTATTATCATTCTTGGATGTTTTACAATCGTTTTATAGTCATTTTATATCATTTTTTGGTCCTAACCTATTGACATAGTGCCCAGTGCCAGTTGTTATTTTCTCCTTGTTTTTTACATCGCAGGAACTCAATACCAAATGGAGTCCAAACGCATCGTAACTTTTTGTGGATTTTTTCTAGACCAAAAGACACAAGTTGGGTCGAAGAAATACCAGAGGGGTGCTCCCAGGCAGGCACAACCCACCAGGGCGCGCCTGGGGGCCCAGGCGCACCCAGGTGGTCTATGCCCACCTCGGTGGCCTCCCGCGCCGCCTCTTTGCTCTATAAATACCCCAATATCCCTGAAACCCGAGTCGACGAAAATCAATTCCAGCCGCCGCAAGTTCCAGAAACACCATATCCAATCTAGACACCTTCACGGAGGGGTTCATCATGTCCATTGGTGCCTCCCCGATGATGCGTGAGTAGTTCTTTGTAGACCTACGGGTCCGTAGTTAGTAGCTAGATGGCTTCCTCTCTCTCTATCTTTATTCTCAATACAATGGTCTCTTGGAGATCCATATGATGTAAGTCATTTTGCGGTGTGTTTTTTGGGATCCGATGGACTTTGAGTTTATGATCAGATCTATGTTTTTATCCACGAAAGTTATTTGAGTCTTCTCTTGATCTCTTATATGCATGATTTCTTATAGCCTCGTATTTCTTCTCTGCTATTTGGGTTTTGTTTCACCAACTTGATCTATTTATCTTGCAATGGGAAGAGGTGCTTTGTGATGGGTTCGATTTTACAGTGCTTGATCCCAGTGATAGAAGGGGAAACGACACGTATGTATTGTTGCTATTAAGGATAACAAGATGGGGTATATTTCTACATAAATAGATCTTTTCTACATCATGTCATCATTCTTATTGCATTACTCCGTTTCTCCATGAACTTAATACACTAGATGCATGCTGGATAGCGGTCGATATGTGCAGTAATAGCAGTAGATGCAGGCATGAGTCGGTCTACTAATCTTGGACGTGATGCCTGTATAATGATCATTGTATGGATATCGTCATGATTATTTGAAGTTTATCAATTGCCCAACAGTAATTGTGTTCCCACCATTTGCTATTTTTCTCGAGAGAAGCCACTAGTGAAAGCTACGGCCCCCGGATCTCTTCTTTATTATATTTTTCTTCGCGATCTATTTTATTTGCTTTTATTTCCAAATCTATTAAACCAAAATTACAAAAATACTTTGCTGCATTTTATTTTATTTGCGATCTATTTATCCAATCTATTACAACTTTATCCTATCTCCGTGCCAATTTCTGGCGCCGTTGCCCGAAAGGGATTGACGACCCCTTTAACACGTCGGGTTGCGAATATTTGTTATTTGTGTGTAGGAGCTGTTTACGTTGTGTTGCATGGTTCTCATACTGGTTCGATAACCTTGGTCTCATCACTGAGGGAAATACCTATAGTCGATGTGCTGCATCATCCCTTCCTCTTTGGGGAAATACCGGCATAGTTCTAGCAGACATCATGCACCACTTCGCTACCGGGTTTCAATTGTTTGTAATAGCCATAATACTTGCTCATGGCCTTTTGAAAGATGTACCATCAATCAGTGAGCAACTTCAAGTTACAGTCATGGATCATCACCATGCAATATGGATCAAAGTGCATGTCCTCATGGAAGCAAGCATGCACATTTGTCCAAAAGGTTGCGCCCCTTTTCTCAGTGCCATGAATTAGATAAATGCTCGTGGCCAACTAAGCATTAACCAAAAATTTAACCTCCCTAATGTTGAAATTTCTCTCATTTTCTTCTTTCGCTCCACACCCTCAACCCACACGTCATTCGAATCACCGTCCGGTTGTTGGATTTGCATCGGCTCAGCCTGGTACTGCTAGTTGTCCAGCAGGTGAGTGTCCACCTCTGGCTGGAAGTCGTCCACTTGCCAGGTCTTCATAGTCATTGCCATTGTGGATCAAATTCATCCGCTCCTCATCATCATCAATCGTCGTGACTGATTGAGACATGTCGGCAAAAAGATACTGGTTCCAACGGGCGTGGTAGCCGGCATCCGCGAATAGAAAAGCTCCCACAACTGTGACTTAGTGAAGTCCTACTCCTTGTTGAGGTTGATGTTGTATGGGACGTGATAGCCGGTGGTGCCGATAAGAGCGGGCTGCTGCTGCAGACAGAGTTGCATGGCGGTGAAGTAGTATGCAGGAACCAGCACCCGCCGAGCGATACATTTTGCTGGACGAAGAACTAGGTTACCGGCCGCCGCTAATGCATCCTCCCTCTTCTCCTATTTTTAGCGGCGTGTGTGCGTGTCTCCATGTTGGCCTTGTGGGGGACCACCTCCGAAGTGTCCCCGGCTAAACTACGATCATCGCCATCACCACCTCCTTTGTCTACATCATGGCGGTGGACTATGAAACATGCGAGGAACTTGGGTGAGTTGCGGACTTGCTGTCGGTGTCAAAACCGGCGGATCTCGGGTAGGGGGTCCCGAACTGTCCGTCTAGGCGGATGGTAACAGGAGACAAGGGACACGATATTTTACCCAGGTTCGGGCCCTCTTGATGGAGGTAAAACCCTAGGTTCTGGTAGACAAGGGACTGCCAGAATTTTTGCTGAGGTTATTGCTGCGTGCTAGCCAGCTATCCTCACCCGCGTAGAAGCGGGTCATGAGTGATGTGAGGGCTGCCATGGATTTCGTCTTTTCCTGTCCCAGGTGCCGGGCAAGCCACTCATCGCGGATGTTATGCTTGAAGGCCGTGAGGGCCTCCACATCCGGACAGTCGGCGATTTGGTTTTTCTTGGTTAAGAACCGTGTCCAGAATTGTCTGGCTGATTCGTCTGGCTGTTGAATTATGTGGCTTAGGTCGTCAGCGTCTGGTGGTCGCACATACGTGCCTTGGAAGTTATCGAGGAATGCGGCTTCCAGGTCTTCCCAACTCCCAATTGACTCTGCTGGCAAGCTGTTAAGCCAATGCCGGGCTGGTCCTTTAAGCTTGAGGGGGAGATATTTGATGGCGTGAAGATCGTCACCGCGGGCCATGTGGATGTGAAGAAGATAGTCTTCGATCCAAACCGTGGGGTTTGTTGTGCCATCATAAGATTCGATATTCATGGGTTTAAACCCTTCGAGGATTTGATGATCCATTACTTCATCGGTGAAGCATAGTGGGTGTGCGGCGCCTCTGAACTGGGCATATCACAACGGAGCTCGGAAGAACTTTGTCTGTTTTGTTCGACCCGGCCGGACTTACTGTGTCCGGCGCGACGGCTGTCGTCACGTACCGTGGGGCGCCCACGCGATCCATAGATCGATCTTGATTGTCTTGCCTTATCCTTCAATATATCTCGCAAGTCCGGAGCGTTCCCCTGTGGCCTTGTGCTTTTCGAGCGATGCCGGGGTACGGGTCTAGTGAAGGGCCTAGAGGCCTCTCTGTCGTGACCACGGGGTGGTCGGTCAGCCGTATTGTCTCTTGGTGATGCGGGTTCATACGCTTCCTCCTCTAATCGGGGGAGCAGCTTGCATTTAGGGTAGCTTTTGGAGGGGCGTTCGAGCTCATGCTCTTCGGCCGCGAGGACTTCAGTCATCTGTCGGCTAGCAGATCTTGATCAGCTCTAAGCTGTTGTTGCTTTTTCTTGAGGCTGTTCGCCATGGCCATAAGCCTGCGTTTAAAACGCTCTTGTTCGACGGGATCCTCAGGCACGACGAATTCATCGTCGTCGAGGCTTGCTTCGTCTCCAGAGGGAGGCATATAACCCTCTACCTCTTCTTCTGCCGCTCTCTCATGAGGGCTGGCGTCTCCATCCTCCTGCGCTGGATCTTGCTGGAGTGGATTGTCTTCAGCACTGTCCGGTGTATTATTATCTCCGGTGCCGGAATCTTCATTCTTGCTATGGCGGGATTTAGAGCGGCGCCGCTGACGCCGGCGCTTGGGCTGTTTCTTGGAGGGGTCATCCTCCTCTGTTCCTTCGCCATTCCCATCCTTTGGGATATCCACCATGTATATGTCATATGATGAGGTGGCTTTCCAGTGCCCGGTAGGCGCTGGTTCTTGGTTGTCTCCGGCATCTTCGTCCATACCGTCGATGTCTTCGGAGTCGTAGTCTAGCATGTCGGTTAGATCGTCGACAGCGGCTACCAAGTAGGTGGTGGGTGGGCTTTGAATTTCTTCGTCGTCCGCATCCCAACCGTCCTGACCGCAGTCCGGCCAGGGCTCTCCTGATAACGAGAGATACTTTAGTGAACTCAAGATGTCGCCAAAAGGTGAGTGTTGAAAGATGTCCGCTACGGTGAACTCCATGATTGGCGCCCGATCGGATTCGATCGGAGAGGGCGCTGGAGGTTCGGAGTCCGGCAAGGAGTCCGGCACCTCGGAGTCACGAGCTTCATGAGGGACAAGGTCATTGTTCGGCTCCATCATTGTAGAGGTTGCAGCCCCCGAGGTGGTGTCTAGCCATTCGTCCTTGATTTGTGCAGCCGGCTCCGAATTGAAGATCGGAGCGGGTTCGAGTGCGGCCTCCAGGTTACTGTCCGGCTGCAGAGCTAAATCATGCTCGCCGTGACAGCGCGGCACGCTCGGCTGTGGCTCGAATCCATCGAGGATCAAGTCCCCGCGGATGTCAGCCGTGAAGTTCAAACTTCCAAATCCGACCTGACGGCCAGGGGCGTAGCTTTCGACCTGCTCCAGACGGCCAAGCGAATTGGCCCGCAGTGCAAAGCCGCCGAATACGAAGATCTGTCCGGGGAGAAAGGTCTCACCCTAGACTGCGTCGTTGATGATGGTCGAAGAAGCCATCGAGCCTATCGGTGACGACACAGAGGAACTCTCAATGAAAGCACCAATGTCGGTGTCAAAACCAGCGGATCTCGGGTAGGGGGTCCCGAACTGTGCGTCTAGGCGGATGGTAACAGGAGACGAGGGACACGATGTTTTACCCAGGTTCGGGCCCTCTTGATGGAGGTAAAACCCTACGTCATGCTTGATTAATATTGATGATATGTGTTACAAGAGTGGATCTACCACGAGATCAAGGAGGCTAAACCCTAGAAGCTAGCCTATGGTATGATTGTTGTTCGTCCTATGGACTAAAGCCATCCGGTTTATATAGACACCGGAGAGGGCTAGGGTTACACAAAGTCGGTTACAATGGTAGGAAATATACATATCCGTATCGCCAAGCTTGCCTTCCACGCCAAGGAAAGTCCCATCCGGACACGGGACGAAGTCTTCAATCTTATATCTTCATAGTCTTGGAGTCCGGCCGATGATGATAGTTTGGCTATCCGGACACCCCCTAGTCCGGAACTCCCTCACTTGCGGTGGCGATCAAAGCGGAGACATTGGAAAGGGCGGGCTTTCACACGGAAACAATGCGGAAATTGCCAATGGCGAGGGCTCAAAGTGTCAGAGCCGCCTTGCTATTTTGTGGGTTGGGGTATCGTAGTTCAACGTGTCGGCTGCGTGGACTCCCCCCAAAGCTCCTCCATGTTTCCTTCATGTTTGTGACAATTTGGACGCCCTGACTATTCTGCATACGTTTAATGGACGACGTTGAAGGGCTCAAAGTGTGTGGACGGTCTAGTCTTGACGTTTATGGGTGGTTTGATGGAGGCAGTTGGAGACGCCCTTACTTGAGAAATTCCCATACAAGCTTGAATGACAAAGTATAAGGGTAACTCCAACGCAAGATCCCAAATCGCCCGGCCGCGTCCATTTGGGGGTAAACGGACATAACACGCAGCCCAATGCGCGGGAGCAAACAGACCAATGTCCATTTTTGGTCCGCTTTCTACCCATTCCCAACCCAACTTTGGGTTGCGTTTGCGGCCAAAAGGACATGCTCGGACGGGCGCGACACGTGCCCTTGTCCTCCCCAGGCATACACCCGTCAGGGACACATGCAACCCTTTTTCTATTCCCCTTCCCCCACTCCAGCCGCACCCCACCCCGCTTCACTCCCCCCTCGTCCCTAGCCGCCACCGCCGCCATTTTTCTCGGTCGTGTCGCTGTCCAGCATGGATGTGTGCTCGCCCCTACCCTTGTTGTAGCCCACCTTTGCTCGACACCCCGGGTTGTCCAACCCCAGCCGCCTGATTTCAGTGCATCCATCGGCCGGATTTGGAGCCAATCCGTACAAATTTGGAGCCAATCCAACCGGATTTGATCTCACCCCGGTTGCAGGAGGCCATGTCATGCCATGGACTGGACGGGTACGGGACTGCAGAGTCCCGGTACCACCCGATGCCACATGCAGTAACTGACTTTGCCTCTACCCATTCGGATTTACCCCATCGCCGGTTCGCCAGCAAATACACCAACGACCGTTGTCCGGGCTCGGTAACGGTCCAAAGGCTCGTCGGCGCACCGTTGTCGCTTGTAAAGTGCGATGACTATCCACGGAAGGTCATGCACCGCATGTCTACAACGCCAGAACATCCTGGGTGGGTGTTGGTCAAGTGCAAAAATGATGGTGTACGTGCTAGTTTTGCTTCGGTTGTGCTCCCGGATTCGGTGCATCTTGCTTATACTCAAATTTTTAATTGTATAGGAAGGATGCAACTTTTGGTATTGGGAAGAATAATACATCAATATATTGATAGAAATAAATTTTATAGATGTTCGTGCACTCGTTGCTAGAATAGATCCTAGAGATGAGACTAGATGCGAACAAGCAATGTCTACTTCTTTACACTCGAAGAAGAAAGAAGCATGCAAGATCGAGAATCCGCAGATCAACAATGAAGGCATCGAGAAGATACTAATCCAGCTTGCGGGAGCAATTATGGAAGTTGAATATAGTTTAAAATGTCTTCTAATGTTCTTGTTTTCTTTGGTCTTACTATTCTAGTCAAGATTTGGTGAATGTAGTCCAATGTATCAAAAAAAATTGTTGGTGAAAATAATAAGAAATGCGGTGAAAAATAATGTATGCGGACGAGATGTGGCCAAGATGCGGCTGCGCTTTGGGTGCACAGCCCCCGCATCCAGAAAATCCGGGCAGACGCTGCCCCATTGCCACCCCAAACGGACGAATTGCAAATAAAGCGAACATCCATTTAAGGGTGTGCGTTGGAGTTGTCGTACCTCCTGAGTTTAACTTGAGAAATTCTCATACAAACTTGAATGGCAAAGTGGGCATCGACATACAAGACATTGTCAGTTGTTCAACCAAACATCATTTTTTATCATGATTAAGAAAACAGGGGTGCTTTGGCTACGATCGAAACGACACAACTGTATCTTTTCTTGACTAGCCATAGGTAAGAGCATCTACATCCAGGTGCCTCAAACCCTCCTCAAACGCCCCGGCGAGCCGTCCGGTCACTGACCGGTTACGTTGTTTCAACCCAGACGAACGCCTCAAACATGCCTCAAATGCCCGGGCTGACCGACACCCCTCATATTCAGACCAAATATGGGCCAGATATGGAGGCGCCCGGGCACGCCGCCATGTCGGACCCGGCTCATGCTAGCCGACCCGACACCACATATATTTGTTCCCATCCGCTCGCCGGAGCAAACCCTAGCCACTTCACT
>NC_041389.1:443063244-443142292 GCF_002162155.2 Triticum dicoccoides | reverse complement strand
GCCACCCAAACTCATCTTTGACGGTTTTCGGCCTTCTCCGGCATGGCAGGCAGTGGATCGGACTTCAACCACTCTGGATCCGTTGATTGGGGTGTCATCTTGTGCGGGTTGGAGGAGGCAATGGCACTCCGCCGCTCCCGGGAGTATAGCGCGGGGCCAACAGATGGATCCATCCACCACGACACCATAACGTCTGCTCATCAGGCACTTGGGTCCTCTGGTGCTGGATCCTCATGGTCCCGGTAGCCGGAACACCTCTCTTCCTCATCACAGGTTGAGTAGACTATGAGTCCCACCAGGAACAGGCGGCCCGTCGTGGGAAGGAAAGGATAAGGACCGACGAGGCTCATATCACGACGGAAACGGCAGTGGCTATGGCGGATGATGCGGTGACGCAGGCGGTCACAGAGGAGGAAGACATCTGCACCCGCATTGTGAAGAAACGACAGTGAAGGAACACGCGTGCCCTCGCGCGAGAGCAGAATTGGGCGGTCTGTGCCATTGCCGGACTGCCACCAAAGGAGAAGGAAGACAGCAACGACGAGGACATCTCTGATGACTAGAAGATCTAACTCGATCCGTACTGTGTTTTCAACTGGTACTTCAATGAGAAGGACAGCAAGGGCAGCCGTGGATGAACTCCACCCAAGCCAAACATGCCAATTTTTGGTAGTCCGATGGCATGTTTAATAGTAGTGATGAAGTAGCCAGATGATGTGTGTGCATCGACGTAGTTGCATGAGTTTGTATGGATTTGAGATATGATAATTGAGGTGTCCGAATGTGGATTATATTATTTGAGGGGTGCCCGGTCATTGCCCGTGGATGCGCCCGGGCACGTCCGCGGGTGTTTGAGGGGCCAGATTTGCCAAGTCCGGCTATAGATGCTCTAAGACCAACTCCAATGCGTGACCCCATACGGACGCCTGTTTCGTCTGTTTGGAGATGGCAATGGGGCCGTGTCCGCCCAGATTTCTGTATGCATTGGTCATGCACCCAACGCGCGGCCGCATTTCGGCTGCATCTCGTCCGTTCAACCAGCACACTATACTGAAGCATATCAAATGGTTCAAATCAAACATAGGAAATTGTTATATGTCCGAAATGGTCTTACAACCCAATCGAAAGAAAAATATATCAAATAGTCTTACAACCCAATCGAAATTTGTTTGCATGAAAAAAATTAAACTGATAGATCTACTGGTTGCCAATGTGAGTCCATATGTGCTCAACCAAGTCATCCTGGAGTTGGACATGAGTACGCCAATCCCGCAATTCATGATAAAAATGGACAAACTGTTCGAAGGTTGCAGGAGGTGGCTGCTTAGGCTCAACATTTTCACCCTGGAAATCAAACCCTTGGTCATAGATGATTTCATCGCGCTCATCTTCCACGATCATGTTGTGCGTGATCACATAAGCAGTCATCACCTCCCAAAGCTTCTGTGTGCTCCATGTAAATGTAGTGTTTCGAGCGATACCCCATCGTGACTGAAGCACACGGAAAGCACATTCCACATCCTTCCTAGCACTCTCCTGCATTTGGGCAAACCTCTGTCTCTTCTCTCCTTGTGGATTGGATATGGTCTTCACAAGAGTGGACCACCGTGGATAGATACCATCAGCAAGGTGATATCCCTTGTTGTACTAGTGGCAATTGACCTCAAAGTTGACCTCCGGACGATGGCCTTCTGCAAGCCTTGCAAACACTGGAGAACGCTGAAGACCATTGATATAATTGTGAGAACCAGCCTTGTCGAAGAAAGAATGCCATATCCACAGATCTTGAAGCCACTGCTTCAAGTATGACAGTAGCACCTTTCACATGCCCCTTGTACTGCCATTGACAAGCAAATAAACAGTTCTTCCACTTCTAGTGCATACAATCAATACTACCAAGCATGCACGGAAATCCCCTTTCGGCATTGATCGCCAACAACCTCTCTATATCAATGGCAGTTGGCTCTCTCAGGTACTCAAGGCCGAACACTGCCACCACGGACTTGCATATACATTGAGAGGAGACATGTGGACTCACTCATACGAACATACTCATCCACAAGATCACCAGGAATTCCATATGCAAGTATGCGGATGGCCACAGTGCATTTCTGGTAAGAAGAGAAGCCAAGCTTTCCAAGGGCATCCTCTTTGCACTCAGAGTATGGGTCATATGCTACCACTCCCTCCCGAATACGATTGAACACATGTCTCGCCATACTGAAGCGGCGGTGAAATTTGTGAGGTTTGAAGAGAGCGTTATTCTCCAAGTAATCGACGTAGAGAATGGTGTGGCCTTTCTCCCTATTGCGCTTGAAGACCGGAACATGGTCGGGGATTGATCCCTTGTACTAAGGCCGCTTCCTATTAATGTGGTCGTGGACGACCAATGCAGTGGCCACAAGCTCTTCATCATCCAAGGACGAATCATCCGATGAACAAATGAAGTTGTGAAAGAAAAACTCATCCCAGCTATCCCTGATACCTTATGAGCAAGGGGTCGAACACCTTGCGGTTGTGGTGGAGAGGCGGCCGGAAAGAGCAAGTCGATGAAACAAGCAAAGTTGGTGCTGATGAGGTGGGCGCACAGCCGCAATGCAGCGCCTCCTGGAAGTTGTTAGGGTTGACGGCCGGCGCCGGCGGACGTAGCTTCTCTCCCACCGGCAACAAGGAACCATGAACGCAGGCAAAAAAAAGCTACACCGAAACGCGGGCGTGGGGCGGCTATGACATGGCGTGGTTGTGGGGCGGACGACCTTGATGGAAGGCGACGCGGCCGGGAACTGGGGTGGCAGCGACGATGGCGGGTGTGGAGGGCGGAGGGAAGAGAAGGAGGAGAGAAAAGTGGTTGTGTCCCCGACGGGCGAGCCAGAGGAGACTAGAGCGCGCGTCGCGCCCGTCCGCACGTGTCCATTCGGCCACAAACGCGACCCAACCTTGGACCGGAAATGGATCGAAAACGAACGAAAAACAAACGACGGCTTGTTTGCTCCCGCTTGTTGGGCGGCTTGTTAGGCCAACTCCATCGCACGACCCCAAACGGACGTCCGGTTTGGCCGGATTTTGTCCCTTTGGGGCGCCGATGGGTTCGCCCATGTCCGGCTTTATCAGATGGGTCATGCGTGCGCCCACCGCGCGGCCGCACCCCAAATCGTGTCCGGGGTGGATGTGAATAAAAATATAAAAACTAGAATGAAATAACTAAAAAAGTAAATGAACGCATTTTAAAAAAACATAAAACATATATAGGGGTCGGCCACAAAACGGCCCAGTTTTCACGGCCACTTAAAAGGCCCAGTTTCATAATTAACATATAAAAAAAGAAAAAAAAACGCCTCCCACGCGCTCCTGCCGCGCCCGTCGGTGCCGTGGCCGTCCCCGTCTTCACTCGTCGCCGGTGTCGTCGTCGTCGCTGACGAGGTCGACGTAGGCCGGCGGCGTCCACAAGTGGGGCGGTGGTGCGTGGTAGACGGGGGCGGGATGGACGGCCAGAGGTGCCTGCACCACCTCCTCCCGCGGCGACGCCTCACGCTCCGGTGACCGCGGCGGAGTGGGGCACCAGTTCACGCCCAGGCCGGCGGCCATCTCCGGCGCAGTGCAGGACCAGCCCCACCCCTGGCCCAGCAGCTTCTCGAACGCCGGCGGGTCCTCCTCCATCGGCTCCTCCGTGATGGCCGTCGTGACGGCCGCCAGCTGCAGCTCCGGGAAGGCGACGTCCCCGGCGGCAGAGAGGGCCATGGCCTCCTCCAGGCCGTCCCACTGCCGCTCGTCGTGCGTGTTCATGGAGTCGTCCATGACACGCTCCAGGAGACGGGCCTCCTCCTCCGCTGTCATGCAAGGAGGGGGAGGGGGCGACGGAGACAGGGAAGGCGACGGCGTGGGCATCAGGCCGCGCACCCGTGTACGCCCGTGCGGCTCTGCGCGTGGCTTCCGCGGCCCCGACACGGTGCCGGCGAAGTAGGACGTGCGGCGCGTGTCGTGCTCGTCCTGGAGCCATGTGTCCCAGAGCGGGGAGTCGGGGGCATACCTGTGGTCGTAGTACAGGTCGTCGGGGAGGAGGCGACGGCGGCGGTTGATCTCATCACGCCGTGCACGGCCGGTCGCCGGCACTGGCGGGATGGGGACCCGGTCCGCGGAGAGGTGCCACCCGTTGGGGAGGTGGGCGTCGCTCCACGGGACCGGCGTCGCCGTCTCCAAGTACCTCCGGCACACGTCCGCGCAGATGTACTGTCGGTTGCGCTCGCCGGAGGGCCTAGGGGCAATGGTGAAGGGGGCCGGCGCGGGGGCTCGACGGGAGGAGCGTGGCGGTGACGCGGGCTCCTCCTTTTTCACGGATCCGCGGCGGCCGCCGGAGGAGGAGCCGGCCTCGCGGTCGTGCTTCCCCTTGCGGTTCCACAGACCCATGGCTAGGGTTTGGGCGTGTCGACTTTCAAGGGGGTAGAGAAGGGCCGGCGTGGGGATGAGGACGACGACCGGTCCACGGGTCCCATTTAAGAAGGACGCCGACCCGTCGCTGTGCGGATGACAGGTGGGGCCTCCCGCCCGTGCGCATTTATGTTGGCGGGTGGGAGGTAGGTGGCCGCCTGTCACGCGGCCCCGATGCGGACGTTCGAAGCGTCCGTTCGTTGTCCGCCGCGACCCAAATCCGACGCAAGTTTGCGCTCGAAATGGGTCGGCACAGACACAAAACGGACCAGATGGGTCCGGACCGTCGCGCGCTGGGCCGTCTCATTTGTCCCTTTTACGCCAAACGGAACGGGCCGAAGGTCGCGCGGTGGAGTTGGCCTTATGCCTGTTTGCCCCGAACGGACACGGCCAAACCATCTGGGATCGCACGTTGGATTTGGCCTGACCCTCACAACACTTAATCCAAAGTACCAACCCTAGTAGAGGGCGGTGGTGAAGTCCGGTCAGTTCAGGTTCAGGGCGTCAGGCTCATGCCCATGCACCAAGGCAATGCGAGCAACCAACAACTGCTCCTCGGTACAGGCACGGCGAGGTCGGGGTGGGCGTGCGCAAGCGAACCAAACCAAGTCGCAGCAGCGTGACACGGAGCCGGTGGGACGAGGACGTGTGGACGGGCTCGGCATCGGCGTCCGCGTAGGGCGGTGCGGTCCGGCCCGTGCGCGCGCGCGGCCCCGGGCTCGGCGTGGCGTGGACAACCGCGCGCGCTCTGCAGACTGCAGCAGCGGCAGGCAGGGGGAAAAGGCGGGCCGCTTCGATTGGTCGGGGATCAGAAAGGCAGGCCAGGCCGGTAAAAGCCAAACTATACGGAACTGCAGCTTTCTTTCCTGGGGAATGCTGCCGCCACTGTAGTAAAAGTAGTAAAAGAAAATCTTCACGTCACCCCCCTCAGTTCCCACTTTCACCCCTACACCATCCACAATTTATCAACCTCGCCATGCCCTGCGTTGCGTTGCGAGAGTGCACCGGAGGAGTACGCGGTAAGCTTTGTCAATGTATTACTCAGCTTAATAGTATAATCACCAAAGATTCTGTGCCCCGTTCCCCTCGGCGAGACGGCGACCGGGGCGGATCGTTTTCGATCAGGGCCAGCCTCTGTAGTCGCCGCGGAAAAAGTAGTCGCGGCTTTTGCGACACCTCCTCCGTTTTCTTATCTGCTTAGCCGCAATATTTTAGCTTGCCCAAATCCCATCGGATCCCGGCGACACGTATTTTAATCCATCTACTTCCACATAAAAAAAGTCGCTCCCCGGAAAGTGATTCCTCCCAAAAGCTGGATTCTTTGGATGTTCCCCTGGTCCGTTACCCCCGTGTGTGGTTGTGTGTGTGAACCTTTCCTGCGTTCTCGTACTACGCGGCGCTGCCAATTGTAGTTTGTTCTTTGGAGTTTTTTTGTGCGTAATCCGCGCCCCGTGATCGCATCGTCTTTGTTAAAACGGAGGAAAGGCAGAGGTCACTGTAAAATCAGATCGCGTCTTACTTTGATCTGTAACACGAACCACGTCGACCCCCGCAAAAAAAAAACACGAACCACGTCGGGCGCCTGTCGTGCGCTGCATGGCGGAGAGGACAGGAGAGCGAGAGAGCGTCAGGGAACCGTGGCGTGCGAGATTCCGGGACAAACAGAGGTGGCGACGCGACGCGCGCCCAGTGACAAGAGGGAGGCAGGGGGGCGGATCGGCTCGACCGCCGGCCTCGTCGCAGTGGGAGGAAACCACGGGAGGACGGATAGCCCCGTGCCGACCACTGTGCCTGTGCGAAGCACAGTGGACCGGAACAGCCCCGCGCACATCTCACTCGCTGGATACCGACCCATCCGTCGATCAGTCGCTTTGGTCTCCCTCCCTTTCGGCCCGCTCGTCCTGTTTGTTTCCCTCGCCGCGGTGTCGTCACGCGCGCATGTCCCATGTGGTGGTGCGTCCATCGTTGTAGCACCGTCTCATCACGCGCATGCGTCTCTCCGCGGCTGGGCCGTGCGTGCACGATCCCTCTTGCTCTGTGTCGCGGCAGGCAACGTCACCTCACCTCCGTTGTCGCCACCCGGCAAGTGAACCGTCGTCACCGGCTCACCTTCCTTCCTCCTTCTGGGCGGCGTGTGGGTGGACTGGCGTGGCAGCAGCCGGCAGCGAGCTTTGCGGGTGAGGTGAATTCGGCGCCAGTTCACTGGTGCCGGAGCGAGCGCCGGGGGGGTCCCGGCCGGTGGAATGGCCGTCGCCCATTGGTACGTTGTAGCCCATGGTGGCTGGTGGGATGGGCCTGAATTTTGCGTGGAACTAGGAGGAATCTCGCCCCGCGATGGCTCCTCGCGGCATGGGTGGGAATCGGGCATGGAACCTAGCGGCTGATCGGTCGATCCCGGCTCGGGCGCGACGGAGGGACGGGAAGGGAAGGGACGAGGCATATGCCGCGCCTGACTCGGCTGATGACATCCGGGCGCGCACCAGGCCGAGGCTGGTCCCGCGCAGCGCCGGGGTGGCCAGCAGCGACTGCGATTCTGCGAAAGCTAGCGGCAGGCAGGCTGACCCACTAGCCTTTGCCCCGTCCGTCTCCGTCGCACTGACGCCACTGTAGCCGCTGCCTGCCTACGCCCAAGTACTGTACTGCTTCACGCCCCCTGCCTACCGGGCCAAGTTACCCCGGCCAACGCGACGGATCATCATGGTCAGCGAATTGCCTTGGTTCCGCTCTCTTTTTTACCGATTTTTTAGGGTCTTTTTTACCGATTTTAATACGTACTTTGTGGTGTGAATTCTTACTGCTAGCTGACGCCATTTTCCAAGACGGGGTCAGGTGCACGAGCATCTCAGTAGGCTGGACGTGCAGTTCACATGTCGCAAGTACTACCCAAGTCAGCGGTCGGGTCAACATTCTTGACCAAACTCGGGGACTGCGACGTCGGCTCCTAATAAGTTACTGCGGGTGAAACTGTGAAAGAAAGGATTCACGCCTCGGCGGGGCAGCGAAGCAATGGCGTGATTGGATTTTACTGCTGCTACACAGTAAAACAGCCTTACAGAAAGTAGCTGCCGCTGCATGCAAAGCAGTGAGTGATCTCTCCCTCGTCGGACAAACGGGTTGCGCAAGGCTCCAGAGGAGACGAGGAAAGGCTGGGGGCACCACACGGGTCGTGATATAGAAGAACAATGTACTCTACGCGCGTTCGTGTAGCGCCCCAAAGTACGAAGAGCGTGAAGTTCTTCCAATTTACACGTAGATCGCCAATCTGTCGAGTGAAACATCTCCACAGCAACTTCAGTGCAAATGAACGTGCAGCTAAGCACTGTACTAGTCAGTGCGCTGAGTAGATGGCAGTCAACAGGCCGGGCAGGGGCGACCCCATGTACGTACGCGTGCCTGCGGCCGTAGAAAACCCTGTTCATGACGCATAGTATGTCCAATGGACCTTTAGTCGTATTCAAAGACCTGGACCCCTAGTCTCCGGTACACGCTAGCCACCTGTCCCCGGGAAACAGGCTCTGTATAAACAGGGACGTCGTGGGCAACTTAGCAACGGGCCGAGCAAGCAAAGAGGCAGGCACCTGCCCAAAAGGCCTCGTCCCCGGCCGGTCCGGAGGGCCACTAGGCCGGACCGCGCTAGGAAAGCGATGCGTGCGTGGGTTGGGGCCGCGCGCTCTGGCCCATCGTCGTCATCATCGTCGTCCCCTTTTCTCCACGTCCAGCATGCATCGATGGGCTGCACCACGTACTGGTACACTACTACTGTGCTGTGCACGAACCGCCCGACGTGCCCCACACGCACCCACCACCCATGGCCGGACGGATTCCTCCTCCGTCCCCTCCCCGCGCAGACGGGGCAAAACCGCAAAAGCTCTCGCGCTTTATAGGTGAAAAATAGCCTCGCTTTTGCTCCGGTTTGCTGCCGGACCAGAGCGGCAACCATGGCGCATGGCGCGTACCGCGCGCGGTGGGGTAAAAACCGCAGCTGCGGCAAGGCTTCTGCGTGCATGGCATGGCACGGCCGCCGCACTTGATGGAGTGCTAAATTAAATTAAAGCTCCATTGCCATGTCAAGTTCATGCTCTTGATAGCACTTCCCGTTCGAGAAAGATCGCACTCGTAACGTACCCATACTGATCGTCGTCGTGTGTGTCGACTAGGCGAAGAAGTTTCTTTTCGTTCATTGTCCCGGGCTCGATCGGGGCCGTGAGACCGAACGGCGTTTGGTTTCCACTTCCGTAGGCTCGGGTAGAGCAAAAGGATGTGCTGGTAGGACTAGCTAGGCATTGTCGTGACCGATCGCGTATGGAGTATCTCATCTTTCCTCTTCTTCGATAGGCGCAAAAGCGAGTTCTCTTGGTTTCGGGTGAGCCCTAGCTCTAGCTAGCCGGAGACTTTTCTAGGCCGGGCTGGCGACGTTACGCTCTTGCCTGACGTGCGCCGAGGCGGTAGTAGTGCGTTTTCCTACGCCTAGCTAGGCGATGTTAGCTGACGCCTGCAAACACGATCGACACCGGCAACGGCAGCTCTAAAACGTTCGGTCGCAGGGGTAAAGGTGAAGGCGTTGTTGCATCGACCTTTGGTCGTTTCGCTGGCACGCATCAAAGCTTCCGGTTCCTGTGCGGCGGCGGCTTCGGGTATACGTGCATCGTAGAGTCTGTCTGTGTTGTCCGGGCCCCGGATGGACATCAATCACGTTAACATTCACGCTGGCGGCCGGCCGGCCGTGGTGACGGTGATCCGAGGATGGGGTAAATGCGCGACGCGAGAAGAGACGGGCGCACCAACAGGAGCTGACGAGGCCCTCGGGCCACGGACGACACGTAACGTGAGCGTACCTGTGGCTGCGGGCGTACGTGCGTGCGTGGCGGGCACCCCGCACCCGTCGCGTCCGTCCGTGGAGCAGCGAAGCGAACGCGGGCGGGCGGGACCATCCTATCGCTGCCTTTTGAGTTGGTTACGATCAGGTGGTCCAGTGGCCGCTGGAGCTGGACCATGCATGCGCGCATACGGCCGGCTGAGCTGAGCTTACCTTCGCGCGCGTCTCGAGCGGCGCGACGTACGTACGCACTGTGCGCGCCGGACGGGACGGGATGGGACGTGGGCGCGGCGCGGCGGGTTCATGGCGGGGCTTTCGGTTGCGCCCGGGCGAAGCTGTTGGTGGCGTAGCACGAGAATCCCGTCTCCAGTTGGTGAAGTGCACACTGACGGCGACGGGTCGCACGTAGTAGATGTGTAGATCAGCATGTGTAGTGTAGGTCCGAAACGGCATGGTTGTTTGTAGATGCTGGTACAGTGGTACTGGTGCTCCGCTGCGCTCCACACGCATCGTACATGCCCTCCTTTTTTTCTTCCCTTAAGAGCACCGGCTCCAAATCGCGCATATCCGTGTATACTATATCCGAATCCCGGTATCCATATTAAATCATGCAACGTCGATTAAATTATGTAGATCAACTGACGGGACATAGAATCGGACATAGGACAACACAACAGTTCATCAAAAGATCACCAAAGTTTACATAAACGACGGACAACTTTATACTACATCTAAAACTTTTGAGATAAAATTGAACATCATCACTTCCGGGCCGGCCCTTTCCCCTTCTGGTCGCCGGCGTAGCTGTAACTGTCGGCGGCTGGTGGAGGATCATCCGATTCATCGGACGAGGAGCCGTAGTCGTCGGACAAGGAGGACACGATGATGAGGCCCTTGAGGCGCTGAACGGCCCGGTCCTGCTGGCGTCTGAGCTTGGCCAACTGAGCCGCCTTCGCCGCCTTCTCCTTCGCCTCCTGCTCGGACTGCTCGATGGCAAGCTGGAGGGCATTTGCATTCTTCCAGCGGAGCCGCCGAGCGTTAGTCTCCGCCATCTTAAGCGACCAGCGGTAGACCCACGCGAGGAGCCGCTCGTCCTAGTCGGACTCCGTCGGTAACCCACGGTGGCGACAGACAGAGCTCTCCGTAGTGTCCCTTTCCCTTGCCCGCTGCCTCTCGCGGGGCGCGGCCTTCGACTTTGGCGTGCACATCCGGGCCGGTGGGGGCGGGCACAAGCACCCACCGCTGCCCACGAGGGGGAGTGACAACCGGTAGGGCCAGGGGACGGCGTAGGGGAGGCGCGGATTGCGCAGACCGCCTGTCGGAGCCGCCCCCGGGCCAGGAGGAGCCAACGTCGGCGTCCGACCTGCGCCGACGGGGAAACTGCGGCTGCAGCGAGGCTGCAGATCCGGACTTGCCCCAGGTCTCCACCTTGGAACGCTCCAAGGCGACGCGGAGGGCTAGCTCATACTCCGGATCAGTTCATCGTCGGAGCGGCTGCCGGAGCTCAACATTGCGCCGGATTCGATCGGAATCGATGCGGGGAGGGGAGAGGAGAGGACGGAGAGAGAGAGAGAGAGGAGAGTGAGTGAGTTAGGGTTTCAAAGCGATGAGCCTGACGAGGTTTTTTGTGGGACATATGTGGGGTCGGTGATGGGTCGGGCATGTCAGGCGGACGCGCCCGAGCGTGCCTGGGCCGCCTCATATCCGTCCTACATTTTGGGACGGATATGAGGGGTGCTAGTCAGTCCGGGTGTTTGAGGCCCGTTTGAGAGCTCCGGTTGGGTCGGTATTTTCTGACCGTTCAGTGCCCGGACAGCCTGCCCGGACGTATGAGACGGATATAGGGCGTCCGGCTGTAGATGCTCTAACTTAAGCATGTTTATGTCAGTGCCAAGTTCAACCAAGAGAACCTTAGAACATCTCCAGCCGTTCGGGCCCCCAGGGGCTCGAAATAGCACAGCCTGGGGCGTGCTGGCGAAAATATCAATGTGGGGGAGGTCGGTTTCCCAACCGCCGCCCCAAGCCCACCCCCAGACGCCGTTTTTTGAAAAATAAACTCGGCCAAACTAGGATGATTTCGTTGATATTTGTACATAAAACATAAAAGCATAATTTAAAGACTTAAAAACATAACTAAAACTATTTTGCCGCCATCCGCCCCCCCTCCTACAGGCCGAAGAGCGCGTCCAAGGCGCTGTAGTCACCGCAGTCGTCCTCCTCCTCCTCCTTCACACCGCTGACGTCCTTGCTGCACCTCTGCCCTGGGTCGCCTTGGCGGCGGTGGTGCGTCGTCGTCACTGTCCTCGAGGACGATGACGCCGCCCTCGTCACGGCCGCAGCGCCGAGCGGCGATCTCCTCGAGGGCGCGGCGCTACCGCTCCGTCTCCAGCCGGACGTAGTCCTCGCGTGCCCACTTGAGGGCCGCTTCGTCGGTGGCGGCCATATAGTCGTACTCGCTCTCCACGGCGACGAGCCCCGGCTCCGTCTTCGGCTTTACGAGGCAGGAGGAGGAGGATCCACAGCCGCCCTCGTTGATGACGAGAGCACCGCCGTGGGTGCGCCGCCCGAGCGGCGTCTCCATGGGCTCGACCTTGACACTAGCGAGCCGGTGAACCGTAGGAGCGGGAGGGTGAGGAGGAGGGCGACCCACCCGCCATGCGCCTCGGCAGCCAAATGTCGTCGCCGCTCCAGCGGGGGACAGGCACTGGGCCGCCGGGTACTGGAGCAGCGGTTGGTTGCCGCCCTCGAGGTACTCGAGGACGTAGTGCAGCGTCCGCCTGGGACGCCCCACCACAGGCGGCGGCCATTGGCATTGTGGCGCACCCTCATCGGCGCGTTGTTGGTGGAGGCAACCTGCTCCTCGTGGCGACGTTGGAAGTACGCCGCCCAGCTGGCATGGTTGTTGGCGGTGTACTCTAGGCGGCCGCGCACCTCCTCCGACATGGAGGCCCGAACGCACGCGAACTCGCCGTGGAAGCGATCGGCGTCGGGCTGCGGGGGGACGATGAAGCCTCTGGCGCTGAGCCTCCACCGCCCCGGCACGCGCATGTCAAGTGGCGCCAGGTAGTTCGCCTCGTGGAGGAGGTACGCCTCCCGCTCGTGCAGGGTGCGGCGGCCGAAGTCGTTGGCTGCCGCTCCGTCGCCGAGGAAACGCTCTCCCATCAGCGGTTGTGGCTATAGATGGGGAGAGAGAGAAAAGATGGGGCGTCGACGACGAGAGAGGGGCGAGATGGGGGCGTCGAAGGAGAGTGCATCCACCGGCGAGGGAGGGGCGGCTTTTATAGCCGCCTGTGAGGAATCAATGGAAGGCTGACCGGCGACAGCCTTGACATTGATTCTCCGCGGGAAAACAAGGTGATGAGGAAGACGAGACGCGGCCGGTCGCTGACTCGGCGGGTCCATCGGGTTTTCGCGCCAAAAAGTTCCCCCCGACGCCCCCGGTTCGGCCTGGATCCGCCGGCATCAAATTCAGGTCTAACCGCCAAAAAGTGGGCTTCTGGGGACGCGACTGGGCCGATTTTTCAGCGCCGACTATAAAAAAGGGCCTTTGAGGAGGGGAGGGGGGGAGAGCGGGTGTGTGTGTGTGTGTGTGTGTGTGTGTGTGTGTGTGGAGACGCTCTTACATCTGTTTGACGACAGTTATTTACAAACGGATGAAGTAGTTTTTACAGCAGATGTTGGAGAAAGGTCCACTGAAATTGCTGTGGATCTTCTTTGCCGCAAATTACTTCAGCTCGCGCATGGATGGACATCGCAGTTTGTGACATTTGCTTGATGCAATTATGTGATTATTTCATTTTGGATGTGTGCATAACACAGGGGTGGAAGATCAACGAAATTGTTCCTTCGGTAAAGATGCGCTTCATATCGTGTCCAGGTTAATATTTGCTGCAGGTGCTAGCTGCACATCTGTTTTTGTTTTTACACATATTGCCCTGAATTACTACTTGGAGCGTTTCGATTCTTCGCTCGGATAATAGTATTTTTGGGAGGAAAAGATGCATGTAAAAATTGAAAGTTTAAAAATAGAACAGTACTCTAACAATAGAGAATACTGTAACAAGATTGACATATTTTAGCACCAAACTGTTCAGCCCTGATCTACATTTCCGAGAGATAAAAACGGGGAACTGTACAAGATGGAGAGGAAATGACCGAAGGCTTGACACAGACAATCTGTTATATTTCCCTATCATCAACAGACCACCAAAGGAAGATCACTCCGGAACCATGGACAGTTCAATGAGTTCCAAAAGGAAAGATTTGGTCGACTTGCAGTGCAGCTACTGTCAATAAAGCCCCAGAAATTTCCACCAAAAGGTGCCAACAACTCCCCATATCAAAGCATTAATCAGGGCTGTTACAAAGCCCAGCCTGAATATATCTGGAAGCTCCAGGTACCCCGCTGCGGAAGGAAAGCAACAGGTTACTGGCCGTGAGCTTATCGGTATCAACAGACTTACTGTTTTAGCATGATATATAGATAGATATGTACAGAATATACACCATAAAACAATATAACTGCTATTCTCATTCTACATGTCTATTTGCAATATTTTTCTTTTTGCCTTTTCCGTCCTGTATGTCAATCTACAGCCACATGCAAATGCAGGGAAATTCATTTGGAAATACAAGAAACAAAATGAATCTGCATACCTCCGAAATATACCGCAGCTTGCCCACTGCTATAGTGTGTTAGTGCGCCAAACAGATTTGTGTTGAATGCCAAAGCAAGCGCGGACAGCACACCAGGAACACCAGCTGCTAAATGCATAGCCAGAAACGCAGAGTATAGAGCTCCAACATGCCCCGTTTGACTCGCAAATAGATAGTGAATGAGGAAGTAGGAGGCCTCAAGAACAACAAAAGCTGCAGGCCAACTCAATGAGAAAGATTCAAGCAGCTTGGCGACAGAAGTTGACATCCACGACACAATTCCAAGGTCTGTGAGCTGTCCGGCCATCGCAACTAGAACTGCGAACCAGGAGAGTGTATCCCATGCTGACTTCTCACTCAAGCAATCATCCCAGTCTAGCACACCAAGCAGGAGAAGAATAGAGAGCCCAAGCATTGCAGCAACAACACTAGATACACCAATAGCATCCCTGCACAGATATTGTGAAATGGATTATGCAGTGAGACTTCATGACCAATAGTCCAATACAGACAAGTTGCGGAGCATTTTAGGGCACAAGGCATAATATCTTGTAGATGATATTCTGATGCTCTTTCTGATTCATGGTTCTGGTCATCAGACATAAGGTATCCTTAACATACTAAAGGGGACTAAAATAAACGTGCAGAATAAGGTGGCGTTTGAAACGAACATGTGGAACTGGAAGTAGGACTAGGAGTATAGATGGGATATATACTGAGTTGGGTTTGGTACTGAGATATGGGTTTTCACTACAAGCGTACAAAGGCAGACTAGATGAATGTGAGATCATCAGAAGGAGGATCCCATTGGTTTCTATTCATCCTCAAGATTAAATGTTGTTTCAGTGCAAACATCTTGAACAATGAATAAGTAATCTCCAGCTTAAGATTATAAATATATAGAAGAAAATTTTATCAATACCGGTGAACTTCTTTAAATTCATAGGCTGAAATAAAATATGATTAATTCCAATCATACTAGAGTAGGCGCCTATCAAAACAAAATTTCTTTTGAAGCAAGGTTCTAAACAATTTCCTGTTAATTAAACAGAATATTGCATTGATATATCAATGTAGTCAATTTAGAGGAAGTACTAACCCATGAAAATCCCAATCAACGGTGCAAACTGAAAACGACATAGTACACCCTCTGTTCCCAAATGTAAGACGTTTTTGCAATTAAATTTGAACTGCAAAAATGTCTTACATTCAGAAACAGAGGTAGCAAAAAACACCACAAGCCGCATGACATACTTGAGGTCGATATTATGGGGTACTTTATTACTAACACAGAAGCTTACCCGAAAATCCATAATGACACTGCAAGAATCATTGTACCAATCATAACCCACTCATTCTTAGTCACTGGGCCCATGAGCTTCAGCTTTTCTGCAGCTAATGCTGGGGCTTCAGGTGTGTCCTTTATTTCAGGGGGGAAGATTTTATATAGCAAGTATGGTGTTGCTAGCAGGGACACAATAGCTGGCAAACTAGCAGCCTGGAACCATGATACCCATGGATTCGCAACTATGATACCAAGCTCCTCTGCTAGCTTCAAGCATAACAGATTTTGTGCTGCAGCAGTCAGGAAGAGAGCACTTGAGTTACAAGCTGCCTGCCAAGAAACAAAAAGCATAATAGTTATGTTGTAAGAAATGCTGGATGAATTTAATCATTCAATCATGTATGAACTTTATGAGAGTTGAAACTGCACATACCATGGAAGTTCTAGAGCATAGCTGTTGTTTACAACAAATTAAGTCTAGGCCAGTAGATAAACGACTTTAACCTCACAGAAGAAATTTGATTCACTCGCACTGTTACTCATAGGTTGGGTTCTGTTTAATTAAGATAGCATACAAGCAAGAAGCAAAATATACACAGTCGAGTAGCTTTTTTCCTAGGATAGTTAACTTGCAGTACAACTGTTTTAAGAAATCATCAGTATACTTTCCATTTAGGATGGTTGACATTGGTTTTATAATGGAAGGCACCCTTTCTTCCTAACATCCCCATCTAATTTCCTATCTCAATGATCAAATCATGGTCATCATTGTCCATGCACGAAATGTTGTCATCATTATCCAGTAAAACAAATACTTACTCCCTCTGTAAACAAATATAAGACGTTTTAGAGTGGCTGGCCTGGGTCTTACTGTTGATCGGGTTAATTCGTACCTCCCAGTGGCTCACCTTAGTAAACACCAAAGTTCGATATGGACCAAGTTTAGGTTTCATATTTCAACGATGTTACCTGTTGTGTTTAACTGTTTGTCACTTGTTATTTCCAGATAAGTTAATGTTTTCTTCAGTTCAACTTCACCAATTTACTGAATAATGCTGTCAGGAATCAGATGAACAATGCACTACTCTAGTTTCGCCGTAGAATCCTCCAACCGACAGGATACTCCCTTTATAAAGGCTGTTGAGAAATCACGAAACTGAAATGCACAAAATAACACACTGACATGCTAGAGCTCCAAATTTAATTTCAGCAATGAAGGGTGTACACTAAATAACTTCTGACCAAGCAAGCATCGCATACAGGATTACAGGTCCTTGCACTAATTCCTCCTAGGAAAATCATATTAACACCCCACATCTCCCAATCAGTAACAAAGAAATGTTGCACCGCCTTCAACCTGTGGAGAGCACAGCTCCACAAGAGGTTAAAACGATCAAGGTTTATTAGAGGTTACAGTTGCACTGAACCCTTTCTGAAACAAAAATGGCCGGGGGAATGCACCCTTCAAGAGTTCGAGTATAGTGACAATTAGCAACTGAGAGTCTGGCGCATTCATTTATTAGAAATGTACGGCGGCAGGATTGTAAGATCGATCTAATCTATGACCAAGTTACAACCAGCAAGTTCATCAAACCTTAAACCACGATTGAATAATGAAAATCAATTTACACCACTTACCTGGAACTGGGTCATCACAAGATAGGAGCCGAGCTTCCGCGACGACGGGTCGTTAGGCTCGCTGCCCGCGGAGAGCGAGAGCGACTGGATGATAGGCAGGAAGACGCCCCCGGCCCTGGCGGTGGTGCTGGGCATGGCCGGCGCGATGCACGCCTCGCTGACGGTGAGCCCGTAGGAGAGCCCCAGCGTGCTGCCCCCGAGCCACTTGATGAAGTAGGTGGCGATGCGGTCGCCGAGGCCGGTCTTGACGAAGCCTCGCGCGAAGAAGAAGGAGATGACGATGAGCCAGATGACCTCGTTGGTGAAGGCGGAGAAGGCGGTCTCGAAGGGGAGCGTCCGCGTGGCCACGGCGGTTGTGAGGCCGAGGAAGGCCCAGGCGCCCACGGGGAGCGGGCCCAGCACGAGCCCCGCGATGGTGGAGAGGAAGATGGAGAGCAGCTGCCACGCCTGCAGGGTCACCTCGGCGGGCCGCGGCGCGAGGAAGCGCACGGCGAGGCCGGCCGCCAGGGAGACGACGAGCGGGACGAGCTTGGCGCCGTCGGGCGCGGCGCTGGCCGCCGCGTCGGGCTCGGGGCCGGATTCGGGGCTGGGCGTTTGGGAGGCGAGGAGGTGCCCGGCGTGGCGGCGAGGGGCGGGGGAGAGCAGGCGGTGCCGCGAAGAGAGGGGGCGGGATGCGAGCGGGGCGGGGAGGTGGAGCTGGCGTCGGTGGAGATGGCTCGGGGCGGGGAGGAGCAGAGGCGGGCGGTGGGAGACAGCGACCCGGAGGCGCTCCATCGGCGCCGGCGGCGGGAGGACGGGGGAGGAGTTGTCCAGGAGCAAAGGCGGGCGGTGGTTTCGGAATTCAGTCCCAGGAGATCGACTTGTAATGGCTGCCTTTTGAAATAAGCATTTTTAGCCTAGATACTAACGGCGGAATCTGCGAAACTAACGCCTCGCGGGTTTCGCCCACTGACATGTGAGGCCGTGTGCTGGGCATCCGGGATGGACCCACCTGGCAGTGGCCGAAGGAGCAGCGCTGTGTCGCCCACACGTTTTTGTCGGGAGATACTAGGGCTCGGCGTGGGGACCAGTCGCAGTCGCCGGAATCTGTGTTGGTGCTCACCTGTGCGGTGCGGCTGAGCTGAGCAGCCTCGTCACCGGTGGTGGATCCCGCGAGGCCCCCGCTTCGACGGATCCGGCTTGCCTGCTCCCTTCCCATGCTCCCATCCGTACTCCCACTTCATCCTACGGCTGTTATTTTCTCTTTCTTTTCTAATCTAATCATCTCCCCTCCTGATTTTCAGGGGGTGGGGCCGGACCTTATTTTCTTCCAATCAAATCAAGCCACGTACGCGGGAGCACAGATGGGAGCACGGAGAGGGAGCAGGCAAGTCTCGTCCGTTTCGACGGGAAGCGACGGCCAGCACAGGGTCGACACGTGGCGCCAGTAGATACTGGTCGCCAGCAGCGTCTGCCGTCCGACGAGAATTGGACGATCCAGATGACCAGCCAGGTCATTTTCCTGTAGATCGCACACATTTCCCACGCGACATTTTCCATTCCACGAAACCAGCAGCGTCGCTGGACCACCTGTAAACAGTAAACATTGCAAACAATTCCACGAAATACACATTCAAGCCAACAAAGAGTGTGAGGAAGACCAGAGTTTGGACAAAAAGAGCGTGTGAAGACTGGAGAAGCCATATAATATAATCAGTGAGACAAAATGACCTGCGTCACAGCAACAATTTTCGTGAGTATAAAATAATGACGTTGTTACAACTCTCCGTAGACTTGTCCTTGCAGCAAAACCATTTGCAGCAGCTTGCAAACAATCAATGACAGATACTATGGTGGTGTTTGGTTCAGGGACTTTTTAGTCCCAGAGACTAGAAAAAGTCCCTAAAAAGTCCCTAGAAACCAAACGGGAGAGACTTTTTCTACAGGGACTAGAAAAAGACTCTACTGGAGAGTCTTTTTTGATTAGTCCCTGGGACTAGAAAAAGTCCTAGGACTTCTAAACCAAACACCCCCTATAACACCTTGGAGACTATCAAAACCTATGGGGGGCTAGCTTCAGCATACTGTTGGAAAATTCTATGCTGAAGCAATGGATGAGAGCCAGGCCTACAGTCTATGACCCCAAAAAAAAACCTCGTGAAAACGCGTCATGTTAAGTACTATGAGGGATCACTTCCACGCGACAACCCTTCCCTATCGTCAACCGGTATCGTGGTATCCGTAATGAATGCCCCCGAGCGTTGCGCGTCAGGGGCATTTGGTGGGAGGGCAGAAGTCCGAAATGTCGACGCCGGCAGCCTCCATTGCGTCATGCTGGCAGTTGGTCGGGGTGCAGCACTCCGATATGTCGATGCCGGCAACCTCCATTGCATTGTGAACCCACTTTGGCACGTCGCCCTTTGGGAACTGCCATCATCATGATTTTAGTGTTTAGAGGTAACACAAACTACTAAGATAATAACAAGACAAGAGTATGGTTTTAGCTCTCTAGATGATTGGGTGGCGATGGTATAAGGAGGCAGTTTGTTGCTCAGCTATTTTTTATTCAATCATATATGATAGAACAGAGATTGCAGAGCAAAACAAACCTGCACCCTCAAGAATCCTCTCACGAATCTGCAAACATGTCAGCAGAATTTCGTTATTTAACAGCACACAATTTAACTAAATAATCAGGCAGATTTATGTCGAATGAGACAACATACTCTGGAAATCGCCCTTCAAGAATCGACATGTGGAGATCTCTACTTAACTGAAACAGAAATGAGAGTGATCAAACAATAGCCAACTATGCTCAAAATGAACAACTCAGCCAAAAAAAATGACAGGATACCCGCGCCATAAATGATAAATTGTGATATGACAGCAGTTGAGAACCCATAGGATCTTTCGTGACCAGACAATGCAAGTATGCACGGGTATAGTTTTTGCAGACCTGAACAACAAGACAACCATGTTACAGAACTCCAAAGATTGTAACTATATCAATCAGTTTACCACTTTGTTCCTAGTGTTGTTGAAGCCATACCATACATGGACAGGAAGGATCAATGGGCCGTTCGTCAGTTGCCATTGCATTTTGTTTCAACTTCAGAACACCCTAAGATGATGCAGAAAAAAATAAGTTTAATAAATCATTGACGGGAATTAAAGTTAAAAGGGGTAGATAAACTAGATTAGCACCAACTTAGAAATTAAGACTATCTTAACATAAGCTTAAAGCCTAAACCTGCTATAAATGTGCCTGCTTCTACAACAAGCACAGTTAATTTAGACAGTATACCCAACAAGCATAAATGCCAGGGTTCCCATTGCAACACCATCAAATGGCTTATCAGCAAGTCCAGCTTATGGGGTTTCTAGAAGAAACAATATCCCCTCCCATTCACTCACACGGACACACCTCTCATGTGAGTTCGCTACAGTAATGCTGAGTGAGGAAAGCACAGAGGATGTGATCTCAGAATTTCGAATGGACTATGGTTGCATATGTTACTGTTCTTACCCATATCAGGCTAATGTAAGATAAGTTCTTTGAATGCCAAAAGACTGAAATATATCAGTGCTAGAATAAAATGCTTCACCCAGCTTGAATTGCATAGGGCTGTCAGGGACAGAATTTTCCTACCTCAGGCACAAGTGCGCTCCCAAAGCGAGCAGTGCGTGTTGGATAGACACAGTCATACATATCTGCACCCAAAGCACTGCATACTACAATATCAAGTGGATAACCAACACCCTGCATATCAGAAAAACAGCAAGCGTTAACCAAACAAGTTCTGCGTGCTGCGTTGTTGAAAGCTGAAACAAGGGTGAATCGTATCAAGCACAATCTATAATCAGCTTAACATGAGCAATTTGAGAAGTTTATAACTTACCATAACATATCGTGGTTTATCTTCAGGCAATCCAGCGGTGCACTGGGCAACAACACGCCAAAACGAGTCTTTATCTTCACCACCTGCAAGACCACCAATGGCATATCTAGCAACAAGAAATTCAAAGTTTGAGCCACTGAACTCTTGAATTGCAGGGAGTCGTGGAAAATACAAAAAACATATTAAAAAGGATTAACTTTTTAAGTATGTGACAGATGTTGGAGATCGTGGAAAAACGAAAAAGATCTTTTGGCTGCATATAAGAAAATTGTGCATGGAATTTATGGGTGAAAATTTAGTCTGACATACCCGGGAAGGTTCCGCTCAACCAAGCCCCTCACGCAAATATCTCTGGAATTACAAGAGTTGCAAAGTAACTTATCAAACTGCATTGATTGCATGAATGCGTACCTTTCATGCATGTACTACAAGAAGCCATATAAACTAACCTCAGAACCGGATCTAATCCTCCTTGCACAATCCCAAATAAGTTTTGAACATCAGGTTTCTTGTGAGCTACATGTAACATTGGAAGAAAAAAAATACCAGACTTTAATTAACCATGCTTATCGCAGTTTCAACTGGTCTTCAATACATCTTAAAGCCATAGGATAAGTAGAGGCAGTGAGTGACATGATGCTGAGCTTTAACTTGAAGATGGGAAATAGTTGATTACAAAAACCAGATGAGTATACAATTTGGCCAAGAGTCACAAGACTAATAACCATACCAGCTATGCACCTATCAATCCAACGAAGGGTACGATACATAGCTTCCTCTATCCTCGGGCCGGTAATTGTTGTCTTAACAACATCGTCAAGAGCCATGATTATATCAGCTCCAATGTTGTTCTGCATTCATGTCCCAGAAATGTGAAGGATGGGCACACAAGTGTTAAGGTGTAAAATCAGGATTTTTTTTATAGCAGAAGTCTAGTTCACAGTGACCCAACAAAAAAGTTTGTCAAGGAAAGGACATACCTGAATATGGATTGATTCCTCAGGCGTCAAGAGCATGGGTTTCCCATCAACAGGTGACTGTAGATTGGGCACAGAAGAATAATAAAATTAGAGAATGTTCAAAAGGGAAAGCAGTTCTCCGCAGCAGTAAAGTTCCAGGGACCGAGAGAAACAAGTAAAAATGCATCATGAAATGCAGGGGAAATTCATTTCCACACAGAAAGCTAAACAAACTTCCTGCTTTTAGCATCAACATGAAAATTAACATAGTACATAGTAGATGGACTAGAAAAAGGATAGCACTAGACATTGCACACGATGACAAAATGCAGCAACATGACACTTGATTATTCATTATTCAATATCTGCCAACTAACAATACCATCAGTTAATTGTACATCAGTCTCACAGGACCACTTGAATTTCTATTCACCATGTCATATTGAAAATTACAGTTGCACAATTGAAAATAACAAGATTACATGGGAAAATGAAAATACAGTTCAGAAAATAAAAGGTACTATATAGAAAGACATTTAAATAATAACAATTATGATGAAAAAGCAAAATCTTAATACTTGCCAGCCCTAAAACAACCTGAACCTGCCTAATTACTTTGTTACCATATGATAACAAATATGGGCATTGTTTCAACGAACCAAGAATCAAAAACAGTGCCCTACCCTAATATATACCCTAATTTAATCTGACTATAGGATATTCATGTTACAAAAGTAAGAAACCAATTTGAAGGTGTGTTTACAAAGAACGAGTGTATGAGATAGTAGGCAACTATAAAGGGTACCTGAAATGTAACTCCTTCCTCAGTAATGTCAGCCAAATGCAGCAAAGAAACCTAAAACCATGTTGACAAGTTAGTAACATTTCAGAAGCAAACCTAAATAATTGAAAGGGGCGCTAAGATAAATAAGTGATCATGTCAGTGGTAATCTTCCAACAAACACCAGCTCTCCACTTTTGAATGGATATTTGACTGGAACCGGTGCTATGTAATGATCACGGAACCCAGCATGCCATTTAATATCTAGCAAACAACTACATGTTTCAAATTTTGCACGAAAGTGGAACAAGATTTGTTGTGCAGAGCAACTAATTGCTGGTAGAAGCACACAGAAATATTAGCCATCACATATCATTAGGCAACTGCAAGAAATCAACAATTATCATATACGATTTAAAGTAGAGTACAGGAAGATTCAAGTACAGTGGAAATGACACATTTTATTTAGCATTGACTTAGCTGAGTTAGTTCTACATGTTCAAATAGTGAACTACAACACTTAATGTGAAAGGATAAATAAATAATAATGATTTGGAGCAACCATTTGGAAACCACCAGAGTCAGTCAGCAATGCCCTTTTCCAATTCATAAACTTGTGAAGGCCACCCAAGTCATCAATAAGTTGAGAGCCAGGACGAAGTTCAAGATGGTAGGTATTTCCAAGTATAATCTGACAACCTATAGTCTCTAACTGGTCTGTAGTCAAGCCTTTTATTGTACCTGGGCAAAAGAAGAAAAAAAAAAGAGGAATGAAACCAGAATAATTGTGAGATGCAAGAATCACACACATCATTCGACAAAGTTGTGTCACATCCAAAATCTCTTAATCACAGTATGAAACTGAACTAGTTTAATCGGAAACAAGTACAGCCAAGCTGGGTTAGCCGAGAATAGTAACTAATTGTTGAAGTCGATATTTGCTTTAGTGAAGATTGGAGAGTTAAGACATACTGTAGAAACTAAGAATTTCTGATTTCCATGAATAAGACAATGCTAGAACATTATTCATCAGCACATGTATAAATCCGACATTATCCATTCAAGTCACCTCTAATTGCTCGTATGAACTCAGTTATACAGTACAAAAAAACAGTAAGTTCATATGTTACACAAGAAGAGGCTGCATTTCAGACTGAACTAGCATATGGCAGAGAAATGGTACGAGATCCAAAAATATAATACCTTGGGTACCAACAGGCATAAAAAGTGGCGTTTGACAAGTAAAGTGTGGCAGAGTTAACCGAGCTGCGCGAGCACGATTAAATCTTCCTAACACCTGCAAGCAGAAAACAAAATAATTTTCACTCCAGATTCATCTTTATGGTCAATGCTTCATCTTTAAACAAACTTTGATATTTATGTTCCTGATTGCTAGAACTTAGGTTCAATTAGCCACCCTCCATGATTTTGTCCAACAGAGGTCATGAGGTTTGACAGAGGCAGGCTGCAATATGATCTGACAGTGGTGCCACTACCACTGCACCATCTCTCTGTATCATTCTGAGAGCATGTGCCACGTGGAACCACTTCTCAAACTATTTCCCTATTCTTTTTCTTATTATATGGAGGTATGGACCACTATAAGCCTACCGCATCGCCTCTGAAGATTAATAAAGAAAGAAAACATGAAGGTTTTACCTTAAGAAAGGCACCAAATACCGTACCAGGTAAAGACAATATGTAACTCTGAAAAACACGTGCCTAGGGCAGTAGGTGCATTAACTCTGATGTAGTACTGGTCAGTAGGAGTACCACTGTACTACTACTAGTAGCCAATAATGATTCGGTGTTAAAATAAAACAGTATAAGCCTAATTGGGAGTCTGTAGTTGCAGAAAATAATCTGAACCAATATATTTATTAGAACACGACATTGCATCGCATCCAAACGTCATATATTGATTTATCAGCTAGAGTACGGAAGCGGTACAATCTTATCTACTTCGTCACCACAAACTTCGTCAGCTAAACTCCACTTTGCGCAGACCGAACAAAGAAACCGCCGGTGTCGCTTCTCATCTCAATCTCAGGAATCAAAGGGCACGGACAAAACTACAGTATATGAAATCTCGAAGAGAAAGCGAAGCACATGTTATCCATTAAAACTTGGACAGACCTCGAACCGGAGCGCCATGGATGGAGGAGAGGTCGAAAAACGAAGCCGGAACCTGCGCCACCAGCATTCTCAGTTAGCTCAGGAGACGAACTCGAAGGCACGAATAGAAGAGGGGAGGTGCTTCTCTTTTGGCGCGAAACAGAGCGTCGAACGCGAACCGGCGGAGGAATCCGGCAAAACTAACCTGAGCTGAGACGTTAGGGCGGTAGGTCTTGTTGCGGAGGCTGCTGCTCTCGCCGGCGGCGGGGGCGAGGAAGCCCTAGACTGATTCGGCTCCTTCCAAATGGAAAGGGAAGACTCCGTGGCGGCGGCCGGCGGAAGCCTAGAACTCGTTTAAAAAAGAAGGACGGGATTTTGCACGGGGCACCCCTGTCGTTCTCGCTGCCGTGTCGCTACAGAAGGGCTCCGTTCTCCATTACAGCGGTCCTAGGTCTTGGGGCTTCGGCCATGGCCATTATGGCACCAAAGCCCATGATTATGCTTTCGGGCTTCAACCGTCGCAGCCCAAGGTTGACTCAGCCCATGATTCATGGATCATGTCATTTCAAATCGAGAAGTCCATTATTCACACTCACTGGTACTACGCCCAGCCCTAAATAAAAAAATAAACTAACACTACGCCATTGCCACAGGCTACTCCCTCTGTACCGTTTTATTTGTCGTTGGGGTTTCTAGTACAAAGTTTGTCACGTACAATTTTTTTGTTGTTTCCTAAACTACCCTCCCACCTCTCGCTCTCGTCCACTCTCTCGCTCATTCACCCGCTCGCTCTCCCTAGCTTGCGTCGCCAGCGCCTCTGCCTCGTCTGCGTCGCCGACGCCTCTCCCTAGCCTGCGCCGCCTGTGCCTCTGCCTCGTCTGCGTCGCTGGCGCCTCTCCCTCGCCCGAGTCATCGCCGCCTCTCCATTGGCTCCGTCGCCGATATCTCATTTTTATTCTCCGGCGGCTGATCTGGAGCGCGGCGACTCGATCTGCAACGGCCTTCCTCCATTCCAACGCAAGCAGATGTGGTACGTCGCTCCCTCGCTGTTGCTCATCTACCAACGCCTGCAGATCTCCGAGCTTTACCAACGCCTCTCTGAGCTCGTCCCCAATGTGTGGCAGTCGACCATGTAGCAACTGTAGCTAATGATACGTCTTCAACGTATCTATAATTTTTTATTGTTCCATGCTATTATATTATCTATTTTAGATGTTTTATATGCATTAGTATGCTATTTTATATTATTTTTGAGACTAACCTATTAACCTAGAGCCCAGTGCCAGTTTCAGTTTTTCCTTGTTTTTTGAGTTTCACAGAAAAGAAGTACCAAACTGAATAAAATATTCGTGATGATTTTTCTTGGACCAGAAGACACCCCCAAAGACTTGGGGATCAAGTCGGAAGATCCACGAGGCGGCCACAAGGGTGAAGGGCGCGCCCAGGGGGGTAGGGCGTGCTCCCCTGCCTTGTGCCCCCCTCCCCCGTGACTCCCCTGACCTAATTCCTTCGCCTATATATTCACATATATTCCCAAACCACCAGAAGTATCCACGAAAACACTTTTCCGGCACCGCAACCTTCTGTACCCGTGAGATCCCATTTAGGGGCCGTTTCCGGCATCCTGCCAGAGGAGAATTCGATCACAGAGGGCTTATACATCAACTCTATTGTCCTTCTGCTAAAGCATGAGTAATTTACCACAGACCTACGGGTCCATAGCTAGTAGCTAGATGGCTTCTTCTCTCTCTTTGATTCTCAATACCATGTTCTCCTCGATGTTCTTGGAGATTTATCAGATATAATCTTTTTTGCGGTGTGTTTGTCGAGATCCGATGAATTGTAGATTTATGATCAGCTTATCTATGAATATTATTTGAATCTTCTCTGAATTTTTTATGCATGGTTTGGTATCTTTGTAATTCTTTTCGAACTATCGGTTTGGTTTGGCCAACTAGATTGATTTTTCTTGCAATGGGAGAAGTGCTTAACTTTGGGTTCAATCTTGCGGTGTCATTTCCCAGTGACACTAGGGGCAGCAAGGCACATATTGTATTGTTGCTATCGAGGATAAAAAGATGGGTTTACATTATATTGCTTGAGTTTATTCCTCTACATCATGTCATCTTACTTAATGCGTTACTCTGTTCTTCATGAACTTAATACTCTAGATGCAGGCAGGAGTCGGTCGATGTGTGGAGTAATATAGTAGATGCAAAATCATTTCGGTCTACTTGATACGGACATGATGCCTATATTTCATAATCATTGCCTTGTATATCGTCATAACTTTGCGCTTTTCTGTCAATTGCTCGATAGTAATTTGTTCATCCACCATATTATTTGATATCTTGAGAGAAGTCTCTAGTGAAACCTATGGCCCCCGGATCTATTTTCCATCATATAAGTTTCCGATCTACTATTTTGCAATCTTTTACTTTCCAATCTATAAACTAAAAATATCAAAAATATTTACTTTATCGTTTATCTATCTCTATCAGATCTCACTTTTGCAAGTAACCGTGAAGGGGTTGACAACCCCTTTATCGCGTTGGGTGCAAGTTGTTTGATTGTTTGTGCAGGTATTGGTGATTTGTGCGTTGTCTCCTACTGGATTGATACCTTGGTTCTCAAACCGAGGGAAATACTTATCTCTACTTTGCTGCATCACCCTTTCCTCTTCAAGGGAAAAACCAACGCAAGCTCAAGAAGTACAGCTACGTGCATAGGTACTTGATAGAATAGATCTCTCTCTCTCCACAACAGAGATAGAGATCGAGTGGCCATGACAGAGATCGAGTGGCCACAACAGAGATCGACAGAGACAAAGATCACGACATCCCTGATGTGGACATATTATGTAGTTATCCTTGGCCACAACTGTGTCATTTAGAAAGACCATGCTAACAGAAAATTAAATCATGTCCGATATAATTATCCTCTTAAAACAACAAATGTGTTCTTCACTGAACCTGAACGCTCCATGTAAAAAAATTGACAGAACCTGAACCTAAAATGTGCACAGGCACTTCACAAGAGCATCATAATCGGACCTAAAATGCAAAGAAAAAGAAATTTCTTCTTAATCACTCTGAAAACTAGGCTCAATTCTTCACTGAACGCATTCTTCACTGAACCTGAACGCTCTATGTCATTGTGTTTCTTTCAGGACAAAGAATCACTTACCCTCAGTGATAACCCACAAGTATAGGGGATCGCAACAGTTTTCGAAGGTAGAGTATTCAACCCAAATTTATTGATTCGACACAAGGGGAGCCAAAAAATATTCTCGAGTATTAGCAGCCGAGTTGTCAATTCAAAAACACTTGAAAGACTTAATATCTGCAGCAAAAAAAAATTAGTAGCAAAGTAGTATGGAAGTAACGGTAACGGTGGAAACAGTAACAGTAGCAGTTTTGTAGCAATCATAACAGTGGAAACAGAGAAGTAACTTAGCAAAGATCAATATGAAACGAACTCGTAGGCAATGGATCAATGATGGATAATTATGTCAGATGTCATTCATCATGCAACAGTTATAACCTAGGGTGACACAGAACTAGCTCCAATTCATCAATATAATGTAGGCATGTATTCCGAATATAATCATAAGTGCTTATGGAAAAGAACATGCATGACATCTTTTGTCCTACCCTCCCGTGGCAGCGGGGTCCTAATGGAAACTAAGGGATATTAAGGCCTCCTTTTAATAGAGAAATAGACCAAAGCATTAGCACTTAGTGAATACATTAACTCCTCAAGCTACGGTCATCACTGGGAAGTGTCCCGACTATTGTCACTCTAGGGTTGCCGGATCATAACACATAGTAGGTGACTATAACTTGCAAGATAGGATCAAGAACACAAATATATTCATGAAAACACAATAGGTTCAGATCTGAAATCATGGCACTCGGGCCCTAGTGACAAGCATTAGGCATAGCAAAGTCATAGCAACATCAATCTTAGAACATAGTGGATACTAGGGATCAAACCCTAACAAAACTAACTCGATTACATGTCAGATCTCATCCAACCAATCACCATCCAGCAAGCCTACGATGTGATTACTCACGCACGACGGTGAGCATCATGAAATTGGTGATGGAGGATGGTTGATGATGATGATGGCGACGATTTCCCCTCTCCGGAGCCCAAAATAGACCCCGGATTTGCCCTCCCGAGGAAGAACATGAGGTGGCGGCGGCTCCGTATCATAAAACGCGATGAATCCTTCTCTCTGATTTTTTCTCCCTGAACGTGAATATATGGAGTTGGAGTTGAGTCAGTGGAGCTTCGTGGGACCCACAAGCCAGGGGGCACATCCATGGGCGGATAGGGCGCGCCCCCACCCTTGTGGACAATAGGTGGGTCCCTCTCGGTTGATTCTTTCACCAATATTTTTTATTAATTCAAAAAATATTCTCCGTGAAGTTTCAGGTCATTCCGAGAACTTTTGTTTCTGCACAAAAATAACATCATGGCAATTCTGCTGAAAACAACGTCAGTACGGGTTAGTTCCATTCAAATCATGCAAATTAGAGTCCAGAAACAAGGGTAGAAGAGTTTGGAAAAGTAGATACGATGGAGACGTATCAACTCCCCCAAGCTTAACCCATTGCTTGTCCTCAAGCAATTTAGTTGACAAACTGAAAGTGATAAAGAAAAACTTTTACAAACTTGGTTTGATCTTGTTGTTGCGAATATGTAAAGGCAGCATTCAGGTTTTCGGCAAAGATTATGAACTAACCATATTCACAATAACATTTAGGTCTCACATTCACTCATATCAATAGCATAATCAACTAGCGAGCAATAATAATGAATCTCGGATGACAACACTTTTTCAAAACAATCATGATATGATATAACAAGATGGTATCTCGCTAGCCCTTTCCGAGACCGCAAAACATAAATGCAGAGCACCCCTGAAGATCAAGGACTGACTAGACATTGTAATTCATGGCAAAATAGATCCAGTCATACTCAATATTGACTAATAGCAAAGCATACAAATGACAGTGGTGCTCTCTAACTGGTGCTTTTTATAAGAGGATGATGACTCAGCAATAAAACTAAATAGATAGGCCCTTCGCAGAGGGAAGCAGGGATTTGCAGAGGTGCCAGAGGTCGAGTTTTAAAACAGAGATGAATAATATTTTGAGCGGTATGCTTTCATTGTCAACATAACAACCAAGAGATCTCGGTATCTTCCATACTAGATACATTATAGGCGGTTCCAGACGAAATGGTAAAGTTTATACTCCCCCACCACTAACAAGCACATTTCGGCTAGTCCAAAACAAAGGGTACCGTCCAACTAACAACATTCCTAGGGGAGTTTTGTTTGCAATTATATTTTGATTTGATTTCAGCATGGAACTGGGCATCCCATTTACCGGCCATTCTCTCGTGAATGATGAGCAGAGTTCACTCATGTGAGAATAACCCACCTAGCATGGAAGATACTAACAACCCATAGTCTCTATATGAGCGATTCGGGCAAAAACAGATTATTATTTGAAGGTTTAGAGTTTGGCACATGCTAGTTTACTTGGGACGGCAGGTAAATACCGCATATAGGTAGGTATGGTGGACTCATATGGAACAACTTTGGGTTTATGGAAGTGGATGCACAAGCAGTATTCCCGCTTAGTACAGGTGACGGCTAGCAAAAGATTGAGGAGCGACCAACTAGAGAGCGACAACAGTCATGAACATGCATTGAGATGAACCAACATTGAGTGCAAGCATGAGTAGCATATAAATCACCATGAACATAAATATCGTGGAGGCTATGTTGATTTTGTTTCAACTACATGTGTGAACATGTGCCAAGTCAAGCCACTCGAATCATTCAAAGGAGGATACCATCCTATCATACTACATCACAACCATTTTAAAAGCATGTCGGCACGCAACGTAAACCATTATAAACTCCTAGCTAATTAAGCATGGCATGAGTAACTATAATCTCTAATTGTCATTGCAAACATATTACATTCATAATGGGCTGAATCAAGAATAATGAACTAATCATATTTATAAAAACAAGATAGGTCGAGTTCATACCAGCTTTTCCTCATCTCAATCATTTTATCATATATCATCATTATTGTCTTTCACTTGCACGATCGAACGGTGTGGATAATAATAATAGTGCACGTGCATTGGACTAAGCTGGAATCTGCAATCATTTATTCAAAGGAGAAGACAAGGTAATTTGGGCTCTTTGTTAGATCAACAATAATGCATATGAGAGCCACTCAGCATTTTCATCGTGGTATTCTCCTCTCGACCCCCATAGAAATGAAAAGAATTTCAAAGAAAAACACTAAAATTTTTTGGAGTTTTTTTTTCTGAAGAAAAGTAAAACAAGAACGAGAAAAACTATTTACACGGGAAAGCTCCCAACAAGCAAAAGAAGAGTGAGAAATCTTCTTGGGTTTTCTTTCAATACTACAACTAAATAAACATGGAAAGTAACTAAAGGTAAGCTACAACTAATTTTCTTTTTGTTTTTTCTTCAAGTTTTTCAAACACACAAGAACAAAGCGGGAAGAAGAAAATAAAATAGCATGGATAATACAATGAAAAAGTATGAACACCGACAACTGAAATGAGTGTGTGAACATGAATATAATGTTGGTGAGAAATACATACTCCCCAAACTTAGGCCCATGGATCAAAGTGGCCCTCTCCGGTGTACTAAGGAGGATCCTGGGGGTTCCACTGGTTAGCGAGCTCCTGTGGCTCCCACTGATAAATAGACTCCTGATATGGGTCAGGTGATGCTCTGGCTTAGGAACTGGGGATCACGTCCCCTCCCAGTATGCATAAATGTCTGCGGGCATGATGAGGTACCTGCCTGAATGAATATCAAACAAAGAAGGTGCAGGCAAGGTAATAATCTAACAAGTCTTTTCGCTAAATACCAGGTTATAGATGAGTCTCTTGTCATCGTCTTTCTTAATAAAATCATGTGCTACCATACTGTCACAATCTAAGTATATAGTGGGTAGCAGCTTATCCTCTTTTTCATTGTGCCTAATGGGTATCTCAAAGCATCTAGCAAGACAGGAGGCATAAATACCTCCGAAAATAGGCCACTTCAAACTGTTTAAACTCAACCGCCGAGCAAACATAGCGCCCAAACTAAAAGTTTTATCACGAAGTAAAGCATGGCGCAAAATAGCAAGGTCAGGAGCACCAAGGCCTCCACTCTCCCCGCGACCAATTAAACATCTCCCCGCAAATAATGAGTAGTAGCACAAAACAGGGAAATGTAAACTAGACACTCTCACTTCCGACACCTTTCTCCTTTCCCCAATGGTAACTTCATCCATAAAATCTTCCACATCTCTAGGACGTGGCTCATCGACACTGCCTTCATAAGGTAATTTGCAAACCTCACAAAAGTCATAAAGCGTCATCTCCTTATGCTCATCATATAAGTGAAATTCTACCATGGGTGGTGATCTCCTAGCATGAAAGTGAAAATTTTGTATGAAAGTATTAGTGAGTAGGAGGTACTGATCACACTTATCATGGAGAAAGTCGGTGATGCCTGCATTCCCAGCCGAATAATAAAAATCCTCATAAATTTTGGCCGCCTCCAAGAATGCATCACATGGCCTTTCACACGGTCGAATCTCCGTGGTGCGAGGAAGGTTGTACTTGGGCTTTTCCTTCTCTTCATTTTATTTTCCCTTCGAACCCTGGCTCGAGGAGCCACTCAACAATCTCCTCATCATTTTCTTTCTCTGAATTTTTTTTGAAATTTTTAGTGACTCAAAATAAAAGTGAAGCAAACTCAACAAGATTGATAGCAACTACTCCTACAAGTGTCTAGAGGCTAAATCATGCATCAAAAGTACTTTGGACCATATAAATTTGACATGCAAGCTCAAGAACAAGGTCACCACAACAGCAAAAATTTGCAATAAGCAAAGCACTAGAACGAAAACTAATTGGACCATTGGAGGAGTCACATATCGAAGAACAATCCCCAAAGCAGTTTTGCAAATGGAGCTTTGCACAAGGAGATCGAAAATGGCAGCAAGATGAGCAAGAACACGTGTTTGAGCTACAGGATGATTTTTTTCTGGAAGAAGACGAAGTGGATGGATGCTGGAATAAGTGAGGGGGACCCACATGGGACCCACAAGGCAGGGGGCGCGCCCAGGGGGGTAGGGAGCACCCTCCAACCTTGTGGCCCACTGGTGAAGCCCCATGGTGTGTTCTTAGTGCCAGAAATTTTCAATATTCTATAAAAAATCATACTAAATTTTTAGGGCATTTGGAGAACTTTCATTTTCGAGACATTTTTTTATTGCACGGATAATTCAGAAAACAGACAGAAAATACTATTTTTGCTTTATTTATTCTAAATAACAGAAAGTAAAAAGTAGGTACAAAAAGTTGTGCTTTCTAAATTCATCCATCTCATGCTCATCAAAAGGAATCCATTAACAAGGTTGATCAAGTCTTATTAACAAACTTCTTCTGAATGACATGAAACCGGAGAACTTTTGAATAACACTAGGTTACCTCAACAAGGATATGCATGTCCCCAACGATAAGAATATCATATTTCTTTTTGACAGTAGGAAGAGGAAATTCAAAACTCCAATAGTAATAGTTGAATTTTTTCCAATATAATTGATACTATGAACTTGAGGTTGTTTCTTCGGAAAGTGTGTCATATGCTCATTACTATTAACATGAAAAGTGACATTGCCTTTGTTGCAATCAATAACAGCCCCTGCAGTATGCAAAAAGGGTATACCAAGGATGATCGACATACTGTCGTCCTTGGGAATATCAAGAATAACAAAGTCTGTTAAGATAGTAATGTTTGCAACCACAACAGGCACATCCTCACAAATACCGATGGGTATAGCAGTTGATTTATCAGTCATTTGCAAAGAGATTTCAGTAGGTGTCAACTTATTCAATTCAAGTCTACGATATAAAGTGAAAGGCATAACACTAACACCGGCTCCTAGATCACATAAAGCAGTTTTAACATAGTTTCTTTAAATGGAGCATGGTATAGTAGGTACTCCTGGATCTCCTAATTTCTTTGGTATTCCACCCTTAAAAGTATAATTAGCAAGCATGGTGGAAATTTCAGCTTCCGGTATCTTTTTATTAGTAACAATATCCTTCATATACTTAGCATAAGGAGGCATTTTCAGCATATCAGTCAAACGCATACGCAAAAAGATAGGTCTAATTATTTCAGCAAAGCGCTCAAAATCCTCATCATCCTTTTTCTTGGATGGCTTAGGAGGAAAGGGCATGGGTTTCTGAACCCATGGTTCTCTTTCCTTACCATGTTTCCTAGCAATGAAGTCTCTCTTATCATAACGTTGATTCTTTGATTGTGGGTTATCAAGATCAACAGCTGGTTCTATCTCTACATCATTATCATTAATAGGTTGAACATCATCATTAACATTATCACTAGGTTCATATTCATCACTAGATTGTGTCTCAGCATCAGAAATAGAAATATCATTGGGATTCTCATGTGTGTCTACAACAGGTTTACTAGAAGCATGCAAAGTCCTATCAGTTTTATTTTTTATTTTTATTACTGGACTAGGTGCACCAGTATTAATTCTCTGATAATCTTGCTCAACTCTCTTAGGATGGCCCTCAGGATACAAAGGCTCATGAGTCATCTTACTACCTCTACTCATAACTTTAACAACATTATCATTATTCTTACTATTCAACACATTGAGCAAATCATCTTGTGCCTTAAGTACTTGTTCTACTTGAGTTTTAACCATGTAAGCATGCTTACTAATAAGCTTAAGATCATTAATAGTTCTACTCATATAATCACCCAAACAATCAATCATGTGAGCATTACGTTTCAATTGTTTACTAACATAAACATTGAAATTTTCTTGTTTAACAATAAAATTATCAAACTCATCTAAGCATTGACTAGCAGACTTATTATGAGGAATATCACCTTCATCAAATCTATAAAGAGAGTTTACCTCTACTACCTATGTCGGGTTATCAAGACCATGTATTTCTTCAATAGGCGGTAGATTCTTAACATCTTCAGCTTTAATACCTCTTTCTTCCATAGATTTCTTTGCCTCTTGCATATCTTCATGACTAAGAAATAGAATACCTCTTTTCTTCGGAGTTGGCTTAGGAGTTGGTTCAGGAAGTGTCCAGTCATTATCATTACTCAATATATTATTCAATAGCAATTCAGCTTGCTCAACAGTTTGTTCCCCGAAAACACGACCAGCACAACTATTCGGGTGGTCTCTAAAAGCATCGGTTAGTCCATTATACAAGATATCAAGTATTTCATTTTTCTTGAGAGGATGATTGGGCAAAGCATTAAGTAATTGGAGAAGCCTCCCCCAAGCTTGTGGGAGACTCTCTTCTTTAGATTGCACAAAGTTAAATATTTCCTTTAAAGCAGCTTGTTTCTAATGAGCAGGGAAATATTTTTCAGAGAAGTAGTAAATCATATCCTGGGGGCTATGCGCACAACCAGGAGCAAGAGAATTAAACCATAACTTACCATCACCCTTTCACGAGAGAGGAAACAATGTAAGAATATAGTAATAGCGAATTTTTTCCTCATGAGCAAATAGGGTGGCTATATCATTCAATTTAGTAAGATGTGCCACAACAGTTTCAGATTCATAACCATAGAAAGGATCAGATTCAACCAAAGTAATTAACTCAGGATCGACAGAGAATTCATAATCCTTATCAGTAACAAAGATAGGTGAAGTATCAAACTTAGGATCATATTGCATTCTAGCATTCAAAGATTTTTCTTTTAGCTTAGCTAACAGTTTCTTGAGATCATCTCTATCATTACAAGCAAAAAAGTCTCTAGAAGTTTCTTCACCCATAATATAACCCCTAGGTACAACAAGAAGTTCATATCTATGGGGAGAATCATAATATTTAGTTTCAATAATATCATGAGTTTCAATAATTTCATTCTCTCTAACCCTACGAGTTGTTTATCAAGAAATTCACCTAGTGGTACAGTATTATCAAGTAGAGAAGTAGTATCATCATAAGCATCTTGTGTAGCAGAACTGCCATCATCAATAACATGCGACATATCAGAATCAATAGCAGGTGTAGGTGTCGCAAGTTTACTCAAAGTAGAAGGTGAATCAAGTGCAGAGCTAAATGTCAGTTCCTTACCTTCCCTTGTAGTTGAGGGAGAAATCTTGGTTCTAGTATCTTTCAAATTCCTCATAGTGATCAACAGATATAAATCCCAAGTGACTCAGAGAATAGAGCTATGCTCCTCGGCAATGGCGCCAGAAAAAGGTCTTGATAACCCACAAGTATAGGGGATCGCAATAGTTTTCAAGGGTTCAATATTCAACCCAAATTTATTGATTCGACACAAGAGGAGCCAAAGAATATTCTAGAGTATTAGAGCTGAGTTGTCAATTCAACCACACCTGAAAGGCTTAATATCCATAGCAAAATATTTAGTAGCAAAGTAGTATGGAAGTAACGGTAATGGTGGTAAAAGTAACAGTAGCAGTTTTGTAGCAATCGTAACAGTGGCAACGGAGAAGTAACTTAGCAAAGATCAATATGAAACGAACTCGTAGGCAATGGATCAATGATGGATAATTATGTCGAATGTCATTCATCATGCAACAGTATAACCTAGGGTGACACAGAACTAGCTCCAATTCATCAATATAATGTAGGCATGTATTCCGAATATAGTCATACGTGCTTATGGAAAAGAACTTGCATGGCATCTTTTGTCCTACCCTCCCGTGGCAGCGGGGTCCTAATGGAAACTAAGGGATATTAAGGCCTCCTTTTAATAGAGAACCGAACCAAAGCATTAGCACTTAGTTAATACATGAACTCCTCAAACTACGGTCATCACCGGGAAGTGTCCCGACTATTGTCACTCCGGGGTTGCCGGATCATAACACGTAGTATAGGTGACTATAACTTGCAAGATATGATCAAGAACACAAATATATTCATGAAAACATAATAGGTTTGGATATGAAATCATGGCACTCGGGCCCTAGTGACAAGCATTAGGCATAGCAAAGTCATAGCAACATCAATTTTAGAACATAGTGGATACCAGGGACCAAACCCTAACAAAACTAACTCGATTACATCTTAGATCTCATCGAACCCATCACCGTCCAGCAAGCCTACGATGGGACTACTCACGCATGGCGGTGAGTATCATGAAATTGGTGATGGAGGATGGTTGACGATGATGATGTCGACGATTTCCCCTCTCCGGAGCCTAAAACGGACTCCAGATCTGCCCTCCCGAGGAAGAACATGAGGTGGAGGTAGCTCCGTATCGTAAAATGCGATGAATCCTTCTCTCTAATTTTCTCTCCCCGAACATGAATATATGGAGTTGGAGTTGAGGTCGGTGGAGCTTTGTGGGACCCACAAGCCAAGGGGCGTGCCTAGGGGCGTAGGGCACCCCCATCCTTATGGACATCAGGTGGGTCCCCCTCGGTTGATTCTTTCGCCAATATTTTTTATTAATTCCAAAAATATTTTCCGTGAAGTTTCAGGTCATTCTGAAAACTTTTATTTCTGCACAAAAATAACATCATGGCAATTCTGCTGAAAACAACGTCAGTCCGGGTTAATTCCATTCAAATCATGCAAATTAGAGTCCAAAACAAGGGCAACAGAGTTTGAAAAAGTAGATACGATGGAGACGTATCACTTTGCTGGGGACTTTGATGTATGCTCTCCCTCTTGTTCATTTGCTACACCACTCACATCCTACCGCGGCTCCATACTTTCAAGACGAGCGGTCACCAGCGACGACCTCTTGATCGGAGGCGTCTCACCCTCACCTGCAGAGACGGGTAGGGTTCAGAGATAGAGAGATAGGAGAGAGAGAGGGAGAGGGGTAGAGAAGGCTGGTGATGCACTGACCTGCCAAGCTCTAGCCAGTGGCAATGGCAGTGGAAAGCGGTGATCTCTAACCGTAGAGTCGTAGTGGTGACCGGCGGCCAAGCTCTAGCCAGGGAGGGGAAGATGGTGATCCACTAGACCTCGACGGATGGTGTCAGAGGGATGGGAAGGGCGCGACCAAGCTCCAGTCAGGCGGCGAGAGGCGGCAGAAGATCACTATTTGGTGGCGGCGGGCGGCAGGCGGTGGAGGTGCTCCTCGCTAGGTCAGGCTATGAGTGTCGATTTATTCCTTGATCCGGTTTCAGAATACAGGTTGAAATGGTCTGAGACCAGTTGGTTCCTGTCTAGACCGGGCCAACCCAGTCCAACAATTGGTAAAGCCCAGACCAAATTAAACTAATCTAGGGACTTAGGCTATTTCGTCCAATCCAAAAGCAACCCGATACAAAAACTGACTAAAACTCTGGTTTCAGTCCAAACCGTTCCCAGTGTTACACACACCCCCTTCCCCACACACCCTTTTCTGTTAATTACTCCTTTACTGAATGCAAAACTACTCCAGCGGTACATGGTCATTATCAGTAGTAATGCAAAAGTTTCAAAGTTGCACATGGTCATTATTAGCAGTAATGCAAATGTATTAATGTTACTATTGTTTAATCCTATCAATAAACTACTCCATGTCAATATTGCTAGTGTTTACTCCTATGAAATAAACTACTCCATGTAAAATAAACCTTGCTAGGTGAATCTTTTCCATTAATCAAATTTAATTGAAGTTAAAGCACATAACCTTGTGGGATGTTACTGTCAATTACTGACTATTTATAATTGTTTTCTTGAGTACGTAATCATGATCTGGAGTACTGGCATGGAGTAATTTTTTTGCAAGAGTACAATTACAAGCATGAGTACTCAGAATTTCTTGTAGCAGATGGAGCACATAAAAATGGAGTAGCTCACCTACTATTGATCTGCTAATTTGTCCATTTTCTGCTCCAGCAAATGGAGTACTCCTTGCCGATCTTGCTTTTGTTTTGACAGGTGGATAGATGGACAGTGGCTGCTCCTTGTTGATCAATTCAAAATTGCTCTGGCAATCAATTCAAGATTGTTGTGACTGGCGAGAAGAAGTCCTGGTCAATCACCACATTTGATCAATTTTTGTTTGTGGCGAGAAGAAGTGGTACACCTCTGGCAATTAACAATTTTGATCAATTCAATCAGCAGCACGGGCGGCGCTACTGCTGTTGTTAGTCAATGTGGGGAGGAGCATGGGCGGAGGTCAATTGGCCGGATCCGGAGGTCTGGCGCCTGAATCAAGGAGCTGGGAGGCTGAGGCGGGAGGAGGAGGAGCACGGGCGGCGCTGCTGCTGCTAGTTAGTGCGGGGAGGAGCACGGGCAGCGCGACGACCAGGAGTCGCGGGTGGATGGAGGGTATGGCGGACGTCGAGGGAGCTGTGTACGAGCTTGGTCTCTCGATTGGAGCCGAGGAAGGCGGTCGACGAGGGAGTTTCGGCTGGCGCGGATGGACGCAGGACCTGCAGCAGTGGGGTGGAGCCCGGTGGAGGGGAGGAGCGATGGAGGAAGACAACGATCTCCCAGGGACAAGTAATTTTTCAAATTGGTGGTAGTTTGGTATTTTGACTCGTTTTCACCTGGTCGAAATTTCCTCCCAACGACAAATGTATGGGAACGGAGGGATTATAATGCATGCATATAAATGAATCAAAAAATAATTAAGGTTATCTTCAGGTTGAAGCTCATTTCTCCTTCATATATCTAGACGGGCTCGGACATCAATAAGATGCCCAACAGGCTCTCCAAAATTCAACGGTCTAGACATCCTGGGCTCCCCAAATCCATCCTAAATGTGGGAGAAATGTGGTTGTTGAACTATCCGCCATGTTATCTTCACACATGGTCCCAACATAAAAATCCCACCCCATGACGCACCCTACCATTTTTCTACCAGGCCCTTGCTTCCCACTTGGTTTCTTACCGTAGTGGGACATTCATCGCTGGAATCCTCTCCTTTAGAACCAGATGACCCCCCCTCACCTTTGTCATGGAGCCCTCTCTCCTCCATAATGTACTTCTCCACGAACCACCAAGGAGGAGTCCCCCGCCAACCGCCTCGCTCCCCGCCCTGACTCCCCCACCCCTCTCAAGTTCAAGCCAATCTGCCACCGCCATCAAAGGGGGAGGAGGTGTGTGCTGCGTGTGACACCCCTCGAGCCAAGAAGGCATATCCAATGTCTCCTAAGCCATTGTCATGTTATAACATACAAATGAATCATGCATTACCACTAAACAAAAACTTGATGTCCATTGGTGGTCATGCAACTGATACGTCACCATGTCCGTTATTAACTCTTGAAGCAACCAAGCAATGCATTTATCCTTCTATCATAATAAAAAATTGTATAACTTCATGAAAAAATATGGACCGCTCGCTCATGCAAAATTTATTGTAAAGCCATATTTAATGAAATGGAATTTGCCATATTATTAAAGTAGGGAAATTATTCCACTCGGACAACCGGACCTGGAGAACATGTGACACTGGGTCGGGGTTTGGTGAACCAACAGGTCGCTCCTTTAGTTGAAGTATCGGGCCCCTTTTTCGTTGCCTTGACAGACCAACGCCAACCCTCATCCACTCACTCTCAACCCTAACTCTTATCACAAAATCCACTAAATCATGTTCCAAGTGAGCCACTGATCGGCGCCGCCATGGAAGGCCAGCAACAAGTGACAAGGACTGCAACCGCCTTCCCATCTTAGTGGGAGTAGCTCATGGTTCTATACTGGACCCACCCCTCATCTTGGGCTCTACCATGACGGCGCCACGCTCATGCATTGCACGAGAAAAGAAAGCCATGAATAGAAATGTTCATACAAAGGATGGAAAACATCAACGTTGCTCCCCTCTTCCCTCCCTCGTGCGCACATGCCTGATTCGTGGTACAAATTTATGTATTCGTTAGAGAAGAGAGAGAAATTATTCCCCTCACTTCCTATCTCATTTACCTAAAATTTCTTTAGGTCACCAAATTTACCAAGAGCCAAGGGCATAACTTCTGATTATTGTCAACAACACTACATAGGAGAAAAATCAAGAGCCAAGAGCTTAACTTGTGATTATTGCTACATGCACAAAATAGCAGAGACACAAAAGGTTACAATATATGTCAAGGTAGAAACCTAGTATATAGGAAACTGGTTTTTAGGGATGTTCATGTAATCCTTGGGAAGTTGAGGGTGGTAGACAAATATATCTCTTGTGTCAATCCGTGAGGCGGTAAACTTACACATTATATGATTAATGTCACTTGTGTCAATGTTAATTGTGTTTGACAGTTCTTTAAAAGGAGTGAGGTCAACGAATGGTGTCAGAGAATCCTTCTGGAAGCAAAACCACATGCATTAATACACCTCAACATCTATAGTTTCATAATGTAGAATAATTAATAGCACACTGTAATAAAAAAACCTCATATTTTATATGGCATGTACCAGATGTAAACATGATTTTCATATTAATCTCAGGCAATGCCACATTTGTACCAAATTATGTCTGGCGGTATGACATTTTTGTTGGGGGAACGTAGTAATTCAAAAAAATTCCTACGATCATGCAAGATCTATCTAGGAGATGCATAGAAACGAGAGGGGAGAGTGTGTCCACGTACCTTCGTAGACCGAAAGCGGAAACATTTAGTAACGCAATTGATGTAGTCAAACGTCTTCACGATTCAATGCGATTCAATCGATCCTAGGCTCCTAGCATCGAGCGTACGACACCTTCGTGTTCAGCACACGTTCAGCTCGATGACGTCCCTCAAGCTCTTGATACAATTGAGGATGAGGGAGAGTTCCGTCACCACGATAGTGCAGCGACGGTGATGATGAAGTTACCGGCGCAGGGCTTCACCTAAACACTACAACGATATGACTGAGCTGGTAAACTGTGGAGGGGCACCGCACACGGCTAAGACAATTGATCTTGTGTGTTCTAGGGTGCCCCCTGCCCTTGTATATAAAGGAGGGGAGGGGGAGGCCGGCCGGCCCCTGTAGGGCGCGCCAAGGAGAGGAGTCCTACTAGGACTCCAAGTCCTAGTAGGATTCCACTTGGTGGAAGGGGGAAGGAGGAAGGGAGAGGGGAATGGAAGGAAAGGGGGGCGCCACCCCCTTCCCCTAGTCCAATTCGGACTACCAATGAGGGGGGCACGACCAGCCCCTTGTGGCCCTTCTCCCTCCCCCATAAGGCCCATGAAGGCCCATTAGTTCCCTCGGGGGGTTCCGATAACCCTCCAAGCACGCCAATAGTCACTCGGTAATGCATCATCCAGCAACTAACTCATTAGTCACATTGCTTCCAAGGCTTATAGTGATGTGCATTACCAAGAGGGCCCAGAGATACCTCTCCGATACACGGAGTGACAAATCCTAATCTTGATCTATGCCAACCCAACAAACACCTTCGGAAACACCTGTAGAGCATCTTTATAATCACCCAGTTACGTTGTAACGTTTGATAGCACACAAGGTGTTCCTCCGGTATTCGAGAGTTGCATAATCTCATAGTCAGAGAAATATGTATAAGTCATGAAGAAAGCAATAGCAATAAAACTTAACGATCATTATGCTAAGCTAACGGATGGGTCTTGTCCATCACATCATTCTCTAATGATGTGATCCCGTTCATCAAATTACAACACATGTCTATGGTTAGGAAACATAACCATCTTCAATTAACGAGCTAGTCAAGTAGAGGTATACTAGGGACACTCTGTTTTGTCTATGTATTCACACATGTGCTAAGTTTCCGGTTAATACAATTCTAGCATGAATAATAAGCATTTATCATGATATAAGGAAATATAAATAACAACTTTATTATTGCCTCTAGGGCATATTTCCTTCAATTTTATCACCCTCTTCGAGCCAGGGCGACCAAGACTGTATCGGGTTGCCATCACCCTCTTCGAGCTTGAAGATGAGACCATGTCATCTCGTAGGATAAAGGGAAGGTCTGGACCTTATATGGCATGGGACAGGCTGGAAGAACCAAATTTATAGATTTGGTAGGCAGTGTCATGCGTCATAAGTAAACTACGAAATGTCAATTAAGTTGAAAATTGATACTGTGGTGCAATGACATTTTGGTAGGATGTGTCATGCGACATTGATGTGATTGGACGATGTATGGTAAGGCTTATTAATTTAGATTTGGTCTTTAGAGATTGATTAGAGATTAACCGTGATTAGGTTTTAGGGCCCAAGAAGCTTAGGGTTTTGGATCGTTCGACATCTTGGTTTCGGCAGTAGCGACGGCGATGCTGAATAAAGAAGGTCCGCTTTTTCTCCTGCGAGGCGATCGTCTCTATGGTCGGTAAAGGAATTGGAAACCAGTCTGTTCAATCTGGGACGTCATGGCGGCGGTGGTATCCTTGTGGTGGACATGTGTCCTCAGGCTCCGTCGTTGCGACGACGTCTGCACCAACATCGGCGCGGAGCTTGGGAGGTTGTCGAGAAGCGGATGCAGATTGTGATCTGCATCGACGACATCTAAAAGACAGAACATGTGCTAGGCTCATGGTTCGTGGATGTCATGTATGGTTTCCTCGTCCGACGTCTTAGTCATGTGGGGGTGTGATACGTCTCCCATATCTATAATTTTTTATTGTTCCATGCTATTATATTACCCATTTTGGATGTTTATGGGCTTTATTTTACACATTTATATCATTTTTGGGACTAAGCTATTAACCGGAGGCCCAACCTGTATCGCTGTTTTTTTTGCTTATTTCAGTATTTCGAAGAAAAGGAATATCAAACGGAGTCCAAATGGAATGAAACCTTCGGGAGCATGATTTTTGGAACAAATGTGATCTAGAGGACTTGGAGTGCAAGCCAAGAAGCAGCCGAGGCGGTCACGAGGGTGGAGGGCGCGCCCACCCCTGTAGGGCGCGCCCCCCTATCTCGTGGGCCCCTCGGGCGGCCACCGACGTACTTCTTCCTCCTATATATAGCCACGTACCCCGAAAACATCCGGGGAGCCAACGAAAAATAATTTCCACCGACGTAACCTTCTGTATCCGCGAGATCCCATCTTGGAGCCTTCATCGGTGCTCCGCCGGAGGGGGATCGACCATAGAGGGCTTCTACATCAACACCATAGCCCCTCCAATGAGTTGTGAGTAGTTTACCACAGACCTTCGGGTCCATAGTTATTAGCAAGATGGCTTCTTCTCTCTTTTTGGATCTCAATACCATGTTCTCCCCCTCTCTTGTGGAGATCTATTTGATGTAACTCTTTTTGCGGTGTGTTTGTCGAGATCCGATGAATTGTGGGTTTATGATCAAGTTTATGTATGAGAAATATTTGAATCTCCTCTGAATTCTTTTATGTATGATTGAGTTATCTTTGCAAGTCCCTTTGAATTATCAGTTTGGTTTGGCCTACTAGATTGATCTTTCTTGCAATGGGAGAAGTGCTTAGGTTTGGGTTCAATCTTGCGGTGTCCTTTCCCAGTGACAGCAGGGGCAACAAGGCACGTATTGTATTGTTGCCATCGAGGATAAAAAGATGGGGTTTATATCATATTGCATGAGTTTATCCCTCTAGTCATCTTTCTTAATGCGTTACTCTGTTCTTATGAACGTAATACTCTAGATGCATGCTGGATATCGGTCGATGTGTGGAGTAATAGTAGTAGATGCAGGCAGGAGTCGGTCTACTTGTCGCGGACGTGATGCCTATATACATGATCATGCCTAGATAATCTCATAATTATTCGCTTTTCTATCAATTGCTCGACAGTAATTTGTTGACCCACCGTAATACTTATGCTATCTTGAGAGAAGCCACTAGTGAAACCTATGGCCCCCGGGTCTATCTCTTATCATATAAGCTTTCAATCTACTTTTATTTGCATCTTTACTTTTCCAATCTATATTATAAAATACCAAAAATATATTTATCTTATCATACTATCTCTATCAGATCTCACTTTTGCAAGTGGCCGTGAAGGGATTGACAACCCCTTTATTGCGTTGGTTGCGAGTTCTTTATTTGTTTGTGTAGGTGCATGAGACTTTTAAGGAGCCTCCTACTGGATTGATACCTTGGTTCTCAAAAACTGAGGGAAATACTTATGCTACTATTGCTGCATCACCCTTTCCTCTTCAAGGAAAACCAACGCAAGCTCAAGACGTAGCAAGGTGCCAGATCTGGAGTTCGATGGCATGTCCGGGGGTGTTGCCCGGGTCTGATTCGTTCAACGGTAATGGTTTCACCTTTGGCGAGCCACCTTGGAGGTCCGCAAAACTGCATATCAGCGATGGAGCCGCGTCGAGCTCGGGTGAGAAGGTGATCCATCATTTTTTTTCTTTCGGTAGCTGTTGTGGTGGTGCCGGAGGTAGGTGGCGGACATTGGTGTCAAGCTCAGACACGTTCTGCTGTCTTTTCAGTTTTGTCTTGTTGGTCTTTATGTGACTTGTACTTTAATCTTTCTGATATGAATGAGACACATATTACCATGCAAAAAAATTGACCATGATTTATTCTTTCACATAAAGACATTACTATAAACTTGCACACGCATGGAAATTTCTCATTGTTCAGATTTTTTTCCGTTGTGTGGAGGTGTGAAGCAAAAAAACAACAACAGAGGGTAGTGGCATGTGAGGCAAAAAAACAGCCGAAAATAAGTCTGTGAGGAGAAGCTACCAACTCCAGCTTAGAAGTAGAGAAATGCGTCCATAGGGAAGGATACCCGCATGAACTCCATTTTAGTATGATTCTGACCTCAAAATCTGCAAAACTGGGTAAATCTTCCCCTTAAAGTGGTTTCGGTCTGATTTCGATGGTTTTGAGACAATATTGCGTGACGTGGCATCGCTTTGTGGTGTGTAACAGAGTTATGTCGTGGCTTTTTTTAGGGAAATGTTGTGGCTTTGTTGGATTTGGCCAGTTGAACGTATCGAACCCTCTCTCTCTATCCAGTTGACTCGCCTCCTCTGCGGCGGGGGTGGTGTATCTATGGTGGTGTCTGGGGCGGCAACTGCGCCTTCCTCGACACAGACCGATGTAGTCTCTCTCTCCCACGGAGCGGTGCTATGGCGGAGAAGACGAAGGAGAAAACTACAAGGACTCTGGCGACAAAGGCTCCCCCGATGGCGACAACGACCCCAGGGAAAATGACAAGTGGGGGCTCCTCCAAGTCCCCTATCATGAGCAAGACCCGGATCCCACTGCGAGCCTCTCGGCGAGACCGGGAGGGATGCTCCTGTTGGACAAGGAAGCAGCAGGTTTCATCTTCAAGGAATCAGATCAGATCTTGCCCAAAAACGTAAAGTGATCAGCGGTGGGGAAGGCGTTCTCACCACGACCTTTCAACAAGACAATGCTAGAGAGAACAATGCAGAGGGCATGGGGACTTCATCATGGGGCAAGGTTCCGGGATGTGGGCGACAACATCTTTGTAGTCCATTTGGCAGTGAAGGAGATTGGAGGCATGCAATGTCGAGTGGTTTGTTGGAATTTGATTTCAATGTGCTAGTTCTAAAGGAGTACGAGAGTAACATATGACCCTCGGAGATGGTTTTTGACAAGGTGGATGTGTGGGTTAGTGTCGTGGTGGGTGCACGACAGATGCCAAAGGATGGCTAAATAGAGGAGGAGGCTCGAGGGCACCGATGGGCTCCAGAGGCGAGGTCGGCATGAGCGAGCGAGGGACGCAAGACATACCCAGGTTCGGGGCTCTCCGGAAAGATAATACCCCTAGTCCTGCCGAGTGTGGTTTATATGAAACAATATAGGGTTGCTCCTAGAGCTGTTTGGAGGAGGAAGGAAGACAAGCCAAGGCTTAGGCTGCTCCTTCTCCTTGTGTGTGTACTACTGCTGGTTTCACTATTGCAGGTTACTGCTAACGCGACACTACGATCAGAGACCCTTCGACGAAACTATGTGCGATGCAATAATTGCAAATGGTGGTGTAAAAGAACCGTCAAAAAAGATGCAAAACGTTTGCGATGCCAGATGCATCAAACACGGTTTTGATATTAATTGCGTGTGCGATGCAGGGCATACAGTTCAGTTCAATGAACTATTTGCGATGAGGCGGAACAAAAGAAACGGGCAGCCAGATGAAGGTGTGTGCAATATACAACATACGGTTCACTCGGACGGACTGTTTGTGATGAGGAGGAACAAATAGAAATGGGCAGCTAGATAAAGGTGTGTGCGATTGAGGGCATACGCTTCAGAAGGATTAACTGTTTGCGATTAGGCAACAAAACAGAAACGGGTCAGCCAGATCAAAGTGTCTGCGATTGATGGCATACACTTCACACGGATGAACTGTTTGCGATTAGCCACAACAAACATAAACAATTAGATAGATCAACGTGTGTGCGCTAGACGGGCACACACATTCTAATTAAAAGAAGCATGCACGATGGTAATAACAAGCACGCACGGTTGTTGGAACAAGACATGTGACATTGCCTATTGCGGTGCACCCTATGGTGCAAAGGCCACGTACGCAGCCGAGAAGGCGTGCCCACATTACGCCTTCCGGGAGTAGTGTCGCACTTATAACTGTCAATAAATTTTGAGCCTGCGTCCCGTCACATTCCAAATTACTTCCATGCTATATTTAATTGCAAACCTGTTCACACCAATCAAAACCTAAACGGTTTCACACTTAGGAGCGTATTAGTACTCGTTTATAAATTATAAATACTACTACTCTAAGATGACTGCACATTCCTCCTCAACTCCTCATCCACAAAAACAAACAAGTCATTCATCATCATTCCCTTGCGTCTGCCATGGCCAGTGTGAGTTCTGGATCGAGAGATTGCCACCAGGGAGATGCGGGCATGGAAGCGGAAGCACGAGAGATGTCCCGCCTTGCCGCAAAAGCAGCCGGCATGTCCCGCCGTGCGGCCATAGCAGCATAGAGGCCCCGACGTGCCACCTAAGCAACATGGAGGTCCCGCCACACCGTCGATGCAGCAGACTGGTCCGGCCGCGCCGTGGAAGCAGAAGAGATGTCCCACCGTGCCGCGAATGCAGCAGATATATCCTCCCGCGCCGCGGTGGCCTGGGAAAATGTCTCGCGGGCAAGCGAAGACTCTTATATGCGCATGCAAGCGATCGTCCATAGCAAGATGGATCAGATCTCCGGCTGGGCGCGGTTGCAGGACGACATGAAAGCCTCTTTTGAACAGGCTACAAGCATGCAGCGGACCCGACGGTTGGCGCCAAGCCACCCACCAAGAAGAAACGCCTCGTCCTGCTGGCGGCACTGGCAAGACCAACTGTCCCACTTGTGGTTGGGTATGTTCTTTTTTGTTTACTCTGGTGAACCACCGAACAACTTTTATTCTTAGGCTCTCATTTTGTTGTGCTTCAGGTCATAGCGTGTTGGTGCTTTGGCTCATAGTTCTTGCCGGCCAATAGCCAAAGCCGGTACTGCGGCATAGGGCAAAGTGGAGGGCCACGACAACCCGAACACGCCGAGATGTGCTAAGAAGGACAACAGGTGGTGGTCAAGCCAGCCAGCCCCTGAGCCCGCGGGTTGAGCGAGTCAACCCAGCAGTGGTGGTTTACAAGAAAATTTGCATGGATGTGTGGAACACAAAAACTTGGTAGGAAAGGGCAACCCCCGAGCATCATTCGGGGATCCCATAGTTTTTCATATGGTTACAAAAGGTAGTGATACGCACATGCACACAACTGACTGTAAAACGGGCGGAGGAGTTCTGCATTCCATGGTCGGTTTGTCTCTTCACTGGTGGTGTCTCTCTTGCGCTTGTTTGTCTTGCGGGCATCAATGAGGTAGTAGGCGTTGCGGTCACACAGGGCTTTGTGTTGAAGGGGACCTCCCATGGGGAGGCCATCTTGTGCTGGACGGCTTGCTACTGGACAAGGCGGAGGATGAGGTCTCCCTCACGGAATCCAAGGGGCTTGATTTTCTTGTTGTGGTAGTGCCTTAGACCTTGCTGATAGATGGCGGATCAGCTGAGCGCGAAAAGGTGTGCTTCTCCGAGTAGGTCGACACCGCATTCACGGGCTTCCTTGGCTTGGGCTTCGGTGTACATCATGACTCGTGGTGAGTCAAACTCGATGTCGGTTGGGATGATGGATTTTGCTCCATAGACGAGGAAGAATGGGGTGAACCCGGCCGTCCGGTTTGGCATTGTACGGAGACTCCAGAGGACGGACGGCAGCTCGTCCAACCAGCTGCCGAGTGAATGAATGAGGGGTTCGACGAGCCGAGGCTTGATGTCGGACAGGATGAGGCCGTTGGCCCGCTCGACCTGGCCGTTCGACTAGGGATGGGCCACGGAGGCCAGGTCGAGGCAGATGCTGGAGACGGAGCAGCACTATGCGAGCGCGCCCTTGGTGAAGTTGGTGCCGTTGTCCGTGATGATGCTACGTGGGATGCCGTAGCGCACCGCGATGTCCTTCATGAGTCGGATGGCCGTTGGCCCGTCCAACTTATTCATTGGTAGCGCCTCAATCCACTTGGTGAACTTGTCCACTGCTACCAGCAAGTGTGTCATGCCACCTCGAGCAGTCTTGAAAGGTCCTACCATGTCGAGTCCCCAGACCGCGAAGGGGTGACCGGGATGGTCCGTAGTGCTAAAGCTGGCTGGTGGCTGCGCTTGCTAAAGCACTAGCATCCCTCACACTTGAGGACAAGCAACTCGGTGTCTTGGAGGCTCGTGGGCTAGTAAAAACCATGGCGGAAAGCCTTGGCCACCAGGGACCTGGAGGCAGCGTGGTGCCCGCACTCACCCTGGTGTATGTCGAGGAGGATCTCTATGCCCTTGTCCTGCTCGACGCAGCGCTGGAAAACGCGCGTCGCGCTGCGCTTGACGAGCTCATTGTTAATGATGCTATAGGTGGATGCCCGATGCTGTATTTGCCAGGCCTCGGTCTCATCCATGGGGAGGACTCTGTTCTACAGAAACTCTAAGATTGGCAGTGCCCATGATGGAGCCATCACCACAGTGAAGACGGCCACCATGGAGGGCTCTAGGGCAGCAGCCCCCGGGTCAGAGATGACGACGACCGGGTTGAGTACGGGCAGCCCCAGGCCGGGTTTTCGCAGCCCCCTGGATCGTGTGAGAGACGGCATCGGCTGGGTCGGACACGGTAGCCCCCGGGCTGGGATCCACAGCCTCCAAGTCCAAGTTGGAGATGGCAACCCCTGAGCTTGGGCCGGCAGCCCCTGGGTTCGGGTTAGGGAGGGGCGCGGCCGGGTCGTGCGGGACGAAGATGGACTCTGAGTCTAGAGATGGCTTGACGGACGGCTTGTGCGGGTGCTCGAGGGAGACGCCGGAAGGTATGGCCTGCCGGGATGAGCCAATCTGGGCTAGTGCATCAGCGGCTTCATTTTCTGCACACGGTATGTGGAGGAACTCGCAGCCGTTGAAGAATCCGGAGAGCTGCTGGATGAGGAAGTGGTAGCTGGCCATGTTGGCGTCTCGGGTGTCCCACTCGTCGGAACACTGCTGCACCACCAGGTCCGTGTCGTGGTAGCACATGATGCGCTGGATGCCGAGTTCCTTGGCAAGCGAGAGGCATGCACAAGGGCTTCGTACTCGGCAACATTGTTGGAGGCGGCAAAGTGGATCTGGAGCGTGTACGGAAGTCGATCGCCCTTCGGAGAGGACAACACGATGCTGGCTCCCAAGTCGGAGCGCATTTTGGAGACGTTGAAGTGCATGTGCCAGTGCGTCAAATCCAGCGGCGGAGGTACGTACTGGGTCTTCGTCCAGGTGACGACGAAGTCGGCCAGGGCTTGGGACTTGATCATAGTGTGGGGCTCGTAGAGGCTGGTGTGGACGGCTAGCTTGATCGCCCACTTGGCAACCCGGCCAGAGGCATCCCGGCAACCCATGATCTCGCCGATGGGGGTCGTGCTGACCATGGTGGCAGCATGCTCTTGGAAGTACTGCTTCAGCTTCTTGGTGGTAAAGTACACGCCGTAACACATCTTCTGGTTGTGCGGGTAGTTCTGCTTAGAGGCGGAAAGCACCTCGCTCGAGTAGTAGACCGGGCACTGGACAGACTGGATCTCACCCTTCTCTGGTCGCTCGACCACCAGCACCGTGCTGACTGACCACGAGGTGGCGGCAGCAACAACGGCTCCTTGTCGGCTCGTGCGGCCATGACGGGTGCGGTGGAGAGCATGTGTTTGAGATCCCGGAAAGCTTCGTCCGCCCGGTCGTTCCACTCGAACATCATCGTCTTCTTCATCAGCTGATATAGGGGCAAGGCCCTCTTGCCCAGCCGACTAAGGAACCGACTGACCGAGGCCAAGCAGACGGTGAATTTCTAGACATCACGCAGTCGGGTTGGCTTGCACATGCGTGATACGTCTCCAACGTATCTATAATTTTTGATTGTTCCATGCAGTTATATAATCATCCTTGGATGTTTTATATTCATTTTATATCATTTTTGGTACTAACCTATTGACATAGTGCCAAGTGCCTGTTGTTGTTTTTTGCATGTTTTTTACATCGCAGGAAATCCATACCAAATGGAGTCCAAATGCAGCGAAACTTTTTGTGGATTTTTTTGGACCAGAAGACATCCAGTGGACCGAAGAAGCGCCTGGGGGCTGCTCTGAGGGGGTACAACCCACCAGGGCGGTGGGTTGTGCCCACCTCGGGTGCCCCCCGGACAGCCTCTTTACTCTATAAATGCCCCAATATTCCAGAAACCCTAGGGGAGTCGACGAAAATCAATTCCAACCGCCGCAAGTTCTAGAACCACCAGATCCAATCTAGACACCATCATGGAGGGGTTCATCATGTCCATTGGTGCCTCTCCGATTATGCGTGAGTAGTTCTTTGTAGAACTACACGTCCGTAGTTAGTAGCTAGATGGCTTCCTCTCTCTCGTTTGATTCTCAATACAATGGTCTCTTGGAGATCCATATGATGTAACTCTTTTTGCTGTGTGTTTGTTGGGATCGGATGAACTTTGAGTTTATGATCATATCTATCTTTTTATCCATGAAAGTTATTTGAGTCTTCTTTGATCTCTTATATGCATGATTGCTTATAGCCTCGTATTTCTTCTCCGATATTTGGGTTTTGTTTAGCCAAATTGATCTATTGATCTTGCAATGGGAAGTGGTGCTTTGTGATGGGTTCGATCTTACGGTGCTTGATCCCAGTGACAGAAGGGGATCCGACACGTATGTATCGTTGCTATTAAGGATAACAAGATGGGGTCTATTTCCACATAAATAGATCTTGTCTACATCATCTCATCATTCTTATTGCATTACTCCATTTTTTCATGAACTTAATACACTAGATGCATGCTGGATAGCGGTCGATGTGTGGAGTAATAGTAGTAGATGCAGGCAGGAGTCGGTTTACTAATCTTGGACGTGATGCATATATAATGATCATTGCCTGGATATCGTCATGATCATTTGAAGTTCTATCATTTGACCAACTGTAATTTGTTTACCCACTGTTTTCTATTTTTCTCGAGAGAAGCACTACAAAAAAATACACTTCCGTGATGATACGTGTTTGTCACAGTAGGTCGCATTTTTTGTCATGCATGTACATCCATGACAATTTTATGACAGAATCAAGATAGTCATACCTGTGCTGTCATAGAAGTGTTCCATGACATTACCAAAATTATCATCACGGAAGTGTCCACTTCCATGACAATAAATCACGTGTCACAGAAGTGCTTTCATCAAGGGTGACCGACACATGGCATCCACCGTAACGGAACACCGTTAAGCTATCGGGTCCGGTTTTGGATCCGATAACCCGTTAACAGCCCGGACCAATGGGGATTTTCCACGTGTAAAATTCTGATTGGCTTACGGAAACACGTGTCAGCTCTGTGTTGGCATAGGTGTCACTCATCCAATGGGCGAGATGCGCCTATGATATGTTGACACGTGGACCAGCCCAAAAGTGGCCCATAAAGTTTAAATGGGCTGGCCCAACTAAAGGCCCGCAAGATTTTGCAGACCATAATGGGCCGACCCAGCTAAAGGCCCATGAGATTTTGCAGACCATAATGGGCTGGCCCAGCTAAAGGCCCACAAGATTTTGCGGGCCATAATGGGCCGGCCTAGGTAAAGGCCCACAAGATTTTTGCGGGGCATAATGGGCCGCCCCAGGTGAAGGCCCAAAAGATTTGTGTGGACCATAATGGGCCGGCCCAGCTAAAGGCCCATGAGATTTCACCGACATTAATGGGCCGGCCCAGCTGTAGGCCCACATGATTTTGAGGACCCTAGTAGGCCGACCCATTAAATGGCTGCCATGTTTTGGGCCAAATGCCGGCCCATATTTGATCCGGTCCATTAATGGTCTGCCACGTTCCGGGCCTAACAATGGCCCATATGAGATCCAGCCCGTTAAAAGCCTACCACGTTCTGGGCCAAATTACGGCCCAGATCAGGTCTGGCCCTTTAAGAGGCTTTGGGCTAAATTATGGCCCATATCAGATTCGTCCCGTCAACTGGACGCTATGCTTTTGGGCCCACTTGCTAAAGGCCCATTTAGTAGTTCGGCCTGATATTAGTTTCATCCTATTAAGGGCCCATTTAACATTTTGGCCCTATATTAATTTCGGTCGGTTAAAAGCCCGTCATATAGTTGGGCCTAACTACGGCCCGGTTTGCATCCGGCCTGCTCGCAACAGATAATCTGATTGGGACAAACAAGGACCGAGAAAATTTTGGCCTGTTAAAAGCCCGTGATTTGATTGGCACAATCATGGGCCGGGATCCATTTTGGGCTTCTGCCGGCCCGTGAGTTGTTCGGCATGTTTCAGTCCCAACCTACTTCTCAGCCTCCTAAAAGCCCATTGAGTTTTCTTGCGAAAAGAGGGTCGGCGGTTTACTCGGTCTATTAAAGGCCCGACTCTACTAGTGGGCCAGTTTACATTTAGGCCTTCTAACAGACCAAGATGATGGGGCCCATGATGCGGATCACACATCGTGATTGCATGACGGCCCGATTATGTACCATAATTTTACGGTTTGGCCGGTTTACTACATAGACATGATATATATATATATATATATATACAATAAAATAACTGCAGCATCGTGAATAAGAAAAAACCTAGACTATACAATAAAGAAATTACGGCATATTACATCCACTGGGCATAAAAGTTCGCCACTATGATAATAAAGCACAAGCAGACAACAGATTACATACACGGGGCATCAAAGATCGCCACCGGTGCAACTAAACATGCCGACAAAATAATATACAAAACCGACAGCACTTCAATAGAGTTCAAGAAAGGTTAGCCCTGCCGAGGAGCTGCAGCACAAGTAGCTGAGCAAGCTGATGAGACTGCGCTTGTTTAACACTTATATCCTCCTCACTCTAAAAGATAAACAAGCAGACAGATGACAGGTTTTGCACATAAAAGTATCAGTGCTGACAATTCAAGACATTTCTTACTGACGAATAAAGTGGCATAGTTTAAAATTGCATTAACACAATATGGTATTATTCAGGTCAAGACATGGCAGGAAATGACATTGTGAAGGAGTTGGCAGCTTCACGACACCACTCGATTATAGATCAAGAACTCATAAGTATCAATGGTTAGTGTGCTATCAATTTATCCCATTTCATATTGGCAAATAAAGAGACGGTTTAAGTAATAGTAGAATGATATGACATTGTTCATAGTTAAGACATTGCAGAATATGACATTGTGCTGTAGTGGGTAGGTTCACCACACCACTGGATTACGGATCAAGAACAGAAGCATACATGCAGTGCAAAAGAAGATTACTTGCTCTGTATAGTTTAATTTACATGGTATTAAGAAGGAACTTGGTTGTACAACTGAAAACTTAAATTGAGAAGGATAAAATTTTGTTTATGAGCTACATAATAAACTTTAAACATGCAATTTAATGCAAACACCAAAAATAAACATCTGTTGCAGTCATGCCTAACCAAATATACACAACAAAGTTTTAAGGCTTGAGAAGGACAAACTTACATTATTGGTGAAGGCGGGCTCTATAAAGCCCTTGTCCATGCTGATGGGGGGGGGGGCAATTCAAGAAGTTTACCACATAATCTTCTTCATAAGCATTGCCTTTATTCTACATTTTGTTAAGAGTAAATATAGATGCGACAATATAAGAAAAAAATGGAGAATATTTAAGATAAGATGAAGAGTGATGCTACATAACCAAGTAGCTATAAATATAAGTACAACGATACATGCAAAAGGTACAACCAAGAGCAATGCAGAGCTAAACTTTTTCAGTACCATCGGTGTTATCCAACCTTATGGTAAGAGTAAATATAGATCTTATGTGTAGAAAATGGAGGGCAAAGGAAAATAAGCTGCAGAGTGATGGTGGATGAACAACTACCTATCAATATAAGTACACCGATAAAGGACAGCAGGTACTTACAAGAACAATGCAGAGCTAAAAAAATTCATTGGCATTAGATATATTCTACACTAATGTAACCATTCATATAGATCAGATAATTTGGAGCAAACAATTGATAAGCAAGCTATCATGCATACTGCTGTCACATAATGAACCAGGTATGTATGCAAGTACAGTGATACAGGACAACAGGTACTAACAAGAGCAATGCAGCGGGCAGCATATTTGCAATATCATGTCGTTCTTTTCAAACTGGAATTCTTTTTCGAGCAGATTTCCTGCAAAAAAGATCCGTAAGGCACATGCGGAAAAGTAGAAGTTCAAATTGTCATGCGATATCATAGACAGTACCTCATCCTCGGAATGAGACCAGTGCATAACAAGGTTTTTCCATTCAATGTCTTCTAAATTTAGCACAGGAGACTTCACCAGAAATTCGTTTATAGACTTGCCATCAAAGTGTGGTTTCCTCAGGTAACACCAATACTGCTGCAATGCTTCCTTGAAAAGTGCAAGCAAGCTTTGCTCGTCATGACTATCTAGATTGACCCTCGCCTATTTACAACAATGTAATGTAAATCATTGATGTGTTCAATCAACAGAAAAAAGGAAAATAATCACCATGAATAATAGCACTTACATGTAAGTGGGATAGGAAGATGTGAAAATGGTGTTTGTCTTCTCTATAATCTTCCCATGATGGGAATATATGCACGTAGTCCCTAACAACATTGAAAGCATTGTCTTTTAAACTAGGAATAATTGGAATGGGGTTCTAATCTGCAGGAATTGGCCGTCTCTGCAGTTGGGATAGGTCTTTGGCCGGTGGACTTGCTGTACTTTTTGCTGGAGTGGGATTTTTCTGTGGTACGGTTGGTGCTATGGCAACTGAAATCGGAATACCTTTTGCTGGAGTGCAGGTCCTGTGTGGTGCAACTAGTGGTGTGGCTAGTGAAGTATGGGTATAGTCTGCTGGAGTCGGTCCTACGTTTTGTGTCACTGGTTGTACAACCAATATAAGTGGGGTGCTATCTGATTTCTCCGGCACAACCACGTTTTTCAAGGACTTTGCTGGTGATCCTTCAGGTTCAACAATCACCCTCTTCCTTTTTGATGTCTGATGCACAAGAACAACATTTTAGTGGAAAAACATGGTATGATGACAGATGAAATATGTATTGATAATGGATGGGCATGGCATCTCGACATATATGATGAGTAAACTAAGCAGATGACGGTGCAACAAAGTAGAGGAAATGGAAGACAACATATGCAAGATATGCGCAATCAATAAAACCTTGCAAAATTAGAACATGCACCTTGATGGGTGAACAGGACATGCCATCTGCCTTTGACTCCTCGAGGTTAGAATAGTCATTAGGATCATATTCTGAACAAGAATCAATAGGTGGTGAGCGTATGAGTTTCATTGCATCTAGAATGGCACTCAATGCCTTGGTGCCAATTTTGTAAGTCATTGCGGTGTTTAGCTTCAAGAGTGGACTGCTGCTAGTGCGACACAAAGCAGCTACACAGATCATAGTGTAGATATAACGGGAAAACTGTAAGCATCAGAGTAAAATCAGCAAAGTGGAACTTGCTGGAATATATGTGCTAGTATTGCCGGTACGGCTAGAAAGGCTTCGGATACCAGGTCTCTTCAACTGAAGGTGCGGTACTGTTAATATCAGTGTAACTCTCAAAGGCGACACAGCTCCCCACATTTCCTTGTTATTCTTATAGGATTCAAGTGGGTAGGCCACTACAAATCCTATTCCCATGTTTACAAAATCCTACGAATCAAAGAGGCCCGACGAGTTCAAACTGTCCATACCAACTGACTGTATAGACCTCTACACTGCAAATGTCCCTGCTCATATTCACTACAAGGAACATACTGTACTACTATCATACTCCCTCGGTTCCAAAATATAAGTCTTGGTAGAGATTTCCACTATGGATCGCATACAGATGTATCTAGATACATTTTAGAGTGTAGATTCACTCATTTTGCTCCATATGTAGTCCATGGTGGAATCTATACAAAGACTTGTATTTAGGAACGGAGAGAGTACTTATTAAAGAAGAACGGAAGAGGAACATGCTAAAGAAGAGCAAGCAGATTTTGTATAATAAAATGTTCGTTGTGCAGTGCCCACACATGATGAACCAGAGCGCATTAAGAGAGCAACTCCCTGCTGTCTCTCTATATGTGGTGCACGTGCTTTTTCAAAGTAAAGTAGGAACATTAGTTGACCAATTAAATGTTATCTGTTTTAGTAATATCAGCATCATATCAGATTCATACTTGAGCAACAAGTTTGGAATTATGAGTGGCACGTTGTTTAGCTTGATGGATTCAGAAGCAGTGCTAAGCAGGTACGATGATGGTACTGAATATAAAGGCATGTCTGCATACAAGTCGCGTGACTTTTGTCATTTGGGTCAGTCAAAAATTTTAGGCGGTTGGATGAAGATCCTACGTTTCCTAACCCTTCTTCTTCCTCGTCTCTGATTCTTCCCATACAGAACACCGCACGGGCCGCTGGACGAACCATCGGCCCCCACCGACTGTGTTCCTCCACCACCCCCATCCCCACCCCCGCCCCCACCTGTGTCGAGTTTTCTTCGTTCGGCGACGCCCCACCACCGCCACCCCCCAACCAAAGTCCCCACCCGAGCCTCTTCGTTCGCATCGGCGAACTCCGGCGAGCTCTGAAAAATCGACTGACCCAATTTTGAAATTTAGTCTATTGTGATTTAACTAGTGTGGAATATAAAAGGGCAAAACCATAAGCATTGGGAGTATAGTGTTGAGCATGCCATGGCGGATCTGAAGGTGCAAACCGGACAAAGGCAACTTCGCAGCCAATGTTTGCTCTCAACTAGCAAGTAAGTGATGGACAAGAAATTGGAGTAAAGCAGTGGCGATCTATTTTCTTGCTGCGATAAATAAGTTGAGTAGATACGAAAGAGTACCGCCTCTGGTGCGGCGCCGTGTATGCATTTGCTGAGAATTTGACGGTGCTGCGGTAGCGATGGCTGTCGGTAGCATGGAAGCAGATCTAGGAGGGTAGACGGTGGCGGTGGGGCGCGGTGAATGAGACGGTCGTAGGAGCGGCGCCGACAAGGTGGACGATGGCGGGGATGAAGCGAGAGGACGGGATGCAAGGATCCCGGTCCAAAGCCGTGGATGAGAGAGGTCGATCTCTTGTAATGGATGGCGACATCGGGGTATCAGCTCCGACATGGTGTAGGAGGACGGCGGTGGATGGGGTGGCAGACGGAGGAGGCTGGGGTGGAGAGGGTGTTTTGGCGCCCATGGAGTACGAATGGGGAAATGGAGGTGGAGAGGAAGGGGGGAACCATGTCTTCACGGCGCGCTTGTCTCAAATGCGAGGAAATTTACAAACTTAGCCCCCGTTTCAAATTTCCTACATCACAGCAATATTAGTCGGTTGGGGATAGGACGGTAATCTCGCATACACCGAATATTTGCCAACGAGAGTTTGTTTTTGGCGCCCACCGTGTATGAATTGGGGAGGGAGTTGATTTCAGCCAAGGACACACTATGTTTTGGCGCCCACCGTGTATGAATCCGAGTGAGAGGCGTTTATGTCACGTTTGAGTGAAATTACAAACCTACCCCTATTGAAACCTATAGAAATCGAGCAGATAGGCTTTGCGTGGCAGGGATACTGCGACTTTCCCCGCTTCGTCCAAATTTTGCAGAGTGCATGTTTACCGTGCCAACTCAATTCGGATCCCGTTTGTATTCTATTTTTTTTCGGGCGGGATCCATTTTCGATTGGAATAAAATTCTATATACATCATTTTATATATATATACTTTCAAAAGCACAACAAATAATTATGCTCCTTTATATGTATAATATGATTTACAAATACAATGATCTCAAAATCATAAGGTTGAATTCAAAAAATTAAACCAAATTATGCTCTACTAGAATGTATGGATCAGTAATATCTACATATTAAATAACATAGATGCACGTGAATTCATATGAGTATGCATATTTGATAGATCAATTTTGGTTCGAGTATGGATACATGTATCATCATCTCGAATTCAAATATTTGAATCCCTTTTATGTTCACTCCTTTCATGCCCATCTCTCTTGCATGCATGCTCCTTCATGTAGCTATCACTCTCTTTTCTCCAGCTCACCCGCACGCTCACTTGATGTTTCTCCTATCCTCACAAACATGGTCTCTCGACGTCTCCCTTAAGAAGTGTCACACTCTCCCTATCATTATACATTACATGATTTTCATTATCTCTCACGTCTCTACCGTTCTCTCGTATCACTAGGTACCTAAGCTTTCTTTTTCACCGCCACACACACAGTCTCCACTCGTCTTTCACTTTGTCTTTCTCTCTATGGGATTATCTCACACACCCTATATGTCTCTAGATATGAATCATACCACTAAAATTACTCTCTCTCTCTCTCTCTCTCCTGTAGACACAACATTTGTTGCGGTCTCTTTTTCGTCTCCATCCCAGACTAACATTATTCATTTGTTTACTGATCAAACAAACTGCCCCTCTCTCTCTCTATCACACACACACACAAGTTCTGCTTCCACTCCCCTTCCCGACTACCGTCTCTCTCTCACACACACAAAACTCTCGCTTTCGCACCCTCGACTTGTATTTCTCTCACAAACATTTATCGACTAGCCTCTAGATAGGTTTATACACCAGCACACTCGTGCTTCCACTATCGCATACATGTCTCTCTCCCGCTCCTTGTATCTATGTAGGCTTTTCTTCCCTTCTTGAGACACGCCCTCTCGATTGTGCACACACACACTATCGCCTCATTTTAAGCTGATACCTCTCGCACACACACTCTTTGTGTCTTTGTCACACATGCACTCCGTCAGCCTCCTCTCTCCCTCTCTCTCTCACACACATGGGCTTTTTGCAACAACTAGCAAGATGCCCATGCGTTACACGAAACATGAAGATGCATTTGTATGAGTAGTTTATCTTATGGGAGAAAATGATGAACAAGGGAAGGCCTTATTTGCAAGTGTGGAGAGGGGTGTGGGTATCTTTTTGCAAATTTGCCATAGTTTCCTTCCTATCCGTCAGATATAGATCAGACGGCCTATATTGCAGGATGGCAGGCACACGATCATCATCGACTATGCTTTTTATAAGAGTAGGGATACAAAACAGAGTTGGTGATGATGGTGGGCCTGCCATCTTGCAATATAGGCCGTCCGATTTATATCTGACGAATAGAAATGAAACGATGGCAATTTACCCGCACTCCTCTCCACATTTGCAGATAAGGCCTTCCCTCGTTCATCCTTTTCCACCACAAGATCTTGATGTTCCGTGCAACGCACAGGCATCTTGCTAGTAAGAGTAGAAATTAGACATATACCACTTCTCGAATCTTGAAACCAACAACATTCCTCCCTTATCTCATCAAAACCGCCAAAGGAATATATTCTAAGTGAAACATTACATTTTTTAGTGATATACATATTTCAAAACTAGATTTTTTTCTACCAAATCGGTGAATATGTATTAATCTACTCTGATCGTGTGGCAACGCATTGGCACATTGCTAGTAGTTATTATAATTTTTTGGACACCAGACAAACGGTGGAGTACATATACTAAGAGAAGAGGTGCACGCACGCAGTGGGTCTCTCGCTGTCTCGCACACATGAGTGTTACGTAAAGGCAACATTAACAAATAAACCCTAAAACCCTAGGTGCACGATTGCTGCATTCGCGGGTACCGGGTACGTGGTGGAGTGCACCTTTGTAGGAATAGTCAGCTCGCATGACAATTTGATCCATAGGAGTTGATGGTCGGGACCACAGGTGAACGACTTGGAGGCGGTTGCTCGCCAGTTGCCACAGATCGAGTAGCCACATTTAAATTATCATTTTTAGCGGGGTTAAGAGTTTCGATTTTCAATGGCGCGTTATAAGTACTAAGTAGTTTTTAGAATGATTGGTATGGAGCGAAAATGGAATTCATAGTACTACGTACCTCCTTGGTGTATGGTTGTATGGGTTTATGTTGCGAGATGTTGAACCTGGTAGTTCTAGGGCAAATACTATGTTTAGATTTAGATGTTGGTTTTCAGTAATGAAAATTGGAAGGGGGAAACCCTTCTTTGATTAAAAAAACTACTACCTCCGTTCTGGTTTACTAGTCCCCATCATTTTTTGGGTCAAAGTTTGTCCACGAATTTTACTTGTAAAATGTGAATGGAAAACGAGATTTTGTTATATGCAAACAAAAAAGGACTGGAGGGAGTGATTGCGCTAACACGGACGCGACCTCTCATAGCGCAGGCATTGAACCGGCGCCGGCCAAGAGGGCCCCACTCGCTGCAGGCCCGACTGAACACGCCTCCTCGCCGCATGCAACCGGCTTCAGACTGCCCCACCTGCCTTCATTGAATCCGCGCGTGTGCCAACAACACGTCCTTCCGCGAGCCGGCCGGCGTTTTAGAACACAAAAAGTGACCAAAATATAATTAATTATGCATGGTCTTGACTTGTTGTGCTCGCACTGGTAGCAGGAACTAGAGGTTTTTCTTTATTCATAACTCTCCTCAATTTTTTTTGGCTTTGAAGTGAATCATGGTTGTGGACATTATGTATGAATGTGGAGATATCTGTGAACATGAGTTTGATGTGGAAGTTGAACTTGGAATGTCGGGCTTGCGCGTGAACTATACCATGTCCAATGCTTCGTCTGTTATTGTTTGGAAAGTAATTGCTGTTATTACATGACCCTAAAAAATATATTTTTGCCACATCAGTAGATGCACGGACATCACAACAGGCATGCTGACTGGATAAACATTTCAACCTAGCTACTATGAAGGAAATTTTGTATTGACAACAATTTTAGATAGCAGGAGACGCCTAGCCTGCTCTACCTCTGCTAGCTTATTTCTGGCTTCTTCCATCTCTTCTTTGGCATGGGTGAATAGAGCATCTGATTGCTCTTTTCACTTCTTCAGGAACTCAACTGCATTCTCAAGGCTGATGCACGCTTTCTTTCAGCCTTTACTAGAGCCATGAGGACACGAACAGCTGATGACTCCACTTGGCTTGTGTGTAATCCAACATCATCTGGGAATTTGCACCTTGTGTCTAATCCAGCATCATTAGGGAACTGGCACCTTGTGTGTAATCTAGCCTCATTCTGGAAACATGATCTCGAGGTTTACCATACTTCCCTCCTCGCAGGAACTGCATCCTGACATGAAGTTACTTCTTTTTTAGATAATTACTCAGAGCAACCCAGATCCATTTAGTGGGAGCCAGATAAACAGAACTGGGAGAAGTGAATTCAAAAGGAAAAAAATATAAAAACAGACTAGAAGGTGAGAGCACCCACTTCCTACATCAAGCTAAAAACGAAAGCATTAGGACGATTAAGACTCTTCTTATGACACATGAAGAACATGAGGCTTAAGAGAAACACAAACTACAACATATACACATCGAAGAACACAAGGCTAAACAAAAGTAATTGAAAGAGTGTTACTTATCAAAGCTCGTTTTACAGGTTCGGTGCGGCTCCTCTTTAACTTGCCACACTCCTTGAAGATGTCCCCAATATCCCGTGTTTGGTCTTGATTGCTCCTCTGCATGTTCACACTCGTGGTTTTAAAATCTCAACATGGCAAGAAAAATATACTACTAGTAATACTCGCGCATCTTGTGGGCAACATTAAAGCACTCATCTGCCATGTTAGAGCATCTCCAACAGAATCGCAACGCACGGCTCTTTAAAAAAGCATTTATAGTGCTAAGATCGAGAAGTAGAGATAGAGAGTAGAGGATAGTTCTCAACATAGATAGATAAAAAAATAGATTATTCAACTACTCCTCGTCGTCCGACTCCTCCTCGGTGATGTCCTCCTCTGACGTCTGACTGTAGGCATGAAGATACGGATTGTTGGATCCATAGGGCGACGCTGCTCCTAGCCTCATGTCTAATTGAGCATCCGCTTTTCGCCTACGCTTGTCCTCGTGATAGGCGGCTCACTCCGCCCTCCTCTTATCCGTGTCCGCCCTCCTTTGCTCATAGAACTCGCACTCGTTGATGATGTCCTGCGGGAAGCATTGGCGCCACAGTGCCATGGCTTCCTCGTCCATCTCGGCGATGCCGAGACGGTGCTCCTGCCTCCGGTTGTCGCGACGATCCTCGTTGGTGATAAGCCACGGCAGAGGCGCGAGCTCCTGTGCTCGCTCCCGTGTCGGCATGTTGGGGAAGTTCAATGTTCTATGAGGCCACCAGAGGTGCCATGCCGCCGCGTCGTACACGCGGGCGACCTTGTTGGTGGTGTCGAAATTGCCGAGGCCGAGGCGCATCCCACGGAACCGGATCTCGGCGGAGAAGCCGCCGGAGGGGCACGCACGGATGCCACGGTATCCCCAAGTTTCCCAGCAACGCGGCGGTGGCGAGGCGAGAAAGAGCGGGGAGAGAGCGGTGGCGAGGCACAGAGCGGGGAGAGAGCGGTGGCAAGGCACAGAGCGGTGGGAGGGCATTGGATTTTATAAAGCGCGCCGGACACCGCGCGCCAAAACTAGCGCACGCTCGACCGCTTTTTCCCCCGCGCGCGCAATCCTTTCCCGACGTCTCTACTATCTCTACTCTCTTCTCTACTGTTATATTTATTTTATATTTAATATTTATCTCTACTTCTCTACTCTCTATTTTTTCTCTACTTTTTCCCTACTGTTATAAAAAACAGAGTTGGTGATGATGGTGTTCCTGCCATCCTGCAATATAGGCCATCCGATTTATATCCAACGGATAGGAAGGAAACTGTGGCAATTTTGCAAAAAGATACCCACACCCCTCTCCGCATTTGCAAATAAGGCATTCCCTCATTCATCCTTTTCTCCCACAAGATAAACTACTCATACAAATGTATCTTGATGCGTGCAACACATGGGCATCTTGCTAGTTCTAAAAAACTATCCATCATTTGCCACACTACTGGTTGCAGACGAAATACCTACCCAAGCATAGTGCGATACATGAGCGACGCACAATTACAAGCTGATATTCTGTTGGACAATGGAGGCTATAACCAATTACTTTTACGGGAACAATAGCACCCAGGAAATTTGAAGGGTAGGTATGAACAAAATTGGAACTGCACATGTACTGCTAAGTGATTCAATACACACATTACCAATCGAGGAGGAGAACGATGGTCGCGGCGGCCTCTGTGGGTCATTGAGGGAGTCCTGGATTAGGGGGTGTCCGGATAGCCGAACTATCACCGTTGGCCGGACTCCTGGACTGTGAAGATACAAGATTGAAGACTTCGTCCCGTGTTCGGATGGGACTTTCCTTGGCGTGGAAGGCAAGCTTGCTGATACGGATATGTAGATCTCCTACCATTGTAACCGACTCTGTGTAACCCTAACCCTCTCCAGTGTCTATATAAACTGGAGGGTTTTAGTCCGTAGGACGAACAACAATCATACCATAGGCTAGCTTCTAGGGTTTAGCCTCTTTGATCTCGTGGTAGATCTACTCTTGTACTACCCATATCATCAATATTAATCAAGCAAGAGTAGGGTTTTACCTCCATCGAGGGGGCCCGAACCTGGGTAAAAACATCGTATCCCTTGTCTCCTGTTACCATCCGCCTAGAACGCACAGTTCGGGACCCCCTACCCGAGATCCGCCGGTTTTGACACCGACATTGGTGCTTTCATTGAGAGTTCCTCTGTGTCATCACCTTTAGGCCCGATGGCTCCTTCGATCATCAACAACGACGCGGTCCAGGGTGAGACTTTTCTCCCCGGATAGATCTTCATATTCGGCGGCTTTGCACTGCGGGCCAATTCACTTGGCTATCTGGAGCAGATCGAAAGCTACGCCCCTGGCCATCAGGTCAGATTTGGGAGTTTGAACTACATGGCTGACATCCGCGGAGACTTGATCTTCGACGGATTCGAGCCACAGCCAAGCGCGCCGCATTGCCTCGATGGGTATGATCTAGCTCTGCCGCTGAATAGTGCCTTGGAGGCCGCACCAGCGTCCGCTCCGACCCTTAGCTCGGAGCCGACTTCGCCGATCGAGGACGAGTGGCTGGACACCGCCTCGAGGGCTACGATCTCTATGGTGATTGAGCCGAACACCATCCCTGTCCTTTGCAAAGCCCGTGACTCCGAGGTGCCGGACTCCTCTCCGGACTCCGAACCTCTCGCGCCCCTGCCAATCAAATCCGATTGGGCACCGGTTATGGAGTTCACTGCCGCGGACATCTTTCAGCACTCGCCCCTTAGCGACATCCTGAATTCACTAAAGTCTCTCTCTTTATCAGGAGAGCCCTGGCCGGACTATGGTCAGGAAGGTTGGGATGCGGACGACGAAGAAATTCAACACCCACCCACCACCCACTTCATAGCCACTGTTGAAAGTTTAAACGACGTGCTCAATTTCGACTCCGAAGACATCGACGGTATGGACGACGATGTAGGAGATAACTACGAACCAGCACCTATAGGGTACTGGACAGCCACCCCATCTCACGTTGTATACATGGTGGATACACCTAAAGGAAGTGATGACGAGGAACAACGGGATGCTACGAAGGATAAATCCCTCGAAAAGCAGTCAAGACGGCGACGAAAGCGCCGCACAAAGTCCCGCCTCGACAAAGACGGCGGCCATACAGACCCAGCCATAGAGCAGGTCGAGCCGGTGAACGACGAACAGTCCATTGAACAACCGTTCGAACAGGACAACTTGGATAACAATCCGTCCCCAGCGAAGATAACAGTCCGGATGATCTCACACCGGACAAGTTGTTGGAGCAGAAGAACCTCCACAAAAGGCTCGTCGCCACTACGCGTAGCCCGAAAAAGCAGAAGCGGAAGCTCAAAACAGCGGAAGATGCACTCAGAATCAGATGGAGCAAAGTACTCAACACCGCAGACAAATACGGCGACAGTCGCCAAACAAAGAGCTACCCGAAGCGCAAACTACTGCCCGAATTCGACGAGGAGGCCTTAGAGCCCTCGCAATCAAAGAACAAAGAGGCTGCCCGGTCGGAGGGACGACCACATGACAAGCATAGAGCGGCAAACGGCGCCGCACACAAGCCGGCACGCGATCCGCATAAGGATTCACATCAAAAGGATGGCCTAGTTAGGTCTATCTATGGGCCAAGAAAGCAGGCTCTTCTAAGCAATGCAACACACCAAATATCCGGACATCACGGCACACCCAAATATAGGGGAGCCGCACACCCCCTATGTTTCACCGATGAGGTGCTGGATCACGAATTCCCAGCGGGATTTAAACCCGTAAACATAGAGGCATATGACGGAACAACAAACCCGGGAGTCTGGATTGAGGATTACATCCTCCACATACACATGGCTAGAGGAGATGATCTCCACGCCATAAAATACTTACCCCTCAAGCTCAAAGGGCCAGCACGGCACTGGCTTAAAAGCCTCCCTGAAAATACCATTGGAAGTTGGGAAGAGCTCGAGGATGCTTTTCGGGCAAATTTTCAAGGGACTTATGTCCGCCCTCCGGATGCAGACGATTTAAGTAACATAACTCAACAACCCGGAGAATCAGCCCGCAAATTCTCGAATAGGTTCCTCACCAAAAAGAACCAAATAGTCGACTGTCCGGACGCCGAAGCCTTAGCAGCTTTCAAACACAATGTCCGAGACGAATGGCTCGCCAGGCACCTTGGCCAGGAAAAGCCAAGAACAATGGCCACACTTACAAGCCTCATGACCCGCTTTTGCACGGGAGAGGATAGTTGGCTAGCAAGATGTAGTACCAGCGACCCAAGTACATCCGAAGTCAGAAATGGAAACGAGAAACCACGACGCAGCAAGGACCAGTGCCGGACAAGGGGAAACAGCCCAAAGAGCACGACAGTCAACGCCGGATTCAAAAGCTCTCGGCAGAATCATAAAAAACTGCCCCTCACGGATAACAGCCACGAGCTATCCAACTTAAACAAAATCTTGGACAAAATATGCCAAATCCACAATACCCCCGGGAAGCCTGCAAACCATACCCACAGAGATTGTTGGGTCTTCAAGCAGTCCGGCAAACTCAATGCCGAACACAAGGGGCTCGACACACCAAGCGAGGACGATGACGAACCCCACAAGGAGAGCACCGGAAAACAAAAGAATTTCCCACAAGAAGTCAAAACAGTAAACTCACTTCAAGTGACAAAAGGGAAAATCAGAGCGGCGCCCAAAGAAATATGCGCCGCACGGCCTATCCCAGCGGAGTCCCAACATTGGTTGTCAAAACCAATCACCTTTGATCATCAGGATTACTTCGGAAGTATCCGGAACGCAGGATGGACTGCCCTGATATTAGATCCTATAATCGACGGACTCCAATTCACAGAAGTCCTAATGGACGGCGGTAGTGATCTAAACCTGCTATATCAGGACACAATCCGCAAAATGGGGATAGACCCAACCAAAATTCGCCACAGCAACACCTCCTTCAAGGGGGTAATGCCAGGCCTATATGCCCATTGTACGGGCTCCCTACTGCTAGAAGTTGTGTTCGGCTCATCCAACAACTTCCGCCGCGAAAAGTTAACCTTCCATATCGCCCCATTCAAAAGTAGCTATCAAGCACTATTGGGACATGAAGCTTTCGCCCGCTTTAACGCAATACCGCATTATGCATCTCTTACACTTAAAATGCCTGATCCACGCGGCATCATCTCATTAAAGGGAAATATCAAGTGTTACTCGAGCACGGAAGAACGTGAGACTGCCTGGACAGTCACACACTAATCCGGCTCCGCTAAACCAAGCACCTGAATAGGTCATTCGGACCTCGGACATGGCTAGACGAGTCCGGCGTAAACATATGAAGGCCTACTAGCCGCACACCCCCGTACAAGGGGCTGCATGCATGTACAACAAGAGAGAATAAAGCTCAATTTTATTCGCTTTTTGAATCATACTCCGTTTAATTAATATAAAGTACATTTTTCGCACGATCTTTCTTCAACTAAGTTCTTCTCTTTTACAGATGAACATCGTGCTACACCCGTCCAGGATACGGCACAATGGAGACACAGGCGCAGACGTGCAGTAGGGACCCATTGCAAGGATTCTTTTCAGATTAAGACCCTGCGTAAACCTTTTTTACTGTCTCTTGGTGATACACATCCCCCGGTTTCTTGCTATAACCGAGGAGGAGGCTGGCGTTTTGGCATCGACCGCATCAGAATTTTTTGCGCGTACCTGGACACTAGGGGCTTAGGGCATTGTTCTGCCCGTTTTCATAAAGACCGAATACCTAAGGGAGTGTTCAGCGTCTCGAGTTAGGCCTTATATGCATCAGCTCCGAATCATGTCTTTGGTCAAATGTTGGGTTTGCCCGGCTCCTGTGTTTTGCTGCCTTATGTTTTGTTCTATCGGCTAACGCGGCACCAGGAGAACTACTGCGATTGTGCCCCGGTTCGGCCTGGTGAGCACCTCAGTAGAGAAAGCCGAAAACTGGCTATCATGATATAGCGTGAGACTGGTCAACCACTCGATGACCCACCGGAATGTTTAGAATTCCTCCGCATTAACGAAGGACCGTTTCCCGGTCAGGCACATACGCGCCCTGAATTCGGGAGAGCGCGGTGCCCCTAGGGGCTATATAGTAGCCCCACCATCGAACTCCTATGGCTAAGTGAAAGTGATAAAGCATTATAGTCCGGTTGCCTAGTTTGCTACGCTATCACCTCCTTTACAGGACCAAGACGTTGGATTAAGTGTGAAAATGCGCCTTTTTTGCAAACACCCCCGCACTATGTGCGTGGGGGCTGAAGCCGAAGACTGCCATCTTTCAGGTTATATACACATATACATTAATGGCCGCACAGGAGGTACTGTAATACTTGAACGCACAAGTATAAAAAGCCCTTATATTATATTGAAACATTGTTTCACAAATCATACATGTCATCAGAACATAATATCCTTCGAGCACTGTGTCTCTATTAAACAAGCGCCCTGCAGGACTTCCTCAAAATAGTGCTCGGCAGGTACTCGGCTTCTGTCCGAATCCTGGGATGCAATGTTGGTGGCCTTCATCTCTGCCCAGTATGTCTTGACACAGGCAAGAGCCATCCACACACCCTCTATGCATGTTGACCGCTTCATTGCACCAATATGCGGCACCGCACCAAGGAACTGCTGCACCAAGCCAAAATAACTCTTCGGCTCGGGCCTGTTCGGCCACAAATGAGTCACGACATCCTTAATGGCAAGTTCGGACAACCTATTCAGCTCAGCCCATTCGGCCAAATGATCGGTCAATGGAAGCGGATGCTCTGGACTATGGAAGTGCGACCAAAAAAGCTCTTCCATTCCGTGATCCTTTTGGCCCCGGAAGTGTTCGGCCGCATCTGTGGCACTCGCCGCCAAGTCCAGATAAGCATCCTCAGTACCCCACAACTGGCCCAACTGAGCATACTTGGGATCCGTGAATTTCCTCCGCAGCAGAAAAGGCTTTCCAGCCGCAATATCTTCAGCCTGACGTAGCTCCTCTTTCATAGCTCTCATCACAGAGCGAGCATCCTTGGCCTCAGTAGCGGCCTTTTTCAGGTCCTCTTGTTCCGCTCGACCTTCTTTTTCAAGAAGCTCGGAACGGTCGGTAGCATTCTTCAACTTTACGGCCAACTCGGCCATTTCTTTCTTGCTTCGGCAGTGAGCAGCCTGTTCGGCTCTCAGCTCTTCGGCCGCTTTTAAGGAAGCCGCATCACTTTTTCGGGCTTGCTCCTTGGCTCGGGCGAGTTCCGCCCGAAGGTTCTCCATGGCAGCGGCACCATCTGCGTCAAGCATACATGTTGTAAGGCACAGACATTAAGCTACCTTACCGGGTGTCCGCGGAGAAGCTACATACCTTGTGACTCGTCAAGCCGCCTATTGACAAGCGCGATGTCAGAATCCGCCACGTCAAGTTGCTGCTTTAGTTCGGCAAATTCATCAGTCCGACTTGCCACCGGACGCTTCACCACCTACATAGGAAGAGTGCATATTATACCTGGGATTATGATCCTCGGGGCGCTGTCATTTTTGATAACGCACCGAGTCTCAGGGGCTACTATCTATACAGGGCGCATTCTATATGCAAAACTGTCAGAAGGTACATCATTTTGCATACCTCAAAACCCGTCAGTAAACTTATGACGGCGTCATGCAATCCTCTTTCAGCGGATGAAATCCTTTCAATCACCGTACCCATTAGCGCACGGTGATCTTCTAAGATAGATGCTCGCCCAAGCAGATCTTTCAGCTCCTCCGACCGTACACCAGTCGGTGCCGGACTCGTCCGATGGCCTTTTTCAAAGGCCGGACGCGGAGGGCTTTGAGGGGACAAACGAATGCCTTCGGGCCCCGCCGGATTCGGAGAAACCCTCCACGATGACACCTCAGGGTCATCTGCCTCGCATGACGGTACGGCAGGCGGAGGCGTTTCACTCTCCATCATCTCTGGATCAAGATCCCCTGAAGACGAGCTCTGTTGAGAAGGGCTGAGATCCAAACTACAAGGAAAAATTTCGGTTATCTTCAGAAATAAAATAGGGATGTCTCTCATTTTAAGAAAGCGCCCCTCTTTACTTACAACTCGCTGGAGGGCTGATCTCCTTGGGGAAATAGTGCGGCCGGGGCATCTCCCGGCGCAGGACCCTCTGGCGAGGATTTCTTCCCTCGCTTCAAGGCCTTGGTCTCTGGATCTTCAGAAGCGGTCCTCTTCTCCCCTTGGAGGGAGGGATTCTCGATCCCTCCTTTCTTGATAAACTCCTTCGCGAAGGCAGTAGCTCCCTTGTTCCCCCCTTCGCCTTCTTCAAAAGGCGCAGCCTCTAGCATCCTGGTTAACACAGGATCCGGCGTGGTCTCAGGGAGGGGGGTCGGACACCGGATCAGTTTTGCTTTCGCTATCCACTCCTGTTCAAGGGACAACTCTTTTAAAGGCAAGTTTATGATAGATATACGGATAGCATGTCTGGGTACAGGACTACTTACTTGAGTATCCGGGCGATTGCAGCTCAGACCTGCGTCCTCGGTCAAGTCCGGACACATTGCTCATGATCCGAAGAACAGTTGGTACATCTCCATGGGCGTTACGCCCATAAAATGTTGGAGAGCTCGTGGTCCCTCCGAATTGAACTCCCACAGGCGGAGGGGGCGACGTTTGCAGGGCAGGGTGCGACGAATCAACATGACCTGCACTACTATGACCAGATTGATCTCTCTCTCTAGGAGGTCTCGAATACAGCCCTGCAACAAGGGCGCGTCCTTGGACGGCCCCCGAGTCGAGCCCTTTATTGACCCATGATGCCAGCTGCAGCGGAGGACCCGAGCGAAAGGCAGGTGGCGCCACCCATTTGGTGCCCCTGGGAGCTGTGATATAAAACCACTCTTGCTGCCACAGACTGAGCTCCTCTTGAAAAGAGCCCTCAGGCCATGGAGCGTCAACATTCTTGCTTATAACATCCCCTCCGCACTCTGCCTGCTGCCCCTTGATCATCTTCGGTTCCACTTTGAAGGTTTTGAGCCACAACCCAAAGTGAGGGGTAATGTGGAGGAAGGCTTCACATACGACAATGAACGATGAGATGTGGAGGATGGACTCCAGATCCAAGTCGTGAAATTCCAGCCCATAATAAAACATGAGCCCCCTCACGAAGGGGTCCGTCGGGAAGCCTAACCCCCGAAGGAAGTGAGGCACGAACACCATGCTCTCACCAGGCTTGGGAGTGGGAATAACCTGCCCTTGGGCAGGCAGCCTGTGCGAAATTTTGCCGGTTAGATACCGGGCATCTCTCAGCTTTAGCACGTCTTCTTCCGTGATAGAGGAAGGCATCCACCGGCCTTGCAGGTCGGAGCCGGACATCCTCGGAGGTCCGAAGCGCCTGAATCTAGAGCTTTGGGTGTTGAAACTCGAGGCGAGGGGCGGATTCGATTGAGATTGAAAGAAAGGAGCGGGCCTTGGTCTCGTTATAAAGAGGTTGAATACCAAGAGCCCTCCTCGTGACCGTTCAGGACTCGCCTTCGATAGAGGAGGCGTGCCAACGGGCACGACTGGGTTACCCACACCCGTATTAATGAGAATCCCGGAATAAGGGGACACGATCTCTGCTTTGACAGGACGTGCCAAAGAAACCGCCTCGCTAAACACGCTGAGGTGGGACAGTAAAAACGATTCCAATAAAGGCTTGGCCGTGGTGTGACGTCACGCCGCAGAATACGTCAGCAGATTGAATTTGTGTAAAGATTATTCTCTCTACGGTGGTATGTGGAACTTATTTTGCAGAGCCGAAGATTATATGCGCGCCGGACTCGTCGTCATTGAAACCTGGTTTAGGGGCTACTGAGGGAGTCCTGGATTAGGGGGTGTCCGAATAGCCGAACTATCACTGTTGGACGGACTCCTGGACCGTGAAGATACAAGATTGAAGACTTCGTCCCGTGTCCGGATGGGACTTTCCTTGGCGTGGAAGGCAAGCTTGGTGATACGGATATGTATATCTCCTACCATTGTAACCGACTCTGTGTAACCCTAACCCTCTCCGGTGTCTATATAAACTGGAGGGTTTTAGTCCGTAGGACAAACAACAATCATACCATAGGATAGCTTCTAGGGTTTAGCCTCTTTGATCTCATGGTAGATCTACTCTTGTACTACCCATATCATCAATATTAATCAAGCAGGAGTAGGGTTTTACCTCCATCGAGGGGGCCCGAACCTGGGTAAAAACATCGTGTCCCTTGTCTCCTGTTACCATCCGCCTAGACACACAGTTCGGGACCCCCTACCCGAGATCCGCCAGTTTTGACACCGATAGTCATGGTCGGCAACGGGAGTCAGTTCATTGTCCACGACGGTGGTGCTTCTGCGCTTGGTGTCGGCCTCCGGGAAGCAGATCCGAGACCGTGGAAGACGGTGTCGGGGAAGAGGCTCCATGTACAACGACGACGACGGACCGGCTCCAGTGCAGCGTACGAGGTTGTCGACGAGGCAGATGCGCTGCGGTGGACGAGTGCGCTGATGTAGAAGGGGAGGAGCACGAAGGCTGCGGTGCTGTGGAGAAGTCTATTTTGCGGTGGGGATAGAAAATGGGGAGTATTCAGGTGTATTACTCTGGGTGCCGGGGTGGGGTTGGCTGGGTAGGGTGAACCTGAAGTTACGAAAACAGCCCCCTACCAATGGTCATCCGTAGGCCTGTTCCGAAGGCTATGATGGTAACTTCCCACTGCTCGAATCAGGGTCGCGGGAGATTTTCCTGCCGACCTCAAAATTTTGTGACACTGAACTCCCCGTGTGGCGTGTTGGGTGATTCGGCTAAGCAACTAGCAAGTAGTACTAGTAAACTCTGCATATTAGGTTTGACCGAAGTCAAACTTCCTAAAGTTTGACCAAGTTTATAGAAAAATATAAACATTTACCATAACAGATATGTATGATGTGAAAGTACATTCAATAATGAATCTAATGATATTTATTTGTTATTGTATATGTTAATATTTTTTGTTGTAAACTTTCTGAGAGTTTACAAAACTTGACTTTGACCAATGCTAATACGCAGAATTAAATAAAAATGGAGGGTGTACACATTTCTTTTCTTAGTATGTAGTGAATTAATCATTTGTTGAAATTGTGAAATAAATATATTAGGCTACTGACTTCGAATGTAATGGTCTATACAATTCAATAGTTCCAATCATTGTCGAATTCCAAGATGTATACGAGGTCTATGGTACTTCACAACATGCTCAAACTCGCATAATCCCAGTCAAATGACAATCAAAGTGCATTTCATAGTTATTAATTTGTAGGATGCAACAAAACCAACAATAACTCTACATCAGCCATTATAAAAGCAACATTTTGAACATATCCCAATGTGTGAATGAAACATGCAGAGAGAGCTTGCGAAGATGGAGCAGATAGGGCGGGAAAGATTGTATGTATGTGGACGATACAGTAGGAGACAAACCTAACGAAACAGAGAGATGGAGATGGAGAGAGAAAGAGAGAGGAAGAAGTTAGGTCTATGAGAAAGATGGAGACATGTAATATACATGAGATGCGTGTGCATCCGGATTCTGTACACGTGGAAGGAGAAGAGACAACAGGTTTGATGAGAGAGCTGGAAAAACATGGACGAGAGGGACTGATAAATTTGCATGGGGGGAGAGGGATGGTAATTTTGTGCGAGAGAGAGAGAGGGTGGGGGGAGGAGTCAGTCAGCCGTCGTCACATCATCCTGCTTCCAAACGGCCCCGCATTCTCTAGCGCAGTGTGGTCGCTGTCTTTGATCTTCTCGATGCCCTCTTTGAAGATTGAGGTGTTGCGCATGCTGGGGTGCATAGAAGCACAAGCGAGAGTGGTCGCCATATAACCTTGGATGGGGATGAATTGTGTGCTCGGAGGAGGGTGTGTGTGTGTGTCAGATATTGAGATAAAACAAACCTAAGGAGAGAAATGTGTGTGTATGTGACGGAAAGCTACTTGCTAAACAGGGTATTCACAAAGAGATTGTGCGTGCGAGATAGAGAGATGTGCGAGCCTTGAGCTGGGCAGGGGCCGAGTGAGGGTGTCAAAATGCGATCGTGTGAGGGACGGACGAATCGAGAGAGATGGTTGTTGTGTTAAGGATGATCATCTCTCTCTCTCTCACACACACACACACACACAAGTAAAATAGAAGACCATTCTCTCATGTATACACAACGTATCGGCATCTGTCTATGTCTCACTCATGCATGATCATTTGCACATTCCCACCTCTCCATGTCTCTATCACATGCACACCGTCTCCACATTGCCCTTCCGCCACAACACACATATGGACACATACACACGTTCTCTCTCAGTCACACACACTTTGGGGCTGTTTGGTTCTAGGCCTAACCATGCCACACTTTGTCATACAATGTTGCCACACTTTGTCATACAATGTTGCCACACTTGCCTAAAGTTAGTTCTACAAAATGAGAGCCACAAGTTGGCAAGCCTAAGGGAATCTTGCCACACTTTTTGAGTGTATGTGATGTGGGACCCTAATGTGGCTTGCCTAAGGTGTGGCTTGAACCAAACATCTACCCAAGTTGGTCAAACTCGCCTAACCTTAGGTGTGGCAACCTTAGGCAAACTTAGTCTCAAACCAAACAACCCCTTTGGATGCCAAACTTTGGCAAAAGTTGGCAAAAAATTGTCTCTATGACAAGTGGGCCATAGGGGCAATAAAGTGTGGCAAGCCAAAGTGTGGCAAAAACCAAGCACATGCCAACTAAACTGTGGCTGCCAAATTTTGGCTTGGCAAATGGTGACTGGAAGCCAAATAGCCCCAAAACCAGTATTAAAAAAAACTAGGGCGCTCCTAAAACGTCCAAATAAACACGAACCGGAGCTAAATTCAAATATATGGAAATATTGTAGCGTCAAGAACTTTTCCCGGGAAAAAAAGTTGAGTAATATTTGGGGATTGTTTTCACACACACAAAAAGGTTCGGTGGATGTCCTTCGAGCGCGACACGGTGACGCACTGCTTGATCAACCGTGCAGCCGCGGTTCACATGCTTGCACAGGATTCCGCATCGTGGTTGTGGTAACTAATAAAAGCGCTGCCTAAGTCTAATGTTTATGTGTACTAGTATGGTTTTTTTTAAGTTTGACTAACCCTATATAAAACTAAACTAAGCTCCCATATGTGCACTCATCAATATACCGCCGCCGCTGTTGCGCATGCTGGCGCCCGCCTGCTCCGGCCAACAATTTCTCGCCCATCACCACCGTGTCGCCGCCAAGCGAAGGCTCGCCACTCACGTCGTCTGCAGTCCCTCCTCGCGATGCCGCCGCGCTGCCAAGCACGCGACCAGCTGGTGGAGCCGCGTCTATGCACGCCGTACGAAGAGGAGGACAAGCGCGTCCTCCAGCACACCGGCGAGGAGGAACTAGCGTGTCATTGTTGTCTCCGCCCGCGCGGAGGAGGCGGGCATGGTGGCTGTTGCGGCGAAAGCCGGTCGCGCGCGCGTTGAGCCTGCAAACGAGGTGCAGACGCAGAACCTAGCTTCGAGACCTTGAATGCCACGTGAATCCTGCAATTTGAAGGAGCAATTTGGGTCAGTCGACTCTTGTGAGCCGTTTGATGCAATATGGATGGTAGAAGGGCTTCTTCAACCTCCGAAATAGATGCACAATTCATCTTCTTCGCCCGCCACACGCCTAACCGACTGCCGCCGCCGCCGCGCCCTCCCCTGAACCGCCTATCACCGCCATGCTCCCCCCACCCCCGCCATCCGTTTAACCTTGGGCACGATCCATTTTTTTCTGGCGAACTGCGTTCCACACCCAACACTCATAAGATAGATCATGGGTACCCTGCCGTCTTCTTCCTTCACTCCGTCAAACTTCTTTCACAAATCGACTAACCCAAATTGTACTACTAGTATGAACGTATTAACTATAGTAGGAACACGAAGATACGAGCAGTACTACCAACTGCAAGAAGAACAATAGTAATACATAGTACTAGTACTACTGTACGTACTAAAGAGTTCAAATAACGAGAAAGAACATAAACATAGTTCTGCTGGGGCCTCAGCACAACACACCCTTGAAAATAAACTAAGCAACTATTCTGCTTGACACTTCAGTAGAACCAGCATGAGCGACGACACTTCCACCTACTCAGAGTACGAGTCCACATCCTCGACTTCGTCCTCGTCCCTCTTCCTCTTCCTCTTCGCCGATGCTTCTTTGCTTGAACCGGACACTAGGCTCTGCTTCTTCATCCAACCCTTATAGATATTTAAACAAAGGTAGGCATCCATTGCTGCGTACAGGATGTGATCTTCATCTAATGTATTTGACTCCCATGCATGATGAAACTCGTGGTGAGGTTTTTTCAGTTTAGCGTACGAACGATCAATCATGGCTGCTGCCAGGGTCAGCATTGAAGGCTGAGAGGAGGACACTAGGCTTGCCTTCTGGAGATCGAAGGGCTGGCCTACAACGAGGCCTGTCCGACCCAGGATTTCCTTGTCGTTCCTAAAGTCGACAGTAGCGAATTTGACTCGGCCGCCCTTGAGGAACTTCTTAAATTCCTCGCACTCAACGTCGGCATGGCATATGTGGTAGACCAAGCATAAGTCATGCACGCAAACCTGGATCATGGCGAGCTTCTTCTTCTCTGCCTCCTTTAGTTTCTTCTTGCTTCCCAGGACTGTGGTGTACTCAACATCTAGCCCAGCGACCCACTCATCATCTGAGTTTTCGAACATGCGTTTGAAGCGAGCAAGGAATTCTTTCACCGTTGCGGAAGAATGGGTGTAGATGACGTCGAACTCATCGACGGTGATGGTTCTAACATTGTACTCACCACCGATCATGGAGATTTGGGACGCCATGGATTTGGGAGGAGGGTTAGGATTAGTGGAACTGCCATAATGTGAAAGGACGGGACGACTGGGAGCGAACTGTTGTAAGGTACTGTACTAGTATAAGACGGGGACGATCAGGGCATGCGAACGGCGTGGGGTTGCTGGCTTGCCCGGTGGATAAACGGCTGCAAGCCCCCAAAGAGTTCTCGAGAACTATGCGGGACCCACTAGATGTCATGTCTACTAGACCCATATCGTAGGCCTGACGGTATAGCTTCTCCCTGTTCGCACGCCATGCCAGCGCGTGGATAACTTCACTAAATTCCATCAACCGTCGCACCTCCCACGACCTTCGCCTCCCTCGTGCGGTCGCGCCCTTTGAGACTTCGACCGGCTATAAATGAGCAATTTATTTTGCCTACTCCGCATGCATGATACTCCCTCTGGTCCTTTTTACTTCCGTCAACCGTTTGCAAAGTGTTTGACCAAATTTATACAAAAAATATCAATATCTACAATACTAATTATAATGAGTATAAAAACTACTATTAGATGAGTTAGATGAGTTAAAGATTCTAATCCTGAACTAACCCCGAAGTAACTCTAGTGAAAGAGGTGTTTGGATGATAGGGTTAGATGGAGCGCAGATATGGTGAGGTGCCTTCATGGGCGATGTGAGAGGGAGGGAGGGAGGGAGAGGATGAGAAGCTTCAAGGAAGTGGGGAGGGATCTGCTACGGGGAGAGCAAGAGAAAAATGTGTTTTTTAGTGTCCCTAGAAGAACTACTCCCTCCGTCTAGGTGTGTAAGTCACCTTACGAAAACCAAATAATCTCAAAACACTTAGGCACCGTACATTAACTCCCTCCTCGTTTCTTGTTTTGTGACATATCAACCAATAAGAGATGTGGGCCGTGCATGCTTTCAATGACTTGAGTCTGCCAAACATGACATGCAGTGGTTAGTTCATTGCATGCAATGCTATTAATTAGCAAAAAGACATTAAGTTTTCTCGTTTTCCTCTCCGCCTTGGTCGCGGTGCACAACGTACGATGACTTACACACCTAGACGGAGGGAGTAACCCAAATAAGCACCTCTTGGGTGGGTTAGATTTTTTTGGGTTAGTTGAGTTCAAATTAACCCAAACTAACTCTAACACATGGATCCAAACAGGGCCAAGGTTAGCTATTAGAGTACTACTACCTCCTTTCTAGTTTAAAGGGCTCGATTCGAAATTTTCACCTACTCTTAGCAAGATAGAGGCGGTGGAATAGTTTTTGTAGTTCTTCACAAAAAATGTGTTTACCAATGCATGCATGAACACTAGTTACTCTAACCCCCCTCTCTTCTTTAATTCTTTGCCACATCAACATGTTTGCTATTCCCGTGTGCATGATACCAGCTAAGATACTACCATTATGGCCATCCTTAATCATCGCATGCAATAATTTAGTGCACCTTGAAATATGAACATGTGTGGGGCGTGTCTGTTTTTAATGACTTGAGACTATACCTAGCCCGGCATGCAAGATGAGACTTATTATGCACCGTTCCACATACCTGCAGGAAGCCCGTTCATCTCCAAATCTTTTCCTCTCCATGTGTGGAAACAATATGCCTGCCAGACTCTCCTTCTCCCTCCGGCGGTCCCACCACTCCACCCCGTGTGGAAAAAATCTGCATGCATGACT